>NC_137969.1:168297846-168677846 GCF_963924665.1 Micromys minutus | reverse complement strand
GCTGCCTGGTTGTACATACTCAAAATTGACAATGAGCATCCCAGATCCATTCCAATTCATCAGCATATGGTACTATAAGAATGTGCTGAACAGTGTCTATTCCACACCCTGGTGCTGTATGTCTGAGCTGTGTTGTCAGACCTCTTTTTACTATGTAAGACAAAGGCTATTCAATTTGTTTAAGTTGGCTGTGGGCTCACTGTGTAAAGAGGGTTAGCTTTGAACTGATGACCCTCCTGCTTGAGCTTTTGTAGTAGCTGTGATGGAAAGCTTATGCCACCAGGCTTGGCTGTCAATTAACTCAACAATTCTAATAGTGTGCACAAGTCATACCTAAATACAGTTTGATCTTGCTTTCTTCTGATGACTGTCACTGTGGAATATGCCATATCTCATGTATTTATTTGCTTACTCATACATCTATGCAAGCATTTCAGTGCACGTCTTTCACCAAGTTTTAAAATTTTGGATGGTGTTCTTATTGTTGAGGTTTTGAGAATCACTGAACTGGTAATCATATGCACACAATCTTTGTTAGATATCTGTAACCTTCAAATATTCTTAGTCAGTCTTCGTCCTGTTTACAGAGAAAATCCTAAAATTTTGATGTGGTCCAATTAATCATGTTTTTATATGATAGGCTGAATTTTGGGTTTTGTTTGAGCCCACTTGGGCCCTTCACTCAATTCTAAAGATTTTTATAGCTTGTGCATCTATTACAGTTGAAGCTATGATCGACTTTGAATCATTTTCCTAGAATAAGACACAGCCTATTTATGACAAAGTTCATGGGTTTCCATGAAGATGTCCACACCTCATAATTGCTTTGAAAACACATTTACCCTCTCCATTGAATCACTTTGCATCTTTGTCAAATATAGCCTAGCTGTACTTGCAGTCTATTTCTAGCTTCTGTGGTCCACTGCATTGATCGGTGTCTCCTGTTGCCAATATTATTATAGCAGCATGACTACTGTAGCATTAGAATAATGTGCTGAAAATAAGTGCTGTGATCACTCCAACTTTATTCTCCCACTAAATTGATTGTTAGCACCTTTGCATTTCCTTATAAACTCAGGGGGAGGGCGGGGCCAGGAATATGTGTACACTAGAATAAGAACTCAAAAAAATTGCCTTCTGGGGTGTCAACACTTAGTGGTATTGCATTAAATATACATAACAATTGGGCATGGTCATTTAGAAGGAGAATGCCCAGCATGGGCGCAGATATTTTAACAGGTGGTTATTGGTTGGTGGTACCCTGGGGGTCAGAGTTGCAGAAGGTGGGGAGCTGAGGGAGAAGGTGCTTTGATTGCTCAAAGAAGTGTATCACTGGTGGCTGACTTTGTGAGTTCAATGCCTCACTCCACTGCCAGTTCACTACTGCTTCTGCCTCCTGTGGCTTGAAGATTATGTGCTTCCATCTTCGGGTTCCCACCACCACTGTGCCGTGTCATGGAGTCTGTCACTTGTGCCATGCTTTCCTGCCACGATGAACTCGTATCTCTCTGGATTGGTGAGCCCAAATAAACTCCTTCTTCTCTAAGTTACATTTGGTCCTGTATTTTAACCACAGTCACAGAAATGGTTCCAATACATGCTGTCTTGGTCTCTTTTCGGTTGCTTCTAGTTGTAGGTTATTATCCATCATGCTTGGGGAGGCACAGCAGCAGAGTCTAAGGACATGGGTCACATGGCATCTTTCATCAGAGAAAGCAGTGATGAATGCATGAATGATAGTGAATATTGATAAGTTCATTTTCTCCCCTCTTATACAAACTAGAAGCCCCCACCTGGGGGATGGTGCTACCCACAGTGGGAGGGTCTTCCCACTTCAGGTAATTTAATCAAGTTAATCTCCTAGGGACATCTTTAGGCACCCATTTTCTGGGGGTACTTTTCTTCCTTTAAAAAAAAAAGGTGATAATTAACGCTGTCACCTGGGCTGTAATCTGTAACTTGCATTTATCACTTCTTTTGTTGTGACAAAATACTCAACAAAAGCTGACTAAGAAAGGCCACCCACCTGTCTGAAATTTTTTACCCAGAATTGCTCCTGTCTAAAGGAAATACAGGGGCAGAGAGTGGAGCAGAGACTGAAGGAAAGGCCATGCAGAGACTGCCTCACCTGGGGATCCATTCCATGTACAACCACCAAACCCAGTCACTATTGCTAATGCCAAGGAATGCTTGTTGACAGGACTGAGTCTGATATGGATGCCTCCTGAAAGGCTTTGTCAGAGTCTTGCTGATATAGATTAAGATGTTTGTAGCCAGCCATCTGACTGAACACAGGGACCCCAATAGAGAAGTTAGGGGAATGACTGAAAAAGCTGAAGGGGTTTGCAACCCCATGGGAAGAACAATATCAACCAACCAGACCCCCAGAGCTCCCAAGGACTAAACCACCCATCAAAGAATACACATGGAGGGACCCATGGCTCCAGCTGCATATGTAGCAGAGGACGGCCTTATCTGGCATCAGTGGGAGGGGAGGGTATTAGTCTTGTGAAGACTTGATACCCCAGCATAGGGGAATGCTAGGGGAGTCAGGCGAGAGTGGGTGGGTAAGCACCTTTATAGTAGTAGGGGGAGGGGTGATATAAGAAGTTTCCAGAGGGGTTACCAGGAAGGGTGATAACATTTGAAATGTAAATAAATAAAATAATCATTATTTTCTTTTTAAAGAAAGGCTTATTTTGGCTTATCATTTGTGGAGGTAGTTTATCCTGGCAGACAAGGCAAGGGGGTTGAAGTGTGAAGCAGCTGGTTATACTGCATCCATAGTTAGGAAGCCAAGAAACATGAATGCTGGTACTCAGCTGTCTTTCTCTTTATTTGGTCTGGGAAACCAGGCCATGTTTGGTGCTGCCCACATTCAGGATACTTTCTTTTTTTTCTCTTTAGTTCAACCTTCTGGAAATATACAACCCTGGAGATAAATCTCATCAACTTAACAAGGGACATAAACCATCAAAGAGGGATTGACATTTTTCAGACATTGAGAATTACTGCCCATGTCTCTGTAATTGCTTAGTATTTTGTATTACTACATATTTTTGCATTTGGAACACAGATCTTCACAAAATTGGCTGCATTTCTTTTCACAAAATGTTTGTATGTATGTATGTGTATGTGTTTGAGTGTTTGCCTGTGTATGTACAAGCACGAGTGTGTGTGTGTACGGGTGTGCGTGCACAAGGCACAAGTGCATGAGCAAATGAGACATGCTTGATTGTACCCTAAGAGTCTTGAGGAGGGCATCAGATTCCCTGGAGTTGCAGTGACGGGTAGTTGTGAACACCTTGGTATCAGTGCTATCAGTGCTGAGAACTGAGTTTATGTCTTCTGGAAGAACAGTGAACTCCTGTAACCACTGAGCCATCTCTCCAGCCCAGTGACACATTTATTCCTAATTCATTTGTTGAAGTTGTAGAAAATGGCTTCAAATAGTAAACATTCTGCTATTTTTAGGATAAACATATTTTTATTTGTGCTGCGCTTTTATAAAAGCTTATTACTGGATTTGTTTTAAAAATATTTTTTGAGTTTATACTATTGAGGTTATTTAAATGGCTTTGTGATTTGTATCTTTTTATACTAATTCTGGCATTGACAGCAAGGTAATGTTGAACTTCTAAAAATAGATCAAAAAGCTTCTTTCCTTTCTACTCTCTGGAAGAGATTTTATAGATTTTGTAGAACAGATATGATTAAGATTCTGAATATTGGGTGGTATTTTTGTTTTAAACTGTTAACCATCTCATAATACTTTTTAGGTTATTCCGATTATCAGTTCAGTATTGGCCTTATTTCAATTATTTTAGTCTTTTCTGAGAACTGAGTTGCCCAGTATATGTAGTCAAATTGTGTAGAGATATGCATACATCCATCTTGTACACATGACTATTATCAAGGGACACAAGTAACAGTAACACAGTTAATACAGTTATGTATGTAAGTGAATGGGTACATGTAAATAACACATATGTAATGTGAGGTCATGTGAGTATATTATCCGTTTGATGTATATAGACAGGTAATGACATTGATGATCTCTTTCTGTCTCCACTCCTTTCTTCTAATTGTGTCTGTATGTCTGTGTGTCTGTATGTCTGTATGTCTGTATGTCTGTTTATCTGTATGTCTGTATGTCTATATGTCTGAATGTCTGTATGTCTGTTTGTCTGTATGTCTGTATGTCTGTATGTTTGGATGTTTGGATGCCTGTATGTCTGTATGTCTGTATGTCTGTATGTCTATGTCTGGATGTCTAGATATCTGTTTGTCTGTATGTCTGTATGTCTGTAAGTCTGAATGTCTGTATGTCTGGATGTCTGTATGTCTGGATGTCCTGATGTCTGTATGTCTATATGTCTGGATTTCTGTTTACAGTAATGGCTGCTTTTTATTCCTCTATCCATAGGACGGTCCTCTTGCTTTATTATTTCTTTTCACTGTTCTGTGTCTGATTCTGCTGTTGGCTGTTCTTGGTCACCTCTTCGCTGGCCTTGTCTTTTTCTATTCTTTAAATAAAATTTTAGCTTCATTTCCTTCTGCAAGCTGTTTGATGCCACTAGCACCATTTTTTTTTCTGAATCCTACAATAGTGTGGGATGTTTCAATTTCAATTTTATTCAACCAGAAATATTATATTCAATTTGTGACTGTGTCTTGAATCTGTGTGTCTTCTGTTATTTCTGTTGTTTATGGGTTTCATTCGTGATTTAGTCCTTTTTTTTTTTCCAATTCAGTTTCATCTGATCTTCAACTAAATTGTGTACCCCAAATGATCTAAATTTCCAGTGTTAGTTCAGTACCTCAAAATGTGACTGGTTTTGGAGAAAGCTTTTAAAGAGGTAATTAAGTTTTGGGGTCATTAGAGCAGGCTTAATCCAGTATTGCTGGAGTCTTCATAATGACTTGGGATTAGGAGACACTTAACCCAAACTAATAAAGGACCAGGGGTAGATGAAATGACAAACAAGGCAACAGAGAGCTGGGCTTTACAGGAAACTCACCAGCATGCTGACCTTGAACTTCAAGCCTTCAGAATCAGAATAAGAAACATCTGTTGCTTAAGACCCCTAGTGTGCATCATTTTGTGCTCAGGAGGACATTCCTTTGCTAGATATGGGAATTTTCTTTCTTTCTTTTTCTTTTTTTAGTTTTAATTTTAATTTGTATGTGTATCTGTCTGTAGGCACACAGGCATGTGGGTGTGCAGAGGCAAATCAGGAGTCTTCCCTAATTACTCTTCATTTTGTTTTTTGAGACGGGGTCACTCAGTGACTCTGGAGCTCATTGGTTCTGCTGGACGGGCTAGCCATTAATTCCAAGGCATCCTCCTGCCTCTGCCTTCCCAGAGTAGTGATCGCATAGACACACTACAGTATGGGCATTTTGATGTGGGCACTGATAGCATGAACTCAGGTACTTATGCTTGTGTGGTAAGGATGTCATCAACTCACATATCTCTGAGCCCTTGCTGTGAAATCTTCTCATAAGCATCTTGAAACTGTGAAAATTCATTATCCTTATCATCACCATATATTATCACAATCCCATTCATTATCCTTGGGTTCTAGGAAAGATCCCTGCCCATTTACTAATAAATAGTGTAACTATATCACCTTGTGTTGGTAGCCAGGACACAGAGTGAAGAACAAAGAACTTGACTGTTATACTCGGGTGGAGTTCGAGGTTAATTAAGCAAGAAGGGTTCATGTTATACAGGTTAAACGATAAGGCTCTCCAGGTGTGTAGAACATGTTACCACTTGTCAGGAAGTGATTTGAGAAGTATCCCAAGAGAGACTTCTTTCTTTTATTTGAGGACAGATCCCCGGGCCTCACCCATGGTAAATACCTATTTTAAAACTAGGTTGTATCTGGGGTTACTATGCACCTAGAGCCAAGAAGGTTTCATAACGTTGTTCCCCACCATCCCTCTCTGGATCCTTCTTACTAATCCATCCATGCAAAGATTGCCTTTCTGTTGCAGTATGCCAGGCTCTATCATCTTATTCTGACGCATGTGTAAGGGCAGCCATACCCAGGTACCAGACCACAGGGAGTGGAAAACACTGCTGGGCTAAACATCAGCCTCTACTTGTGAGTCTGCTAATCTCTGGACTTTCAACATTTTCTTAATTTCCTTGCCACTGCAGCAATGTATAAAAATGTAAAGCTAAAAATATATTTATTTTACTTTAATTTATTTTTTATATAATAAGAGCACTTTTCTGAAGAGGTAGTAGTTTCAGCCCATACAGAGCCTTGGGTATATAAACCAAACATCAGAATTAATTTACCAGGACACATAGTTTTTCTCCACCCCCAGACTAATTACAAACAGCAGAGAATATTTATTATCTTGCAAAGTTTCCATTTGAAAGCAGAGAAAAATTTTAAAAATACAGGAGAAAGATCACAAAGGATCAGATGCCAGACTTAAAGAAGTCAAATGTGTCCAGTGTAAACACATATCAATCTGATGACATCACATGTGCATTTATCAATGAATGAACTTCTAATTCAAAGCTCTAAAGCCAGGAATATCATCTTGTGTGTATGATGTTGGGGTTGACAAGGTAGTTTGCTGGGTAAAGACACTTGCCTTCAAGCCTGAGACCCAAAGTCTAATCCTAGAACCTATATGATACAAGTTATTCTTTGACCTCCATACATGTACCATGAACATGTGTCCTCCCCCATCCAATAAAATTTCAGCTTAAAGAAATCCATGTTAATGATAGAATATTGAAAAATAATGGAAGGCTTGTGTTTGTAGCCATTGCACTGTGTGTGTTGGTTTCCTCTGTTGACAATTCACCCTTTCTCTATGCAACACTGGAATGTACACTGTGTACACTCATGGAGAAGTGAGAGAAGCCACCTGCACAGCTGCCGAGAAGCAGGGAGTCCTGAGTTACTCAACATAAAAACATGTTTTGATTTTAAATATGAAAAGCAAAAGTCTTGAAGAAGTTAAACAACTTGCCCAATGAAAACTGTCAGTACATAGATGGCTGTCTGTTGAGCAGCTGGACACCAAGGCCTAAGCTTTCAGATCCAGAAACCAGGGTTTCATGGGACCTAAATATACATATTCATGGATACTAAGCTGCCAGGTTCTATTTCAGGAGAATAAAATCATTGTTATTTTTTGAGGAACATATCTTTTCAGCAACCTGGAAACACAATTAGTTTCTCTTTGAACTTCTTTGCTCCTCAAGCACCCCCCCCCCCCCCCCCCCAGTTTCTAGATACTTTTCAGCTCCCAGCTGGGAGACAGAAGTAGATAAATACATTTTAAAGATGATAATAAATTTTCCTAGCTTAACTGAACAAATGTTTGTGGCCAGCAACTGGTAAGAGAAACTGCACAGTCAGATAACCAGGGTTAAAATTCAGTCACTGTGGTTATTGTGGGGCCTCAAGCTAATAACATTACCTTTCTGTACAATATGAAGGCTAAATTTAAAGGTGTACAGAAGACAATGAGGAGAGGCCCAGTGCATAGTAGAAGGTCTTACACATTGCTTAGTATTTTATGTTATATTCTACTCTACACCCTGATAAAGAAAAATTTGGTTGGTCTTTATGATTAAAATCAATAAAAGGCAAAGTGGGCTAGAGATATAAGAGGATTTAGTGCTTGTGTAAGTTGAAGGAATCATGAGTTTGATTACAAGAACCACATAAGACTAGATGTTCTGTACCTGCATGCAATGTCCAACGTGGCAGTATATGCCTGCAGTGCCAACACTTGAGGTAAAGCAAGAAGAGACAGACATTTAAGGTCACCATTCTCAGTCACATAGTGAGTTTAAGGCAAAATAAATAATAAACGATGTAAAGGAGATTATTTTTTGGCATTCAAGTGTCACAAAATATTAAGTCTAAAAAAAAGTGTACTGCAGTTAGACTCAAAGTCCACCCTGCCTCTTGTAAGTCAGGAAATCATGAGAAAAAAATGCTTGACTCTGGTCAAATATTTGGAAAATGAGAGGGAGCAAGCCCAATCCCTTCTACCCTGCAGAAGTCCAGTGGGCTAACAGGTTGGGTGTAATTTCAATATCAAAAGAGTATGAAGTCAGGCTTTGTGGACATTTCTAAGGCATGTCAGTCAGAAAGTAGACATATATCCCATGGAGAGATACTGTGGAGAACCAAGGATCTATTTCTCTGGGAAAGGCAGTTAAATTTTGAATTAGACATGAAGGAATCCAGGCAAGTTACAACAAACTCTGTCCCTACTTAATTTGCCCTTGCAAAAATAAATTGAGGTTGAATAAATAAACACAAACCCTCATGCTACCAGAGAGAGAGAAGTTTAAATAGGTGGATTAGTCATCTAGTATAAATGTTTGCCACAGGAAGACTGATTAAAAAAATGTGACATCTCACTCCCTAGAATTGTGTCCTAGAAGACAAAGTCATAGAATTTTTTTTTCCTAGAAGACAAAGTCAATGGAGTCATTGTAACACTCATGGCTACATAAAGTACAGAAATGAATTAATGGCTGAGCCCTAAACATTTATATCACCCAGTCTAATGTCCAGAGAACATTGTGAAAGATGGAGGGTAAAGAATGTAAGAGCCAGAAACTAGGGAGAAGGGCTGCACAAGCCTATCTTCAGGGCATGACACAGTCTTTGCAGAGCCAATCTCACAGCAGCAGCACTTTCCTGCACAAGACTGGGCCTGTCAACAGCCAATCACAGACTAGACCTAGGATGCGCTCCTGGAGCCCTAACTGTCTTTTGTGAATTATTGGCAACTGATGGATTCTGGGGTAAGTTCAGACATTGCTCTCAGCTGTCATTCCAACAGTGAACCAACCAGCTTCCTGCAGTTATTTCCAAATGTACACACAGAGAGCCCTTGGTAAAATTACTGGGCCTCAAAACAGAGTATATGTGGGAAGCTGACTTGGAGAGAGGGAAGATACCATAGAGGGATTGAGATAATATGCAGCAATGGGTGAGAGTAATCAGAATATATTAAATATATATGTATGAGCTTGTCAAACAACAAACTTAATTCATTTCTAAACAGAATAAACAATATATACAGCCCTGGACACTGTTGCTTTTTGGAACATTAATTAATATATGTACTTTCAAGAGCATCATGCTTAACCAAAATGCATTGAAGCTTTAACTAAATTCTTAGAACGAAATTAATAAGCAGCTGGTCGATTCTAACATCAACAGATGTGAGACTCATAATTCCTTTGAGGAGAGGCAGGCTATGTCTTTGTGTGGAGAGCAAAACATATCAAACAAAGAGCAAATGAAACAAAAATTAGAATTTAGCCTTCTATATTGGCTTTTTGTGTCACCTTTGCTTCACTTCTACTCTACCTAACACTAAAGTGCAGACAAACACACTTACCATGAAAGAATCTTTTGAGATTGAAATAAAATACATCTGGAGTACTTTCTGGTGCAGGTCTCTCTATGTGATAAGCATTATGTTTCTGCATATGTAATTATGTCCCCATCTTCTTAACCTGTTTGTTTATATAATATAGAGAAGAGCATATGTGAAGTCTATTTCTACCTCATTCAGTAAGATTCCTGTTACATATTAATAGTGCCTGACAGGGAAGGATCCATATACATTTGCCAAGTGAATGGGTAATGACAGAGAATGTAGGGTAGAATGAAAAATAACAACAAATAGCTCAGAGCTTGAACAGGGGATGCAACTCCCTGAAGAAATGCCTGCTAGCATATGTGAGGCCATAGGTTCAATTCCTGATACAGTCACAAAACAAAACCCAGAGTAGGTACTGACCCCAGAGGTCTGGTGATAGTGACTCTGGAGGCCTTTTTAGGTTTCCAGTAATTGTTGTAGGACATTGGCCTTTGCAAGGTATATAAGCAAGCATGTGGCTTTTAAATGTGACAACCATCAAAAACAAAAAGTACAAAATTGTTATTGGGAAGTTCTTGCCTTCTGGAATAGAGATGATTTGAGTAAAGACAGGGTCATGTGAAGACAGAGGACAATAAAAAATGCAGTTGAGGAAAATTAATTGTAGCATTCTGTATACACGGGAGCACAGTATATATGGAATTCATTGGTGATACATTTCAAGTAATTAGAGAAGCATGTGAAGGTGTCCAACACAGAAATGTTAACACTTGAAGATATGGGAATATTAATTACCCTGGTTTGATCATTGCACACACACACACACACACACACACACACACACACACACACACACACACATATATATATATAAAACTTGAAAGAATAAGCTTGATCCTCTCTCTTTGTACAAAACCAAACAAGTGAAGACTTTTAAGGCAACACAAACACATGGTTGTGAACCAGGCCTGGCATTGTCAGAAGCTTATCAGGCCTTTTGTCTCCATTGAAGAACTTAAACTTCTTTGCAAGCACA
The DNA here is from genome assembly GCF_963924665.1 of Micromys minutus. Classification (NCBI taxonomy): domain Eukaryota; kingdom Metazoa; phylum Chordata; class Mammalia; order Rodentia; family Muridae; genus Micromys; species Micromys minutus. The sequence continues at coordinate 168,667,423 of NC_137969.1, read as the reverse complement.
AAGACTCAAGAACCCACCTTTAAAAAGCAGGGTGTGGGCTGTGCACATATAACTTTGCCACTGGCGGGCCAGAGATGGGCAGATCTCTGGTGGTTGATGATCATCCTCTCTAGTTTAACTGTTAAGTTTTAGGCAAGTGTGTAGCCCTGTCTCAAGAAAACGAACGATGCCTAAAAAATGGCACCTGATATTTTTCTTTAGAACATACACAGACAGGCAGGCAGACAGACAGACAGACACACAGGACACACAAAGAGACAGACTGACAGACACACACACATAAACACACAACTTTGAGCTGACTTTTTGATTTTTTTGTGACCAATTGTATTGCAGATGACCTGTGCATTGAAAATGGAAAGAATGAGACCACCTAATTTATTTGCTAGTGAGTGCTTGTCAGTATTGCCACAAAGACACAATTTAAAAACATTCCCTAGGCACTTGCTCTTTTAAAGAGTCTGCAGGGTTTGGGATGTGGACAGGGCTTTCCTGGAGTATTTGGACAATAGATACACATTTCTATGATACTCCATCTATGGAAGCAATTTCAGTCACTCCTAAGCAATAGTATTCTAGAAAATTAATCTTACATGACACCAAAAAAAAAAAAAACAACAAAACAAAACAAAACAACAACAACAAAAAAAAAACCAAAACCCAAAACCAAAAGCAAAACAAACAAACGAACGAACAAAAAAACCAAGTTGGCACCAGCATGCTCTTCTGGATATAGGGGTTTTACTGAATAAGGGCTCTGCTTTAGAATATGACCATCTGAGTTTTTCTCTGACATTCAAAGGCCAAATTGTAGAATCACTAGCTAGTTGGGGGAACTGACTCTTAACATTATTACCATGCAAGTCAAATGAAACAGTATGAGGATACAATAAGGCCCCTGAAACTCAACCAGTTAACCCAAGTCCAAGAACAATTTTTCTGTTTTAAAATTGTACTAAAAGGACTGAATAAAAATTGAAGGAGTGGTTCAGACCAGGATGTTTATTTATTAGCTCTCTATTGAGAGATTATGTCCTAGATGTTACTGTGTTAGATGCTGGGGAAAATGCAATGAGACAGTAGAGTTCTTTGTCTATACCAAATTTACATTCTAGGAGGAAGACGGGCAAGTAAACATACAACCATAAGAAAAGTGATCTGTGTTTGATAATTATACTGGGTGTATATTATAGGGCAGAATTTATTCCAGCCTCTGAGCATACCTTAACCTCACTTTATCACCAATACTACAAGGCATAGACATTTTAAGCAATTTACCAAAGCCACATAGTACATTAATGACACACGGATACAAACACCAGTCACTCTATCTCTAGGTTGCTCAACCACAATTGCCATAATGTGTGTATAATGAAAATAGCATTAAGTAGGGATTTGGATGAAAAGAAATTTGGCAATTATATAATACTATATAGAAACCAATAGTTTATTGTTTTTTAAATAGTCCTGCAAAAGAGTCATAGAATATTATTAGAATTTTAAAATATCTTAGAGAGACTATTCTGGTTATCAAACATCTGCCTCAGTGGATGAAGTCATTGATATGCAGAGAGGAGAGACAGCCCTGACTGTATCACTGGTTCCTGGTAGCTCTGAGCAGAGAACCATGGTTCACCTCTAAGCCTACAACTCTGTCAAGCCACTGTTCAGAAGGTACCATGTCACCTGCACTGAGAGCAAGGATTGAGCAAAAAGAAAGACAATGAGCTCCAATCACCCAATGATGCTGTCTGGGACCACTGCATGCTTTTATTCAGCCTCACACATTTTAGAACTATGTTTCAGGTTAGCACTCGGGACTTTTGGATATCTATCTTACTTACCTATGGCTATGGAAGTGCAGCCATAAGGTATTAGATAATAATAAACAAGCCATCTGAATCATTCATTCCATGACAAGAAAAATGACTTTTTCAGTTCTTTTTTTTAAGTTAAAATAATTTTATAAAATGTTTTTTAAACTTTTGATATTTAATGCATCTGTAAAACTGCCAAAAAAAACTTTTGTTTTAATTAAATCTATGAATATTTTCTAGTAGTGCCAGGAGGAGAATTGGGGAGGGGGCAGATTGTATGCAAAAGTACAAAATAGTATTGATCAAAATGAGTTATGTAGGGTCCCTTTTCATGCAACTATAAAAAGTTAAAAAAATCAAAATACAGTTTCTGACTTTTATTGTATTCGCTCTGTGGACAGCATTCCTGAGTATAATAAACAAGATTGTTCTTTAATTTCTACATTATGTGTATACATACCCAGACACACATGAAGACACACACACACACACACACACACACACACACACACACACACACACACTTCCTATTATAAATAGACACTCTAATTAGGGAATCTTCCAGAGAGTGTATTTGATTCAAACATAGCTTTTCCTCACAAACATCCTGACATCAAACTCCAAGGAATCTGAAGAAAATTTGTAAAATGGTCTCAGTCCTTAACATCAAAAGTACACACTGCAAAAAGTACAAATAGAAAAGAAATAAGAATGCTTTCCTAAACCACATTACCACATATCATTACCTAATGTGAGTCATCAGATTCTTTAAGGGACTGAAGTCAGGAATCTGTAGGGCTGTTACTGTCATAGTGTCACAGGAATTCCTACCAAGGGCTTTGCCCTATAGCCATCTGTTAAGGGGACATTTACTCAGCCATGATCATTATCTTCACTCTGACTCTGAGTTGCTATAAGGATTTAGTCATCATATCTAAAGGGGCCTGTGCAGAGTTGTGGTAGGAGCCACAGGAAAACAAGGTGTTCTAAGTCTTGGTGAAAACTCATGTTATTATCATCTTGTTCCAGTCGTCAGTACAACAAACCAAAACTGCGACACTTGTAAGGGCTTCTGTCTGTTCTCTGGACACTTAGGCAAAACACAGAAAATGGCAGAGGTAAAAATATCCCAACTATCAGTGGAACAAAGATTAAGCAACTCAGAACCATTTGTGACAGCTGGCAATGTCCCTTCTGAATCTGCTCTGCTCCAGTGAGAAGTAGAAGGTTGAGCAGTAGGCCTTCTCAGACCAACAGTATGTATAGAAAAGGGAAGCAAGACATAGGCCTGTCCTGGAGCTTTATACAGAAAAAAAATCACAATGATTTACACTTATAAAAATGCTTTCAATCACCTGAATTACAAGCAGATTTCAAAAATTTATCTAGAATATAGCCTTTTAAGAAAAACTCATTTACATGTATGGGTTTCTGGAAAGAAAGGTCAGATTTTTCATTGCACTAAAAATAAAATAAAATAAAACAAACTATTATTCCAGCACTGTAATTAATATAAATATACCTAAATAATTGAAATACTTTTTTTGAGATGTGGAAGATTTGGAAATAAGTAAGCAAAACTTTCACCTGGAAAAACTGTTTTTCAGGATGAAAAATATTGCAAGCGGGTAGTAATCTGAAAAGTGGGTAGACAGGTAATATCCTGGTTGTGAGTTTATTCTTTTTAACAATGTGACTTTGATTTGAAGTTTAACCTCTTCATTTCTTTAGCTGTAATAATGCTATGGAGATTTCATGGAGGAATGGGTGATGTTTAAGATAAAATAATACAAACTCACAGTGCTGAGTTTAATAGGCAATCTTAAACCATAGGTAATTAATTTTTATTGTTATTATTACTGATATGCTGGGGTTGCCAGAGGGACAGAGACTTTCTGACTTGTGCTTTTTTGGCGACAGTATTAAGAAAAAAAAATAACAGTGTCTGGCTGGAGGCCTGTGTCCTGAGTGTTCTGGCAATGTTGTTTTTGGCTGTCCATGGCTGCTGTCTGTCGTTACCTTGAAATGTACTAAGATTAGAGTTTCTTGTAAATGGTGACTTAATTATTCATCAGAATCTTTTTACAATGAGGGGCTGCTTCCCCTATGGTCAGGGAGTGGCCTGAGATGCTGTTTAAGACAGGAACTAGAGTATTCCATTATTCCTGTTCAGGGTTCAACCCCTTATCTCTGAAGGAGAATACAGGCTGACTACTAAATTTCAGTTGACTACTCCTGTGTTCTCCTCTCTCCCTTTCTCTTAGAGGCCTTGTGCTGAGACCTGTGTGGGCTGGAAACAGGCCAGTTACAGTTGAGTGATGTCAGTGGAGTGACATTAGAAAACAAAGAAAAGCTATTAGCGAGCAAAGCAATGTAGAAGCAAGAGATAAAGGGAATATAGGTTCTCTAGTTGGAAAGAAATGCAATGGGATGATCTTTCTGAAAAGTAGGTAGGTTACAACAAATACAAGTTGACTTGTAGGATCAGGATAGGTGCTTCTGTGAGTCTCTGTGCTTTAAAGGGTCTTATGAGGTTGTAAAATTCTTCTCTACTTTCTCACCAAGAGCTACCTTCTTTGCACAGCCTTGTGGGAGACCTAGACAAAGGTGGGTTTGGGAGAGGGAATAACTTTCTCTGCTATAGATTTGAGATAATCAGGCTCAGCTCTCTCTTCCTCAACCTAATGACAGGCTTCCCTTCTGCCTGCCAAGGATGATGGGTGTGTCAACCCACTTCATATTTAAAATCTACTGTTGGTCCTGACTCCTAAAAAGCTACCTGTAAAGAGAAAGAAAGGGAAAGGAAGGAGGGGAGGGAGTGAAAACAAGGGCCCCAGGATCAAGAGCAAGATACACATTCTGGCTTGAAATGTAAAAGACAAGTTCTGTTTGAAACTCTAGAATTGACAGAAGATTTTTTTGTTGTTGTTGTTGCTGCTGCTTTAACAGAGGTCTCATGCAGTCCAGCCTGGCATCAAATGCTTACTACACAGCATGAATATTCTCTTGTTCCCAACACCCAAGTGCTGGTATTAGCATCCTTACCACAGTAGGTATGAGAAGTTTTTGAACGAATTTAAACTTTTCTGTGATTTGCTTTTCTTTTGGTTTTGAAATAACTGTGAGGTGTGATGGCTCCCTCCTTTATTTAATTATATTTATTTATTTTTATGTATATTGGTGTGTACGTTTGGTGTGTAACTTCTTGGGTGGCCAGAAGAAAGCATCAGTTCCACTAAAACAGGAGTTTCTGGCAGTGTGAGCGTGTGTATAACTCCTGGAAACTGAACCTATGTCCTCTGGCAAAGCAACTAGTGCTCTTAAGCCCAGACAGAGCTTTGTTCCTCCAGCCCCTGCTTTGGAATTTGACTTTTGTCTTTACATATGATCTTAACCCAAAGGGCTAGAGGAAGTGCTTTCTTGTCTGCTAGTGGATTTGGGGATAAAGTGAGGTAATGCGCTATAATAAACCAGATAGGGTGACGGTCCTTCTGAGTCAGTTTCTTGATTACATACTAAATAATGGATCTCCTAATCCCATCATGTCGTAGGAGTTTGCACCAAAGTGTAGGTTGGAGTAGAATGTGTCTGTGACTCAAAATCTCAGTATCCATTACACTGACTTCTACTGATGTTTGGAAGAGCTTTAGGAGCATTCTGTTTGGTTTGTGCTCCCTCAGCCTTGCTCAGCCCTCAACCCTCTTCTTGCATGATTCTGTAGCCATTTGTGGAACTCCAAACTACACTCTCTGTCCTCCACTGACTCTCTCTAATGAGAAGTCCTCTTCCTCATGTCTTTTTCCCAATGCTGCCCTTGCTGAAGTCTTGCCTGAGGTCTTCAGTGCAGTCACTGGCAAATCCATGCTCCCAGCTCTCTACTACCCCTATCCCTCAACCCAAATGATATTCTAAGTCTCTCCTTTGTCCCTTCCTCCAGCAATCCTTGCTGGCCTGAAAACCTAAAGTCTCTGGCTTCAGTGTAGGCTCAGTCTCCCTGTTCCCATTTACCAGCCAGAAAAACTTTCCTAAGAAAGACCGCAGAGATCTCTTTCTCTCGGAAACCTGTTTTTCTCCTGTGGAGAATCCCCTATGCTGTTGCTGGAGATGTGTTTTATTTCAAAAGACCAGGATATGTTTGGTAGAGCACCATGGTATGGTGAGGTGGGAGGGGCACCTCTGATGGCTCATGCTGAGGCATCGCTGGCTCACGCTAGCTCCTTCTGCCTGAGGTACTAGCCACAGGAGAAGTACAGTGTAGAATAGTTTTTTAGGGCATGGGAAGGGGAGTTGAGAAGGAGGGAGAGGGAGAGGAAGAAGGAGAGTGAGAAGGGACCAAACAGTCCCTTTTTAGCAAGTCTGTTGTTGGGCGGAGCCTAGAGCGTAGAAGGGATGCTAACAGCATCCAAGACCCCAGTGCCTCTTACATACCTGGTTAGCCCCGCCTCCATGTTTGGCCAGACTTCCTGCTTGCTGGGATTCCCAGCCCTCTTTTGTGTGGAAACATACGTGAATAAACAAATGAAGAAACTCAGTGTTGGAGGAGTCTCCATTTCCTCTGCAATTTGCAAAGGTGATGTCTCCCCAGGGAGGAGCATTGACCAGCATGAGTCAGAACCTTGGGAACCTATTGATTTCCCTAGCTGGCTCCCCACCTATTGATTACTGTGGGCCTGGGCGTGCTGTAGGAGCTCCTTAGGTCAGTTTCTATCCCTGTCACTTGAGCTGCCTGGTTCTTTACTATTCTTACACTCTGAGATTTGAGGTGGCACTGCTCTCACCCTACCCATTCAGCCCAGTTTCCTTTAGGGTGCTGAAGTCAGACTGCTGGTCAGCCCCAAACCAAGTGCTCTTCTTCCTGAATGTTGTGACATTCAGGGGGAAGGGAAGGGAACAAGGGAGGCTACTAGGAGCCAGTAGGATCCAGTAGGAGCCAGAGTACAATGCTGTACCTTGGAGGATGGGGCTCCCCTCTCCTCCTCCATCCTATATCTGTCATACAAGTATTTAGACAGGCTGGGCCTCTTTTATACAAACATACCCTGCTCGCAGCAGGTGAGTTGCCTGTATTTGTTACCACCCCCCTTCAGTTCTGTTCTTTTTCCTTTTGAAAATGCAGTCACTGCAATAAATTAAACTTTCATGGCTCCATTTCCTTCTTTCCTATTGCGGAACCCTGACATATTTCCTGAAGGAAATACTTTTGGGATCATAATTGAAACGCAATCATTCATAATGGAAGCAGGGAGGCCGAGAGAGTAATAGAGTTAGCTCTCCTTTCTCAGGGCAGACATGTTAATTACATTTTCTATTTCCGCTCATTACCTTGGAGCAGGTCTCTGTGGGCTGCCCTGTTTCTCTGATTTCTCCTTAGCTGAAGGCATCTGGAGAAGGCACAACTAATGCCCTGAGCTCTTTGGTAAAGGTCCACCTTCATTTGGCCATGGTTCAGTTTCTCTGTGGGGACCAAAGGGTCCAGCACTGAGCTCTGAGTCATCTTCAGGGCTGGCCCTACTGAGCTTGCAGCTTCCTGAACTCAGCCTCCTGAGTCCATACTCCATTCATACATCCTTCCCTCTGAACATGCAAGGGAGGAGGGGGCATACCCACTCACCTTCCAGTCCTCCTGTGTGGGCTGAGGAGGCCTGCTACTCTCCTCAGCTCTTGGAGATGTTTCCAACAGTCCTGCTTGCCTCCAGAATTAGGGATGCTAAAACAGAAGGCTTTGGGGGAGATTGTCAGAGCACCAAGGAAAGAAAAAGAGGGCTTTGCAGTGCTGAAGAGAGAGCTCCCAGGTTTTCCTTTGCACCCACAGGGGTGTCAGCATACTCAGAAACCCTGCCCCTTAACATATCTTTCTTACCCTTCCTGGGCTTATTTGTGTGTATGTGGAAGCCAGAGGACAAAATTGGGTATCCCTCTCAATTGCTCTCCACCTTACATTTTTTAAGTGTATTTTATTTTATGTATTTAGGAGCTCAAGTTTTTAGACAAGCTAGGTAAAATCATTCCAGCCCTCTTCTGCTTTCTGGGGACATCCCCTCATCCTGAGGATAAAGTCACAAAGTTGCAACAGGAGCTCTTGTAACAATTAACACTAACATGCTTTCCTTACTGGGGGTGGGGGACATGTCTCTTTCTTACTTGCTGCTTAGGAGGGTTTCCATTCAGTGAAATCTGAGCATGCTGGGTGGGAAAGAGAGGGGCACAGGGCACAAACCGGGGTGCAAGTGGGAGGAATAGCAGGCTTTGCTGCTTTCTCGCTGTACATAACAAACAAACAAACAAACAAACAAATAAATAAACAAACCTAGCAAGCTTGCATTCTCTGCTTCATCAGGAGACAGTGAGAAATGTCCAAATGCTCTAGGGACATCTGTGGCAGAGCCTTCTTTCCAGTGTTCAGGTGAGGAAACTGAAGTCCTAAGAAGAAACTGGATAGTATGTGCTGGAGAGAGTCAAACAGGCCTCCAAGAAACTGCTCCTGCTGTCTGTAGCCTGTGCAGTGATTTTGCAGCCGACGACTTGCTAGTATTTTTGGTCTGCAGCCTCTTGAAGGATAATAAGCAGGGTTATTTAAGAAAAAAAAAACTAATAATAATACAAGGTCCAAATAAAAGGCTCACAGGCTGCTGAGAGCAATCTGAGTGCTTGTTTTCTCTCCATGCACAGGAAAGGTTCATCACACCGCAGATAATATGTTAAATTAGTAAAAATAGTTCTTTTTAGCAGTTATTGTCCAGAACTGAGTAAGACGTCCATATTAATTGATGGGGTTTTTCTTTCATCTACTGTTTTTGTATTTTGCATACATTTTTTGCAAATAATGAGGCAAGTTTGCCTTTATCGAAAGAGACTTTCTTTTGAAAGCACAGCTTCAGGATTTAAAGGATGGTTTTAAGTGAGGAGTCAGGCAAAGGAGCAGCACAAAACATACGAAGACAGTGTTCTTTTGTTGGCGGTTTCGGTGGCTGCTGAATGTTTGAGGTCCTGTGTTGTTATGCAGGAAAGGGTGGGAACTCTCCTCCACCCTTCCCCTTCCTGCCCCGCACTAGCTGAACAGGCCTGCGAAGGTCAGGGCTACTCATTCCAAAAAGCTAGCAGAGTCCACAGTTTGCAAAGCAGTGCTGCCCAGCCGGCCTGGGGCCACTACAAGCTTGGCTTAAGCCAGCCACACAGTCAAAACTATACCGAACAGAGGCTGAAGGAGACTACTTAGTCACATCTCTGAAAGCACAGTTGAGAAGATGAGAGTACAGTTCTGTAAAAGAGCATTTGCCTAGCGGATAGCAAGTCCTGGGGCTGAAATGTACCACTTAGTAATAAATATAACTGGATGATTGTGTGAACTCCTTCTCGGTAAAGCTGAAGGAATATGATTAGCCACCCAAACCTATCCCTGAGTGTCCGAGGCAGGTGGGAGGTGGAGGCTTCTGCACACACATCTTTGTACCCACTTCCTTACTGTGCTCTCTGGGGGTGGGGGATGGGCTCTAATGTCTCAGGATCTCAGCATAATTAAGGGAAAGAAGAGAATTTGATAATAGTTATCTCTCAGAGGGACAGTGTGCTAAATGGCTTCTAGGGAGGTGTAGAAAGGACCCACACAGCTGAAAACCTTGTGACTTGTTTGTGAAGTCCATGGAGCTTTCTGTTAGTCAGTTTGTTAACTTACAGGACTTCTGAGAGAGACCCTTGCCTATGTCTGATGTTTGGTGACCTCCAATTCCTAAGAGAATGGACATGCAGAGTGTGATTCTGACCATTATAACCATCCAGGGTCTCTTCCTTGGGGAAGACACTGTACATTGAATCTTTTTTTTTTTTTCTTACAACTTTATTTTTAAAAAAACCCAGAAATGCATGTACAGATTTTTAAAAGCATTTTGGCATAAAACTATATGAATATATTTTTGTCAGTACTTGATTTTTTTTAAAGGTTTGATAGTATGCATTGAAATCTTACTGGTTACAATAAGCATAAAGTACATGTAAAACAAAACATAACATGGAAATAGTCCATGTTATGTGTATAGATCTTAAATCATTAATAACTCAGGAGCTAAGAAGATAGCCTTGTGGTAATTTTTTGTATTTAAAAATCATTATCTACATTGAATCTTAAATGCACTTAAGATAGGAAGCTCTGTGAAGGCCTTTTCTGCTGGGGAGATCTGTAGGTACCACCCACTAATGAAAATAAAGCCCAAGAAACATGTTAGTAGCAGTGTGTAGATAAAGAAATGTCGTATAAACTTGCAAAGGAGATCTAAACTGGAAACAAGAAGACTGAAAGTCACAAAGGCTGGTGGAAGGCTTCACAGTGGAAGACCCTGAGGCAGAAAAAGAGGAAGGAACCAGACTGCTCAAAGCCACAAGACAGAATAAAGCCACCAGAACAGATGTTAGACCCTGGTTTTCTGGTGTGAAAGACAGGTGTCAGGCTGTCTGTCTGGGCTTTATGTCTAAACATAAAAACACAGATGGGAGAAAGATCTTTGCTGATTCAACCTCCTGCCTTGGCATGTAGATGCCACCCATTCCTCCCCTGGTGACTATTTCCATGTAAGGCATCTGGTTTGAGGTTCACCCATAACAGTTCCTGGGTCACTAGTATAAGTCAGTGAGTCCCAGAGTTGTCAAAAGAACTACTAATAGTTCAAGGAAAAGGAAACAGACCACAGGGCTTGAAAATGTTTCAACTGTTCACTGTAAGTAGTAGCTTCAAGGATGCAGGGACAAAAATAGCCTGGCAGCCATGGTTTGCTTTATACTGAAAACTCTTCATTTTTATAAGGGTTGGGATTCTCCTTTTCAAACTTGTGCCGCTCTGGAAACTCCACTGCCTTTTGGTTGGCAGTGATGTGCTATCCGCCACTCCTCACTGTGAGGTATTTCATTAAGCTGAGAGGAGTTTAATGGTCAACTCTCCATCTCTAGCTCTGTGACTGAGTTTAGGGGAAGCTCATCCTTAACAGGAACTGCATCTTCACCCCAACTGAAAGACTCAGCCTCAAGACAGTTCTATGCAATCATGATGTTCTCCTTGAGGGCAGGAGTCTGGCCTGGGTGTCTATTCAGTAAAGAAGAACAACAGGCCAGGCTCATGCATTGGGAAAGGCACAACCTTTGTGGGTGGACACCCAGAATGGTATCCTGCTTCTAAATGTGGGGAACTGGAAAGATTGCTTTAACTATCTAAACAACACATTCCTCATCTTCAAAATTAAAGCAATGGAACCTTCTCAGGATGTTGCTTTGGAAAATGTATAGAAGATTTCTGTAGCCCCTGGACCACTGAAGAATTCAATAAATCTTTGTTAGCATTTTTTATTGACAGCTCATGTGTCATACAGGAGAGTACCACACAGCACCAAGATGATCTCTAAAAGAATAGATGAATTTAAACCCTATTCAAATTCAACAAGTTTACCTACATTTTTTTTTAAACTCTTGGCAAACAATGAGAGATGCGGGGGACTGAGGAAAAGCTGGTATAATTGCAACTTTTTTTTTTCTGGATAATGTATTGGGTATCTGAACATTAAAGTGAATATGCAATTACATTCTTACAGTGTTTCTAGAAGTTAACACTGACGTTGGAAGTTATACGGTGTCCTATGCCTTCAGCATCTGTGAAGCTTCAGAACTATGACACTTCCTGACAGTATGTTTCAGAAGGTGTGTTCTGCCCTATCCACGAAGCATGTCCTGGTGCAGCATTATGGAGTTGTTTTAACAATTCAATAGTCCATTCACAGAAAAAGGGAGTGGGGCTCAGAGTCAGAGTAATACTTCAGTCCCACAGAGCTGCTGTGCTTGAATCAACTTCCAATCCCAGGCCAGGGTGACTGCAGTGCCCCACTGTTCTCTACAACACCACACTGCCTCCCACGGGTTTCCCGAAATAGAATTAGTAAGCCCAGCGTGACTCATAGTCTTCCTCGCCGCAAAGTCATCTCAAAAATCTTTGGCTTGGAAACAACTTTGAAGGGTAACACGTCAAGTAAGGATCCTCCCTTCTCTACAACGAGAGAACTTCTCCTGTCACATCCATCAGGAGGCCAGAGGGCACTGGAACACATGCAGGCACACAGAGTTGAATACATTTAGGGAGTGTAAATACTCCAAGGTGGGAGTACCATGTAAGTCTACTGATTCGGACCTGACTCACTACACAGCTGAAGCCCAGAGATATTTGTCAGGTGTTCGAGAAGTATGCTCTGAACAGCATAGACCTACGTTTCAGAGAAAAATGTTCTAGGGCAGAGATGCCAAATCCCAGAGCACAATTAAAGAACTAAAAAAAAAAAAAAAAAAAAAACAAGAAACACACTAACAAACCACAGGACATTTGACCTCAAAGTCCATTGCTAACCCTCCAACTCACAGTGGCAGGATCTACTCTTTGCAAATTGTTCTTGCAATGGAAAGGACATGCTCTGACTGGTGCCTCTTTTTTTTTTTCTGTCCAGTCTCCTTGACAAAATGGAACAACCAACTTGAAAGCTGGAACCAGTGAGAGAGCAGCAAAAACCTGAGCCTCTTTTTCACATCTAACCCTATAAAGGAGGTGATCTAGTTTAATTTCTGTCACCGAGATAATGTATCCTGACTAAAAGCAACTTAGAGGAAAAAAGGAGGTTGATTTGAATTTATAGTTCCAGGTTACATTCAGTAATTTCAAAGAAGTCATGGAGAAAGGCGTATGAGTCAGCTGGTCACGCCACATGTGTAATCAAGAGCTGCAGGAACTGAGCAAACTCATGTTTGCTTGCTCTCTTATGGTTAGCTGCTATCTTTCTTCACTCTCACACAGGGCCTAATCTAGCCCATGAAATAAGGCCACCCACATCCAAAGTGTGTCTTCCTACATCAATGAGCAACCAAGACCCTCTACAGAGAGCGTAGAGGCCAACCTCTTCTATACAATTGCCCATGAAGAGTGTCTCCCCAGATAATTCTAAGTTGTGTCAAGTTAACAATTAAAACTAACCAACATAGGAACCTTTGCCAGAATCAATCTCCATGTGTCAGAGGAAGGGCTGGGGTAAATCATGTGCTAAATTTGTCTCTATTATGGGCAAATTGCTACAAGGGAGAAAGGTTTTCTATGTGAAGCTACTGAGAAGTAAAATTATTACTTTCTTTTGACACAGAATCTCACTGTTCAGTCCAAGCTGTTTTGAACTCATGACCCATCCTCCTTGGCCTCCCAAGTACTGGGATTCTAAGAGAGAATCACAGTGTCCTGCTGAGATATAGGTCTTCACAGTTCATATCACATGTGATGGGTTTGTAGAAACTAAGTGGGAGAAATCTTCTGCAAATATTTCCAAGACTGTACTCTCTCATTCACTCACTATTCAGTTGTCTACTAGGGCTTTTGACCTTTATCTGCTTTTGTCTGGGTAAAGCTGGCTTCATTAAGCTGGCTACATGGGGAAATTCTTTGTTTCTCTAATCTTGCCTCTGACTGTGATATGGCCAACTGCCTGAGTTCCTGCCTTTACTTCCCTGAAATGATGGAAAATAACCTGGAACTGTAAGTCAAATAAACCCTTTCCTCCTTTATATTGTATTGGTAAGGTTGTTTTGTCAAATGTGAATAAAAGTCACTATGCAAAGAATTGCATGGGAGCTTTGAATGGTCCAGGCTTGGAAGCAGAGTATATCCCTTATACTCAGAGTCCATTGGCTAGAATTTAGGCATCGAGTTAACACCTAACAGAGACTTGGGGCAAGTGATCTACATGTGTCCAGGGAGATAGAGCAAACTGAAGCGGTGGTTTTGATAACCACTTGATAGTTTGTGTGATAATCATTCTTATTTCTTAATGAATGCACAGTTTCTGTTAGATTTTTACATTTTTGTACATATTTATGATGCATAATGTGATGTTTTGATTAATATATACATTTTGTCATAAGGCTAGTTAGCATATATGTTACCTTAAGCTTCTTTTATTTATTTGAAGTGAATATATTTAAAACTCTTTCTTCTTACAACATACAAATCATTACTATTAAATATATTTGCCTTGTTATGCCACAGAATACAAAAAGTTATTTCTTGTTTAACTGTAACATTGTAACTGTACTGGTTAGTTTTAACTATCAACTTGACACAATTTAGAACCACCTGGGAAGAGTTTCTATTAAGGAATTGTCTAGATCACCTTGGCTATGAAAATGTCCTTGGGGATCTATCTTGATTGTTAATTGGCCCACCCCACTGTGGGCGGCATCACTCCCTAGGCTGGCAACTGAGTTGTATAAGTAAAGAAAACTGGTTCTATTAAGCAAGGAGGCTGCATGGGTGAATTTTTTTTCTCAACTCTTGGATGGACTTGTGATGTGGCCAACTGTCTGAGTTCCTGTGTTAACTTCCCATAAATAATAGACAATAACCTGGACAACTGTAAGCCAAATAAACCATTTCCTTCTCCACATTGTTTTGGTCAAAGTGTTTTATCCATAGCAACAAGTGAAACTGTAACCATACCTCTTAACCAATATCTTCCTATGACCCCTTCTATGTCTAGTCACTACTTCTCAGCCCCTACAAGATTAACTTTTTAAAAAATTGTTTATACAAGTGACATCACAGAGTATTTGTGTTTCTGCATGTGGTTTATTTCACTGAACAAAGCATTTTCTACTAGCTCCATTTATGCTGATAGCAATTTATTTGTATAAGCATTTTACTTATATGTTTATACATTTATGTTGATTGCATATCTTGGCTATTAGGAATAGTGCAATAATGTGTACATTTTTGCCATTCTGATGTGTCTTCTTCATCTCTATAGCCAAGGTTATGAATATTGCATTGCCACAGCATTTTTTTCATTTTAGATTTTTTATTGGTTATTTTATTTATTTATATTTCGAATGATATCCCCTTTCTAGTTCCCTTCCACAAGCTACCATCTCCTCTTCCTTCCAGCCTATCTCTATGAGGGTGCTCCCATTCCTGCCTCAGTGACCTAGTGTTCCCATATCCTGGGTTATCAAGCCTCCACAGGACCAAGGGGCTTCCCTTCCAATGATGGCAGGAAAAGGCAGTCCTCTGCTACATATTCACCTAGAACCATGGGTACTCCCTGTGTAGTCTTTGGTTGGTGGTTTAGTCCCCAGGAGCTTTGGGAGGTCTGGTTGGTTGATAATGTTGGTCCTCCTATGAGGTTGCAAACCCCTTCAGTTCCTACAACCCCTTCAGCTCCTACAGCCCTTGCCCTAACTTCTCCCATTGGGGTCCCCACACTCAATACAATGTTTGGCTATGTACATCTGCATCTGTATTGGTCTGGCTCTGGCAAATCCTCTCAGGAAACAGCTCTACTGGACGGACTCTTCTCCCATCAGTAAGCACTTCTTAGCATCAGCAATAGTGTCTTGGTTTGGCATCAGCAGATGGGATGGATCCTTAGGTGGGACAGTCTCTGGATCGTCTTTCCTTAAGTTTCTGCCTTGCTCTTTATCCCTGAATTTTCTTTTGACAGGAGGAATACTGGATTAATATTTTTGAGGTGAGTGGGTGGCCCCATCCCTCAACCGGGGTCCATGCCTTTCCACTGAATATAGTCTCTACAGGTTCTGTCTCCCCTTTCAGGGTATTTAGGCCAAAGTCCTTCAAGTTGGGTCCTGGGAACCTCTTGGGTCCCTGGTATCTGGGATTTTCTAGTGGCTACTTCCAATTTCCCCTCCCCTACTGCTACACACCTACTTTCAAACTCCTGACCCTCAATAATTTCCCCCCATCTTTTCCCTTATGTGAACTGGCCCCACTTTCTCCATCTCTCTCTCCCTCCCAGATCCCTCTCTCCTTCTACTTCCCACATATTATTCTCTCCCCCATAGTACTGTAGCATCCACACTTTGATGTGATCTTTCTGTTTGAGTTTCATATGGCCTGTGAGTTATATCATGGTTATTCTGAGTTTATTTATGGCTAATATATATTTATCAGTTAGTACATACCATGTGTGCTCTTTTGTGACTGGGTTACCTCTGAATCTTGCTTTTCAAGTGTGTTAGGGTATCCAGGAGCTGGTGTGTTGAAAGAACTGGGTTCGCATGTTATCAACTAGCATTGCTTTCTGTTGCTTATGTTTTTGCGTTTGCCTCTCACCATTTGGTTATCTCTCTGACTGGAGCCTGTGATCCTGGTTGTGTCAGAACTTGGAGTCCAGCCGTCTCTAATCCTGTGATTATGTGATCCTGTGATCCTGAAATTCCTGGGAGTCAAAATTTCTCTGGGTGTTGCAGAGAGGGAGAGAAGCCAGAGACCTGGATCTGTACGAGAGACAGGTGCAAACTTGAAGGCACCCATGCCTCTGGCTGGTTGGGGATTTGTGTTTACCTGGTTTCTGTGGAGGGCTACGAGTTATGCTGGGTGTTGGGAAAGATATTGTGGTCTCAACTGTGATCTTGAGTATATCAGAGCTTCAGTGATCCTGGGTGTTTCAGAGCACTTGGAGGTTGGGCTCCCTGTGGGTTTTGTAGAGTGGATACAGAACCAGCACTCTAGGTCTGCTCTGGATTCAGATTTAAACCAAAAGGAACCCATGCCTCTGGCTGAGTGGGGTTCCTTCATCCCTGGATCCCAGGGCTCCTAGTTACTCAAGCAGATGTTGTGATCTCTCCTGTAATCCTGGGTATTTCAGAGTACCCGGGAAATCAGGCTCCCTCTTGATGTTGTTGGTGTGGTTGTGGAGGCAGCGCCCCGGGTCTGCTCTGGGTGTAGGTTCAAACCGGAAGTCATTTTAGATTTCTGAGGACCTTCCATACTGTTTTCCAAACAGTTAGTGTATATTCTCATGGGTAGTATATAGATCACAACATAATGCCTACACATTTATTCAAATGATGAAGCATGTTCACTTTTATAGGACTGTAGCTCACAGGTATGCAAGCCTTCAGTATCCCATTTCAAAGCAGTGCATCAGGATCCTAAGAGTTTCCTTCTTAAGCTCACCTTTAGTGCTACTGTCTTCAGCAATTTTTCTTAGTTTGGTGGGCACGTCTTAGCACAAAAGGGGATAATGCAATCTTGGTGTCATTTGTGTTTTCAATAGTATGGTTATTCAATGTGCTAAAGTTCTTTTTCTTTAAAATTATATAACCTTAAATTACCTGGGAAGAGAGTTTCAACTGGAGAAAATGCCTCTATCAGCTTTGCCTGTGAGCATGTCTGCAAGACACTTTTTTAGTTGCTTATTTCTATAGGAGGACCCATCCCCCTGAGGTCAGTGTCAGCCCTAGCCATACAGGCCTTGGATATATGAGAAAAAAGTTTAAGCCATGCAAGGAGAGTAGACAGTAAGCAGAGTTCCGCTATGGTCTCTGCTTTGATTCCTGTTTCTAGGGTCCTGTCTTGAGTTACTGCCCTAGGTTCCCTTAGTGGTGTACTATAAAGTATGATCTGAAATAAACCCCTTTTCTACCTAACTTGGTTTTAGTCAGTGTTTGATCACATCAACAGAAATCTATCTAGGATACTCTGTGTTCTGATTCATGTCTTTCTTCCCTCCATCCCTCTAGATCCTTTGTGAAAATCTAACCCACATCATCCTTATCCAGCACTTATTTAATCTGGGTTTTACTGTTTAGTTCATTTTAGGGGCCACAGAAATTTCAGTCACCAAAGACATAGAGATGAAAGAAACATGGGGTTTTCATTAGAGAATCTTTGTTTTTTTTTTTTTTTTTTTTTTTTTTTTTTTTTTTTTTTTTTTGCAACCCATGAGCTTCCTAGTGAGGAAACTAAAGAGAAGTGATTAAAAATGAGGCTGACAAGTGTTATAATAAATGTGGGCATATAGACTAATGAGAACAGAGAGAGGAAAGAAAAGTGATTGTGCCTGGGGATGGTTTCAAAGCAGAAGCAATTTTTAAGATGAATTTTAAATGATAAATAATGATTTCCAATGAAAACACATTATAGACAGACGCAAGCTCTCTGCACAGCATAAGAATGAGATCAATAATAATGAGGATCTGGGCTTGGCTGTTGCTTTAGGAGGGCAGGGACGAGGAAGGCTAAATCTGAATTTAGAGTTTGAACCCTTTGGTGGTAACATTTGCATGCTGCATAGGATTCTATACTCCTCCCTTATAGCCCAGGAGGAAGAGCTGGGAAAGTATCTGAACCTTGGCTTTTCACGCTTGATCTCTGGTCACAGCATCCATCTGTTCTTTCTTTCTCTACTTAGAAAATAAGTAAAAATTCTATTTTGGGGAAGTTAACAGAGAACACTTACTGCTTTGTTCAAAGTGTCCCTGTTTCCCTACCTCTCTCTTTTTATCCCTTGACTGTCTGCTAAGTACTTGTATAGTGCCAGGTTCTGAGACTCCATAAAAGGGTTTGGAATAAAGTCTCTGCCTTCAAAGAATCCACCCCCTCACATGAGAGGTATAGTTCTAGTGCCAACTTTAAGCTTGACACAATTTAGAATCACCCAGGAGATGGACCTCTTGGACTACCGGTGGGGAACTATCCTGCCTATGGAATTGGTATAGGAGTGCATTAGGGGATCCGTGCCCTCAGTGGGAGGTCCTGACTGAGCAGTAGCATGCATTGCTCACTGCTCCTACCGGTGGGGAACTATCCTGCCTATGGAATTGGTATAGGAGTGCATTAGGGGATCCGTGCCCTCAGTGGGAGGTCCTGACTGAGCAGTAGCATGCATTGCTCACTGCTCTCTTCCGACTATGTAAATAATGTGTAGGGTGCTTCAGGATCCCTTTGCTCTGACTCTTCACCATGATGGACTGTGTACTAGATTGACACCTTTCTGTCTTCAGTTGCTTCTGTCCAAGAATCTTATCAGGAGCACCAATCAAAGAAACTAAGGCAGGAAGCAAGTAACTAGGCACAACGGCTGTGGCGCCAGTTGTTGGGAGAATGAGGTACCTTGTTCAGTGTATGACAGACTAGAAGACACTGGAGATAATGTTGATGGGATTTTTAATTCCTTCATTAAATGCCCAGGCAGTGAGAGGTCCCTGTGAAGAGATCCTAATTGCTTTGTCCTCAGAATAAAGCTCTACCCTTAAATGACAATTCAGTCATTTGAATTGAGTGAATTCTTAACTAAAGGGACTCTTAGTGTTATAGTGTGGACTGGGCTGAGGTGGTCTCCGTTTGGCAGGGATCCTTTATGTCTTTGCTCACTACACACTATATTACTTTCCAAAAAGTCTAACCCAAGGAAGAACCAGCTAGAGGTAGGATGGAAAGCTTTCACTTCCTGGGAGTCACATCATCTCACTTCCCATATAACTTGGATCCACAGTTGCCTCTGGAAAGCAAAGACAGTAAGAGTTCAGTCTCCAATGTTCATTGACCATGTCCTCGTGGTTTGCCAGTGCATTGGTTTTGCAATTAAAGGTGGAATGGGCTCAAAAGGAACCAGTGAGTCTGACCTTGGATGAAGTCTTGTTCTCAACCCCACTGAGTCATCCAAAAATTTATGAGCCAGGTGAGAGACTTCCAGATGTGATGCAATGGCTTCCCAAATGTGACTTTGGGGAAAAAGAGAGAAAAATAGTTAGCATCCATCTTCCTCTGTGGAAACATTCTATCAGACCTCCAGCCTCTGTAATGTTTTTTAATCTTATGAACACTGCTCTAATGCTGTCCTTTTTATTTTCTATTTTGCTATACAGAACACGGTTTATATTTGCTCTTTTTACTCTGAAATAAAACCCCTGCTTATTGGGAGTAATGGTTCTACTGTTCTGTACCACTAAAATGTCCTGGCTATTTGGAGCATCATGAGACCAACTGAGCTTCTGTGCTTGATATTGTGACCTTATACAGTGACCCCATGTAGTGACTCTGCATGCCTGACTTTTTGTGTGGGTCCTAATTGTCTTGGTAGAAGGTGGAATCCCTAATCTCATTCCTTCAAAGAGTTTCTATATACCTATCAATGTTGGGAAATTGCCCCCACTCCATTTTGTCCTTCTAATTTGTTAGTGGCACATTCTTTAACTCCTCTTTCCAAGGCCAGCCTAGGCTATGCCATGTGCATTGATGTATCACAGGTAAGGTTTGCTCTTACATCTCACTCCTACTTTATCCATGCAGGACTTCAGTGTCTTCATCTCACGTCTACATTGCATCTGAGACAGGCTGCTAGACTTTCCATACAGTTCCCTAACTTTCTGGTGGGAGTTGGCTCGCCTGCCCTCAGACCTCACATTCCAGCATTCTCTGTGCTTTTACCCATTCTCACATCTCCATCCAGAGCCATCTTCTACACAGATGACCAGTCTTTCTCAAGCTTTATTTACAAGGATTACTCTTATTTCATTTTTATGTTCCAGGCATATTTTTATTGCATATGAAAGTCCAGACAACATTGTATTGGTTTCTTTTGTATTTAAATGGGTGAAGTTCATTGAATATTTGGATAAATGTCTTTCATCAGTTTGGGAAACTTCTTGGCTACTGTGTGTTCAGTTATTGTGTACTGCAGTTTGCTTCTCTTGATCCTTCTAAGACTTCATGTCCACACATACTTATGTTTTTAATGCACTTTGGAGTTTTTGTTTGTTTGATGTGGGTTTGGTTATTCTTATTGCTTTTTTCATTATATTTTTGAGACAGAGTTTTACTATGTAGGGTGGGCTGGTTTAGAGCTCCATGTGGAGATTAAGATGGCCTCTGCAGCACCACACTCAGTTCTTCCAAAGCTTGTCGTGCTTGGTCATTTCAGCTATCTTCTCCCTGCTCTAGCTTCCATGTTTTCTGACATATCCTATTTTGTATTGTGTCTTCTTTGGGTCTAATCTGAATATGATGCATGTATTAGAGTATGAATATAGTATCTTTCACTGTTTTTTTTTTTCATTCTCAAATAACCATATTATCAGGTTGTGGTAGATTTTGCTTCTCTGATGAGTTACTGCCTTAAAATCATTCCCTTAGGTTGTCTCTTTTTATCAAGCTCAGAACCTTCTGTATCCCAGGATGGGAAAGGGGGCTATTGGTCACAAGCTTCTATCCCAATAACTCTTTCTCCTCTGGAAAGTTAGGACATTTAGTTCTCGTTCCCAAGATGTATGAAGTTTTTTAAACATCTTTAGCTTTCTGTAGTCTTTAGAAGGATATTTTGGCCCACTGTGACCTATTCTCTCCTGTGTAGCCCTGGTTCCTTGGTCGTCCTACAGCTTTATCTCACTGTCCTTGATGAGTTTCTTATATCTGTCTGGAAAATGGAAAGATTTTTATCCTTAAAACTTCAGTGTGTCTGAGGCTTGGAGGTTTCCAGAAAGGAGGGGTCTTTCAGTACTGACATCAGAAGTGCAGAAAACCCATAGGGTACAGTGTGCCTTGACCTCTTTTTATACACATATGCTAAAGACTCCAGTGAGCTGTTGGTATTGCAGATCCAAGATTCTAAATTCATTCTTCTACTGTGTTTCATTTACCTCAGGCTTAAGTGAATCTGTTATGTGATATTTATTGTCCCACCTTGATCATAATCGATCCCATGATTTATGGGGATGCTCTGATTCTGGTTCAGATGTATTTTAAGGTCCAAATCTTACTCATGTTTAGCCCTGCAGAATGATCTTTCTAGAGAATATTGTCTTATTAACATCATGGAGGAATTCATTGAATCAAGTGTTATTTATGGAATTTAACAATTCAATACTTACTTACTAAGCACCTACTATGTTCTTGGTTTCTTGTTACGTACAAGAGACACAGAAGAGAGGAAGGGTGCTGTTGACTTGTCTTCATATTCTACATGGCAAAATGGGGAAGTGAGAGAAATGGATGACTCTCACAGGTACTTCCTTGTCTCTCATTATTCAGAAAATACAATCTAAAAGGGTTATAGGACTGATGAGATTGCTCAGTGGGTTAAGACACTTGCCGCAGACTGCTGGCCTATGTTCAATACTCAGATCCCACATATAGAAGTGAAAGGAAGGAACCAAGTCCTATAAAGTGCCCTGTCTGTCTGTCTGTCCATTTGCCCCCCTTCCATTCCCCCTCTAGTGCTGGCTCTACCTCTTTCCCCCTTCCTGTCTTCCCATTCTCTTTCCCTCCCTCTCCCTTCCCCTCTCTCCCTCCATCTCCTTCACAGTAAATAAAGAGAAATACAAATTTTAAGACCTACAAATATGTTCCACATTGCTTGGCTAATAAGAAGTGAAAGGATGTTTTCTGAATGCAGATGGGAAGTTCTGTTGGTTGTAGCTCACAGGTGAGGCAAAGTGAACTGACTTCAATGGAAAAGTGTCTCTCATAGAAATTGTGTCATTTCTTTAGAACATTCTTCCTTCCATCACTTTAAAGCATTCCCTGCTGTTCCACCAGAATGACATTCTGAGAACAAATTTTACAATGATGGATTGTTCTTCTGTCTGCATTTTACATTATGCCAATGCTAGTTTCTTGGCTTTTATTTTTCTTTTCATCCCATGTATCTATTTTTAATTTTCTTTAAATCGAACTTTTCTTTTTATCCCCCTTATTTACTATATCCTGAATATAGTTTCCAGTCTGTCTCTTCCTTCTGATTGCTCCCCTAACCCCACAAATCTGGATTCACATCCTTCCTGTTTCTCATTTAAAAACAAACAGGTTTCTAAGGGATAATAATGATATAAAACATGATCAAGTAAAACCCAACTCATTGGAGTTGGTCAAGGCAAATGGAAGAAAAAGAGCCCAAGAGAAGACACAGAGTTAGAGAACCACTAATTCAGAGCAAACACTAGTTTCATAGACACATTGATTCTTTTGAGCAACTGAGATTAGGATAGATCTAGCTACCAGAGAGCTGGGTTTCTAGTTCTACTAAATACATTGTAACTTTAAGAAACTGGAGGCTTACTGTGTTTATGGGAGGTGGCTAACATATTGGATAAGAGCCATTAAAGCTTTACATGGAAACCCTGCTATTAATATTAAAGTTACAATCTGATAACAAAGTAAGCAAAGAGAGACTGATTTTCTTCCTTTTTTCTCCTCAAAATAAGAATCTTTTTACTGTAATCATGTTCTTCACAGGAAACAGCTTGGTTTCTCATCTCTTCATCAGCTGAAATGCCAACATATCTCCATTCTCTCCACTCAAGACCAGAGTATCAGTGCCCTGTACAAAACCTACACAAATTCCCTGTAACCCTGTACTGTGTGAAGGGAAGGCTTTGGACCCAGCCTTTTAATTACAGCAAGTAATATGAAAAATGTGCATAAGGAAAGCTAGGGCCTAGCCATACAATCTCTCTCAGCTTAGATACCTTCTTACTTCTTAGAAAGGCATATTGTATCTTTTTTGTCTATAGAGTAGGACATCTACAAATGAGAAAATATACCTTCTAAACAGCTACCCTATACCTTTCTCCCTCAATGAAAGCCAGTTGCGGTTATGAAAGTGTTTATAAGTTTCTGTCCTCTCCCTCCTTTGACATCTAGGAAAGTTATAATTTTGGGAGCAAATTGCAGGCCCACTCTACAAGTATCATTTGTTTTTCCATATTCTGTGCTTATTTTCCACCACATGTTCTTATCATCTCTACCTCAGGCTCTGGACTCTGATCCTTTCGACTTTCTAGATTAACTATGGTATACCAGGCTGGGCAGCCACAGGTATCTGGGATATATAACTGACCTGTGATAGGTACCCTTGGCAAAAAAGAATACTAGAGACAACCTGAGTTCCAAAAGTCACTTCATTGCTCTGACAATCATTGGCGCTTTCTTCTTAGTTTCCTTGTGGATGCTGAAATAGTATTTCAATCCATACCATTTCAGGCAAGCAGGACTCCTTTTTCATTCTTCCACATCATCTATATCCATCCTGTATCTTCCTTTTCTTAGAGATTGGATGATGAGGATGCAGTGAGATACCTGGATGCAGCTTTGGAATACTGTGGCCCCCTGACACTTGGTAGTTTCCTTAATCTGTCATTTCTTATCCTTTCTTTCACTGTGTGAGGTCATCTACCATATGGATATTGAACTTAGTAATTTCAGAAATAACTTGAGTCTTGAGTACATTTTATTATAACACTCTAATTTTTCTATTTATTATTAGTCATTGCCAATTATTAGATATTGTCCATCTCTAGCCATTCCCTATTTATAACTTAAAGTGTCATCCATGTGCAAATGAAATTAGGCATGGTAAGGGAGAAATAGCCTAGAAGGATAAGTTAAACACCTCCCTCTCTAGTTTTATCTGTCAACTCTATTGTCTATTGGTCAAGACAAGAATGGTTCAGCAACTATGGACCAAACCCCAGGAAAGATTACATCTGCATAAATGAATCCCTGGGAATAATCTCACTTCTACAGAAACTCATCTTTACTTGGACATATCCCTCAGTTCTTTCCCACAATTTAAACTTTCCATGGCAGAGCAAGGGGAATGTGATTAATTCTAGGCGCACAGGGCCTTCGCCAGATGATGTGATAGCTTTATGTCAACTTGAGAAAAGCTAAAGTCATCTAAGAAGAGAGAAATTCAATTAAAAAAATACCTCTACATATACAAGCTGGACCTAGACCTCCCCGCACATATGTAGCAGATGTGGAGATTGGTCTTCATGTGGGTCCCAAACAACTGGAGCAGAGACAATCCTAAAAGTTGTTCCTGGATATGTTCTTCTAGCTGGGATGCCTTGTATGGCTTCAGTGGGAGAGGATGCACCTAGTCTGGAAGACTTGATGTGCCAAGGTGGGAAGATAACCAGGGGCAAAGGAGAAAGGGTTTCTGGGATGGGGTGGAGAGCGGGATGTAAAGTGAATGTGTAATGTGTGTCTGTGTGTGTGTGTGTGTGTGTGTGTGTGTGTGTAATATTGGGCTGTATGCAAATTTATAGAACATTTTCTTAGTTAGTGCCCAATGGGAAAAGGGCCCAGCTGAGTGTGGGTAGTGCCATCCATGAGTTGATGGTCCTAGATCCTACAAGAAAACAGGGTAAGCAAACCAGTAAGCAGCACCCCTTCATGACTTCTGCTTCAACTTCTGCTTCTAGGTCCTTTACTTGTTGAGTTCCTATCCTGACTTCTTTTGAAAATAACCAGTGACATGGAAGTATAAGACACATAAACCCTTTCTTCTCCAAGATGCTTTGGTCAAAGTGTTACATCACAGCAATGCTATCCTTAATTAAGATGAACTGTAAGCTTTGATGGGGTGGATATTCTATTGAATCGATACAGCATCAATTACAGGTCTCAGAAAATAAACTCCTCCAGGGTAAGAAAAATA
Organism: Micromys minutus; assembly: GCF_963924665.1. NCBI lineage: Eukaryota > Metazoa > Chordata > Mammalia > Rodentia > Muridae > Micromys > Micromys minutus. The sequence goes on along the minus strand of NC_137969.1, from coordinate 168,642,363 downwards.
TTGTAGTTGCAATTCAGGATGCATACCTTTGGGATGTGCATTGATCCTTCCCTGAAGCTTCCAGATAAATATTTTGGTATATCTATGTAGCATATTTCTAGGTAAATTTGAATTTAAGAACTTGATAAAGCACATTTCCCTGCATTGTGTGGGCAGGCACCATCTAACCTTTTTGGGGCTGGAAAAGAGCAAGAAGGTGGACTGTGAGGAGACATAGAACCCTTTTCTTTCTTCATGCAGGAGTGGGGCATAGATCTTCTACCTTGTCTTCCTCTTCCTTCTCTTCTTCCTTCCTTGTCTTTCAGCCCCTCCTTCCCTTAGACTTAACCTTTATGCCACTGAATATCTTGCATTCAGCATTAAATCCACAGTGAAATTTTACCATCAGCAACAGGACTTCAGCTTACAGAGAATTTCCAATTCTCTAAACTAATAAACCAAATTTTTATACTTTTTCTTTCCCTTATACCCTTAATCTCTCTTCATATGTGCACATGTATGTATATACTTATGTGTAATAATATATTGACTATATTTATAGGATTACATATAATCCTATAAATGTTGCATGTTATGGTTAATTACATGTAATGTATAATTATATATTCCCATATGTGTTATATATCCCTTATTCCTATGCTAAATCTTAACAGATATACAATATCACTTGATCCTCTCATTTGTTTAATTAAACAAATGGAATTCTTTGTGGTCACCGGAATATGGCTTCAAAATGACACGAGGCAACATGAGTATGTAGGGTCTAAGTCCATGGAAACCAGCCTCATGTAAAGCATCTGTCTAAATACAGTGTTCTGAGCAATAAGAGCCTCCTCCAGAAACGAGGTTGAACTGCTCAGTTTCTGGGTTGCTAGGAGATGAAGCACTAGGGAACACAGTTCCTCAAAAAAAAAAAAAAAAAAAAAAAAAAAAAAAAAAAAACCAACAACAACAATAAACAAACAGAAACAACAACAAAGACAAAACCCTGAAACTAAGACTAAAGACCCCACCCCAGGTGACCAGGTACAAAGTCCTGTTTTCTCACTGTATGTGGTGGAGGGTTGCTCACAATGGCTCAGCAATCTAGAGTTGTCCACAGGAGCACAGCTTAAGGAACTCCATTTGAGCTTGAATGGAATTCCTTGCTTTTACTAGTATGTGACAAAGCACAAGGGTATCTAAATGCTTTTCATGCAGTTTGTTTTCCAGAAGATGTAGCTCACAAAAAAGGAATGCAGTGTGTGAGTGTGAGTGTGTGTATGTGTGTGTGCGTGTGTTTGTGAGAAAAGGTGGGAGTGACTTTTGTTCCGTATTTCTTTCTGGTCCCATCATTTCTAATTACAGATAAATCAGGAAGAGTCTATAGCTTGGGAGATGCACTGGGTTTCACCTTGGGAGTGGCTAGCAGGGTGGTATGTATTGCTTTGTGTTTTGCTTTTGTATGAGCTGCAGTGTTCCGAGGGATAACTGCTCAAAGGAAACTGACAGTTGAAGATGAAGGTCAGCTCCCAGAAGCTCTCTGTAGAATGTGATGATATCAGCTCATACCAGCAGAGCTTGGGGAGGATGGTGGCAGCCAACTGACAGAGACGCTGATGCAGAAACTGCCCAGTAAAGATAGACTTGATATATGGGCAAAGAGAGCTGAGAATTGCTATGTGCTGATACATAGGCCCTGGTAACAACCCAATTGAAGTGCCTATAGCACCAGTCTGGAGAGCACATGCCTTCATGCCTAAACTCCTGCATCAGCGGCCTTTCCTTCATGAGTCTTGCTGCTTCCCCAATGCATCCTGGTTATCTTCCTTACATATCATTAAATCATGATCAGATCTAAAAATGATACAAAAAGCCAGGCTATTGCTTCTAATTTCTTCTACAATGAAGCTCAAGTGTCAAGGCTTGATTATCTACTCTCTGAGACCCTACCTGAGCTGGTGAACCCACTCTCACCCTGCCGTATTCAATTGTTTGGCTTCATGGCACAAGGTATCACCTTGTGAAGATGTCCAGTGTGTACCAAACAGACATGTTCCTGTTCAGGAGATTCCTTTCCCTATAACATTTCCCCATCATCCTTGCCTGGTCCATATTTCCCTAATTTCAAATGACTATTACTGAGGTTTTCCTTCATATAAACTGGAAGGCACCTTTCCAGTCTTTGTAGGTATTCTTTACACTGTACGGGAAGGTAGTTGTTTGCAAAATCCTTACAGTTTGCAAGCTATTAGTCAAATGTGTGCTCTATCCTACTTTCTTCAGCTCAAACATGAGGTCCTCATCTGAACCACAATTTGCCCACCCATTCATGAGGGCAAGTGTGGTGGCTCAGACAATGTAATGGAGATAAACACTGTTTAAAATACCACCTAATACTACACTCAAGAAATCTAATGCACTCATTGGAAGGTACACTTAGAAAAGAAAATGCCACTCTTTATTTTGTGGCACATTTCACACTACCATCCTGTGTTTGTTTGTTTGCTAAAATCATGGAACATTTATATTTTATATACACTTGAAGAGTTCTTTTAGAATATAAGTAATTTGTAACATCATTACTTAAGTAATCTCAAGAGACAAAATAGTAAAGGTGTCCTTAAACCATGTCATATTCAAATGTATTTGTCTAAAACTGTTTTATGTTAGGTGTTGTATATTTTCCACATAAATCATCATCCTCTAAGCAATCAAGAACTCAGTTGTTTTTTTAAATGTGTTTTCAAGTTAATTGCTCAGTGATGCAGCATTTTATGTTTGCTGATTATTCTTCATATTTGTTTCTGTTTTATCACATAATTAGTTGATTTCTTCTGACATTTTCATTTATGTCCTTTTTTTGGTCATTCTCATCCTCATTGCTCTGTCTTGGCCCATGACTCCTGCTGACACTTTTCCTCTTCTCAAGGAGCCCCGCATCTACTTCCCTGTCTCACTGTCCTCTCTCCCTCTCTCCCTTCCTTCTGGGTTTAACAGGGATTATTTATTGCTGCACAGGTGAAGGGTTATTTACAGATACACAGGCTGCTTACTCATCACTATGTTAGGAAGGAACTGTTCTTTTCCCCCAGAGATACTTGAACATGCCTAAGGTGTCAGCAAATAGCCTTCAGGGCTGGAAGGATGGCTCAGCAGTTAAGAAGGCTTCTTTCCCTTCCTAGAACCCACACTTGCTGACTCACAAACTGCCTATAACTTGAACTTTATTGGATGTGAAACCATCTTCTGACCTCCAGGGCAACTATACATATATGGCATGTGAACACGCACGTGCACACATGCACACTCGCACACACACACACACACAGAGGCATACACACATTTATTATTATTGCAAAACTCCAAAAATCAAAAAATAAACTTTCTGATGAGTAGAATCTGAGTTTATTCCTCAAATAGTCCCTATGTGGCTGTCAATACTACCATAGTACTGGTACCAACTTCCTGACTACACACAGAAGGAAACTCTATGAAAAACTGCCCAAACACTACATTATAGCATAATAAACATAAAAAAATTATTTAGGAAGCAGCAGGAAAAAGGTTGGATTGACACATGCACAAACCACTTGTCCCTTTGTCCCCAAAAACCCAAGACAGAAAAAGAAAATCTCTTTAAAAAAATCCTAACACTACTGAAAAACAGGGCAGAGCAGTGTCATCTATACAGAAATTTGTGAAATACATATTTCTATATAGGACAGAGCTTCTCAAGCCAGAGGAGCAGAGACCTCTATTAAACTTACATTTAAAGAACATAGCATAAGGAGCTAGATGTGGTAGAATACACACACACACACACACACACACACACACACACACACACACACACCCCTTTGCAAGTGCATGAACTTGGGAAACTGAAGCAGGAGGATTAAAAATTCTCAGCCAGTTTAAGCTATATAGTGATATCTACCCAATAAATAATTTAAATAAAAGATAGAACTCATACAAGGGAATAGAAAGTAGTTAGGACATAAAGAAAGAATTAGGACAGTAACTTTAAATAGGCCAGAGAGCAAAGACAGTCTCTTCTAAATAGTCACTTTTGATCTTAAACATTAACAGCAAGTAAGAATTAGTGGGGCAGAAATACAAGTAGAAGACTCCTTAGGCGAAAATTAACAGGCTGGGAGATTGAGTCATGAAATTTCTCTAGAGTATAATACAAAGACCGTGTGAGTCAATGAAGAAACGTAGAGACATAGAGAAAACAATTACAAGGTTCTGTATTCTTCAGGAAAGTATTGTGAATGTGTGGTGCATAGCAGTAGAAAACCAAAGCATGTTTGGTGTTTAGAACTGCAGACTCACAGAACTGTCAAATGAGTGGCAAAAGGCCAACTAGCCTTCCACTAGTCCAACAGTAGTGGGATTTGAGAGTCAGCTTAAAGCAGGGGGCAGGGCAGAGACAGACACAGAGGGAACTCAAATTGCCACATCATTGGTTAAAGCTACTATTGTAGTGAGTTTGTCATCCGTGGCCCAGGTTGCCAATAGCAAATGAGAATTTAGGTTTAAAGTTCTAATAAATATAAGGAAGAACTAGAGAATTTATTTTCAGGCAAAAATTGAAATTATTCTTATTTCCTGATTGTATGCTTTTATACATAAAAGACCATAAAGATCCATTAGAAAATTCTAGAACTGATAAACACCTTCAGAACAATAAGAAGATAAAACATCAGAATATAGACAATGTTAGGTTTTCTATATACCAATAGTGAATTCTCTGAGCTGAAACTGGAAAGATGATCTCACTTCTCTTAGCTTAAAATATAAAATGCCCAGAAAAAAAGCTACTTGAGGATATGAGAATTCTCTACAATAAAATTTCTAAAGAAATAAAAGAAACTAAAAAGATCACAAAAGCTATCATGCTCACGAATGGAAAGACTTAATAGAGTAAAATTACTGATTAAAATTCTAATGACATTCTTAAGGATATATAAAAAGCAACCCTAATATTCATGTAGAAGCCTGGAGATACCTATTAGCTAAAGCAATTCTCAGCAAAAGGAACATCTCTAGAGGTACCACCATCACCTATGACTTCAAGTTACAGTGCAGAGAAACAAATACGACAGAAAAGAAGACATAAAGATGAATGAAAGATTCGTAAATAAACCTACACAGCCACAGCAAAATATTTGCACTGGAGAAAAGCAAGTGTCTTCAACAAATGGGATTGGGAAATGTGGGTGTCTGCATGCACAGTAATGGAACCAGATACTCTCACTCCATGAACGGCAATCCATCCTGTATCAGAAACATGAATGTAAGACCTGACATTCTTAAATGGTTACAGAAAAGAAGAAGGGAAACACTTCAGTCCAGGGCTTGGCTGCACCTGGTGTGCCTCAGTCATTTGATGATAAGTTGGGGGCCCTATTAGGGGATGTATTGAAGAAGCTGAAAGGGAGAATGATCCTACAGGAAGACTAACCAAGACCCCAGGGAGCTCCCAGAGACTGAGCCACCAACCAGGAGCATACACAGGCTCATCTGAGGGCCCTGGCACAAATGTAACAGAGGACTGCCTGGTCTGGCTTTAGTGGGAAAAGATTGCCCTTAATTCTCAAAAGACTTGAGGCTTGAGGAAGAGGGCAGCTTGGAAGAGAATGAGGTACTCTCTTGGAGGCAAGGAAGAGAAAGAATAGGTTGAGGAACTGTGGGAGGGGGGACCTGAAGAGGAGAGCAACGACTAGAATGTAAATAAATAAAATAAAGTTGTAAAAAGGGAAACACTTCGTGTATAAACATTGTGACAAGGACTCTCCCCAAAGGCCTCCATTAGCTCAGGGAATAAAAGTGCAAATTAGCAAATGGGATTGCATGAAATGAAAAAGGTTCTGTACAGAAAAGGAAACAATCAAGTGAAAGACAGCCCAGAGAAGGTGCTAGCAATATAAATAAGACTGGATTCAATCCCCAGCACCAAAATAATAGCTAGAAAGAGAAACACTCTCCAGAATGAAAAGTCGCTAGGTAGAAAGACAGGCTGCTGAAAGAGGAGGGTGTGCAGATGGAGTGCAGATATGTGGGACATGCTGGACCTCACCTAGGATTAGATAAATAAAACCCCCCACTCACCAACAGACAGCAAATTAAAATAAAGCAGCAAAGCAGAACTAGGTTGCACTGCGCAGTAGTGGGTACACAAAGGAACACTACAGCGGGATGTAGGAAGGACGACTTTCTCCAACTGTCTCTTGCTATTGAGTTGTATGATAAAGCCTGGTGCATTTTTTGGGATTGGGGAAGGAGCTTTCCTGGTGTATGTGTGTGTGTGTGTGTGTGTGTGTGTGTGTGTGTGTGTGTGTGTGTATGTGTGGCTCATATTGTGAATGTCATGGCTTTAGTTTCCACTGAAAAGAACAGATGCCCACTTTTTGACAGTCAAGTAATACTTGACCTATCAGCAAAACAAAGGACAGAGAAGTCTCAAGTTTACCTATTCAGCAAGCATACAAGTTAAAACCCATGCAGACAACAAAACACACAGAGCAGTGTGTTTTCAAAAATTACCAAGTATCCTCTTCGATCTGAATTTTGAAACTATTAGATAGGACCTCATTCTAAGACGCAAAAGACAATTAAATGGTAGGAAAATAAGAGGGGGCGTGGTCTGGTACAAGGACCTGCTCCAGATTTAGCCCACAGGTGCTCAGCCATGAGTAAAGAACTGGCCCATGAGCCCACTCCTCATCCCACCCTGGGGAGCTAATGGCAGTTGAGGACTGTTGGGTGAGAGGAAGTCCTTGAGCAGCTGGTAAGATACTCATACTCCAGTAGACAGCCTCGCAACCAGGACCGTGTGAGCAGCCCCAGTTATGCACAATGGCTCACAAAACAGAAACAAAGATAAAGCAAAAAGGAAATGAAAGTGGAACGGGAACTTTGTGGGAGGAATTGCAGCTGTGATTGGTGCACAGGGGACACACATACAAATACATACACACACAGACTCTACACATAAACATACACATATGCACACTCACAAACATACATATAAAAACACATGCACACACACACACACAAACACACACATACACACACCTAACACAAACATACACACACACCCTGCACTTACAAAAACACATACACACCACCCCACACTCCTCACACACACACATGCACACACACATACACACACACGTATGAGGTTCCCATAAAAAATACAAGAGATCTGTGAGGAAAATATTTGAAGAATATAAGCAAATAAAACAATTATCAAGTGAGAAGCTCTGGTGTCATAATGATGCTAACTTTAAAAGGTCATATATACTGTTTCACAGAATTCCAATTAGGAAGTAATGAAGGAGACTGTCTACAGAGTTCTCTATCAAATGTTCTTAACATCCAGAAAAAATAATGACAAAGATCTCGTTAAACTCTGACAGAAGTAAAGGTAGAAGGCATTGTGCTTGTGATGTGCCAATAAAATACAATTATAATGCCACCATCTCTAGATAGGAATGGATCCAAGGACAGCTGAAAAGCCAGGCTGGAGGGACAGTTCTGGATTTAAGAGCACTTACTACTCTTGTAGAGGACTTTGAGTTCTGTGCACTCACACTGAGTAGCACACAATATCTTCAACTCCAGCTTTAAAGGATCCGGGGTCTTCTGGGCCCCAGGAGCATATGCACTCATGTGCTCACACACCGTTAAATGAAATTAAATATTATTGCAGAAAAGCATTCCTGAAAATAATAATATGACCTGTGTCAGAGATGCATCATTTAGTTTCAGTAACTGAATAACTAACATGACTACAATTTATCTTAAAGCCTTTAAAAATGAAGTGTCAGAAACAATAAGTATAAAATTCAATACCATGAGATCTTTTTTTTTATAATTTCTGGTTTGGGCTTAATTAACATGACAAACAGGACAAAGTAAGATAACTGTCTATAAATAACATGGGATCTTATAATAAAATATTAATGTATCAAATGTTTCATAATAATGACTTAAAACTTGCACTGAAGTTAAGAGAGGGGGGAAAAAGAAAGGAAGGAAGAAAAAGATAAAGCATTTCCACATTCAAAATAAACCATGACAGCAGCTAACAATAACCATGCAGATTCATGTATTAAAGTTGGGGACAACGTAATAGTTCTATCGCATAAAGGATTAATTTCTGAAAGACACACAGGATATAAGCAAAGGGAAAATACATAACACTAGAGGAGCAAAATGCAATTGCCAAGGATTATGGTTTTAAAGATTCAATTTTCCAAGCCTTATACATATTTCATCTGACTTATCCAGATTTTATATTTTCATGGTGTTTTAAAACCTAAGCATTTTTTTAAAAAATGAGATTTTCATCTCAGAACTCTTTAACTTTATAATTTTAACACATCAAGATTATTGTGACAGAACATTTGCCAAGGATGATTTTCCATGAATGATTCACTGGGAACGAAATCCTAAGTGCAGAGATAACATGGGAAAGCCTCCTCTAGAATAGATGACTCTTCACTGTCAGGCCACTCCATGTTCTCAGCTTAGTTTTGCTTTTCTGGTGATTTTCTCGAAGTCATACCATCTGCAGAGTGTAGAATCTCCTACAGGGCCCACTGTACAAACGCTTGTGAACTTGACAGTACTGATGCCTCTCCATTAAATAGTATCTTTCCTATGAAACTGTCTGGATGTGAAAATGTCAGTGACTCAGTTTCTCTCTTAGATTTTAACAACCTGGTACAATTTTTATAAAGTTTAAGTATGTAGCTTATCTAAGAGTTGCATAGCCCTGTGGACAGTTCAGCAAGGGGCATTTCCCTTTTATATTTATCTCCTTTGTGTGTGTGTGTTTACATGCACACACTTGTGTGCACATATACAAGTATACTAAAGCATATATAGAAAGGTCGAAGGGTAACCTAAAAACGGAAGATAACCTAAAAAAGTGGATATTCTTCTTTGACCATGGGGCCTGTAGGAATCAAACAGGTCAGTTCCTAGGTTTGGCAGCAAACCCTTTTACAAGATGAGCCATCTCCTCATCCCTGAGCATCTTTTGATAAGACATCCCTGTGGGGTTGAAAGATGCACATAGATCTCAGTTTCCTATGAAGTAGACAGAGACTCTGCAATTAGAATGGGGATGACCAGGAATCAGGAAGGTTTATAATCTTATTATCTAAGCGTGCATGTCAGCAAAGCCAGTGATGGTCTTTCCACAGAGACCTAAATTTCCCTCTAGACTTAGATCATTTTTTCTGTCAAAACAACAGCAACAAAGATGTCTCATTGAACTACATAAGCCTGGACCATAAAGGGCAAAAAGACACTATCTGATGACAACCAGACCCTCCACATCTCTTGCTAACTTCCTTGTCAGGGTTATCAAGGGCCTCTTGTTGGTCACTTCCAGTGATAAGTTATAAGAGAGATGCTTGTATCTTTATCACTTGGTAAGTAACTTAATGTGAGTCAGCTGGACTCTCTCTTCTCTCTCTCCTAATTTTCCAGTCAATTAAAGCCATGCAGAGTGAGTCACAGATGGCTTGATACTTTTCTCAGCTCTCTTGACTGTAAAAACAGAATCTGTCATTCCACTACCCTCTAGCTGAGCATCGCTTTCCCTGTGGGTGTTACTCCCTTATTTGAAGGAGTTTTGAGATGGTAGGGTTCTGAGGATCTAGGATTCATTCCTATTAGTCAATGTTTTCTTCAAACTTGGATGCTGAGGATGAAATAGCCAGAGCTTGGTGTGCTCACTGGAAAGTGTGAATGGAGAGAACCCTGGGGGAGGGTAAGATGGGGGGATAGTTTCCCTTCAGCCCCCTTCCTCCAGCTTTGTTTTTGTCCCAGGGATGCCTGGGCCTTCCTCTAATTCCCACCTGCCAAAGATGTCCTTTTTTAAAGTGAAACATTGTCATCTCAACTCCTTCATCTACCAGCTTCTCTCTTGGTCACATCTTGTTCTCTTTCCTAAACTTTTCTATTCTAAATTGTGCTTTGTCTATAACCTAATTTGCTAGAAACAGACCCTCCCATAATTGAATTAGATATTAAAATGTAAAAATTCAAGTAATAGCTTACAAACATCACACTTGTTTCCAGAGTGTTACTGAAAGTAATTTTACTAGTTACAAAACTTGGCTCTGCCCATCATCACCCTCAACCCTCAAATTAGTCTTTCTTTCCCACAGGTCAGGTGGCAAATGTGGGATTCACCAAAGGGAGAACCTGCTACAGCCATGGTGGGCTTAATACAAAAGGCAAGTATAACCTCTTCTAAGGCAACCACCCTGTCCTTCCCTGAATGCTCACACACGGTCCCATGACCATATGCTGTTTGTTACTCTATACTTCAATTCAAAGAGAAAGTTGACCTTTTTAATCTTCCCAGTTCCTAATAATGCTAAGACTAAATATGCAGAACTAAACCAAGAAGCTAAAACTAATGTGCAGAAAAGCAATGTGTCTAGTCTATGTTTCCTCAAATATTGAAATTCCTGCAAAACTTCATTCCTGGAAAAGTGCTTAACTGGTTTGGAGAAAGTAAGGACAGTCCGCTATTTTCGTTACTCCAGCTGAAGAAAGCTTCCATCCTTGATATCTGTAAAGCCTTTCACAGTCCATGGGGGCCATATTTTTATTGACATTGTACGTGTGTACCAGGCAGGCACTATGTGTTTGATGTGTGGGATAAGCACACATGCCATGGAGTACCTGCCCATGTCAGAGGACAACCGTGTTAGGCCTCATCCTCTACCTTTTAAACACAGGATCTGTTGTTGACAGTTGCATGCACCAGGATATCTGGTCCCTCAGCCCCCAGAGAGTCTCTCTCTTCCCTTTCTCTGTAGGAGCACTGGGATTATCAAAATGCAGAAGGATTTCTAACTTAATGTAGGTCCTAAGTATTCAAAGTCAGGTCCTCAGGCTTACAGGACAAATAATCACTTTACTCATAAAGCCATTCGTGTTCATCCATGTTGCTAGGACCCACCCCAGAATGTTTGTTTATGTAGAGGGGGGAGTTGGAGGGGTTCTCCATATATGAGCATATGGGAGCCAGAGGCCACCTTAGAGCATCATTCCTTGATATCCTTCACCTTGTTGTTTTGAGATAAGATTGTTCACTGGAACGTGAAGTTGGTAGATTAGCTAGACTGGCTGGCCCACCATGTCTGACTTATTCCATGGCTTCTTCTGACATAGATCAGACTCTGGTCTTCACACTTGGGCAGAATTTTGGGCTAAGCTTTCTTCCCAGACTCGCTCAGTAATCTCTGGTAAATGTTCAGTTCAACAGATTCCAGATAGGACCCAGCAATCTGCATCTGTCAGAATCTCAGGTCCTGCTGCTGCTGCCCAATGGGAGAAGCACTTTTCCCTGAACATTTTTCCGAGGGGCTTAATACCAAGTGCTCAGCTGCCCATCTCTTTTCCATCTAGAAGTTTAAAAAGCCAACATCCTTCCAACTGTAGCATTTCTACTAAACTCCTCATCAGGCTTGCAGAGCTGCTGAATGCTTTAAGAAACTGTTTGCTAGGGTACCTGGTTGAGAAGCAGTTGAAAACTGCAGGGGTCTTTGGTCCTCATTAATACTTAAATTTTCCTTAATCCAGAGGAAGGCAAGGCTCAACAGTGTAACAGGGAATCAAGTGGAAACAAACAGACCCATTCAGAGCAGTGGGAACATGCTAACACTCCTGTTAAAGGTTAACTCCCTTTAAAAATAAAACTAACATGGCAAGTAATCTCTGGTGGGGGAATAGATCCTCTAGATTAGGCAAATTCTGTTGTTTCAGGTGGTTAACCTTGTTGTTCCAAACCCCAGCCTGGAGTTAAAAAACAGTACCACAAGCCTGAAGGTCATTCCTCAGCACAGTAGTCTGAATGGGGTCCTATTAACAGTAACTAAATACCATGGACTTGGGGCATTGGGCCCATGGTTCTTTGGCTTCTCAGAAGAACTTAAAGATAGCCACACAGGGAACATGAGCATCTGGCTTGTTTTTCATGGGGGAACTCCCTGGAAACATCTCCCACAGAGATATACTCCTTTGACCTGCTGTCTCTTGGAACCTTGTTCCTGAAGTCAACTATGTGATTGGACTGGGTTATGTATGTGGCATTAGTTTTGGGCTATCCTTGGACAGGAACCTGACACAGACACTTAGAAATGACTTTCCACAATTTCTTCCCATTGGCTTCCCTGGTAGATAGATAGAACCTCAGCTGTGTGAAATGTTAGCTTGGGGAAGGACTTGCTCAACCATGTCACTGAAAGGCCAACAAAGTGAACACTGTCACAGCTGATGTGTTGCTAAGTTGAGAAAATGACCATCATAGTGAAGGCTTCAGAGATGCCAGCTCTGAGAAATGTGATCAAGTCTCCAAAGGACACAAGCAGGCGAGGGCACAGTGAAGAGAGGGAAGAAGGGACCGGAGGGTTCGATTTGATGTCCTAAACAATCTAACACCACTGCAAATCTCACTGGCAGAAACAGGTATCCACACTCTCAGGGACCTTGACCTTAGACATTATCGTGGGGGTGTTACCTTTTCACTCATGGAGGTTCCATAGAACTTGGCTGTGTGGAGAGCAAAAGCCACAGGTCCACCACAGTCCACTGAGCAGGAAGCAACCCGGCAGAGGCTTTAGAGAAACTCCTGGAAATGTTTGCAGGTCAGATCTCAGATTGATTGAGGCCATGCATTGGTATAGAAGCAGTTAACGAGAACTTGCAATTTTGATGTCTCCAGCCATGCGGAATAGAACAACCAGAGTCTGGACCGGGTAACAGAGACAGGGAATGAGTTTGTGGGGCTGCATGAAAACTAAGGGACACAATTGTCAGAGGCTGGAGAGATGACCCAGCAATTAAGAACAGTTGTTGCTTTTGCAGAGGACCCGGGTTTAGTTCCCAGCACTGAGAAGATGCTTCAAACCCATTCATAACTGCAGTTTCAGGGGCTCTGATCCTCTCTTCTGACCTCTGCAGGTACCACACACACACATGTGACACACGGTCATATATTCAGGCAAATCACTTATATACATACAATTTAAAATAAATGTATCTTAGAGGATACTTTTGTAGCTATATTGGTTTGAGGAACTGGGAAATATAAAGATGTACATCAAATGATTACATATACTTAGGTACACACACACACACACACACACACACACACACATACACCACATACACATGCACACACATAAACAGACATACACATGCATATACACATGGAGGGAGAGAGAGAGGGAGGGAGAGGGAGAGAGGAAAAGAGATTTCTACAAGGACAAATGAAGAAAAGCATTAAAAATGGACACCAGAAATTACAAGAAAATTAAGCCTAGTGTAGCGAGACACAGCTTAAATCTTAACACTCAAGAGCGAGAAGCAGGAATGTCAAGGGCAGCCAGAGCTCTGGCATACCCTGTGCTAGGTGGGGCTTTTCAGTGACATCTGTCTTGGACTCATCTGTATATCTGTACGTGACTCCAGCAGCCTCATTCATTCACCAAGGTATAATTAGATTTAATTGTTCCTTTGGTCCGCTTTCTGTGCCCTAACTGTGGAAGCAGACATTTGTTCACAGCTCCTTAGGAAAAGTCACACCCACTGGACCAGAACCTGAGAACCTGAAAGAAGTTTACTCGCATCATAACTCTGTTAAGCAGCTGGGCATGTGACATTCGGTCTATTATTTCAGATATATTCCACGGCTCTGACCCCAAAGCTCAGGAGAATTTGAAAATTCTAGAAAGTGGGTCTCTTATGATTGTCTTACTGGGAAATGTGAATGAGTTAGGTGAGACAGGCTTGGAATCCTTCCAACTGCCAGAAATTCAAATGCAGAGAATAACTTCTCAATTATTCATTCTGCCCCCAATTTAATCAGTTGATAATCTCTGGGGAGAACTCTTTACAGGTACTGGGCTGGCTGGGGAAATCAATAAGGCAGAGTCTCTTACAATTCTCCCTTGAAGAGCTGTAGGAAAGTTCTGGAGAGAGCAGAAGCAGAGGCACTTGCTGTGAATGATGAGCTTCCCCTGAGGTGAGGTTTGAACTGAGTGTTATGGGATGGAAACAAGCTGGCTGCAGGCAGATAGTGAGAAAGCATGCTGCAGGAAGTGGGGGCTGCCAGTGCAAAAGGAAACATTTTTAATCCGCATTTGAATTGGCAGGCTGTGCTATACATCAGCAGAAGGGTTAGCTGTTCTTTCTTGCATGGAAGACATTTCCTGGGCCATTAACAGGCAAGGATCCCTCTAGCTCTGGATGTGAGCTATCCCCAAGGACTGACTTCCCCCTCATTCCCCCTCCCCAGCCTGCCCAGGGATGTTTGCTTTGGTCCTTTGATCTTTTCTAAAGCTCTGGAAAACTCTGTGTGATTCTCATTAAATTTTGAGTTAGAGAAACACATGTGTATTAAATGCTTATCCAGGTGTCACATATAAGCAAGTGGAGAGCTAAGGTGGAGGGGAAGAAAGAAAGAGACAGAGAGAGGGGAGGGAGGGAGGGAGAGAGAGAGAGAGAGAGAGAGAGAGAGAGAGAGAGAGAGAGAGAGAGAGAGAGAGAGAGAGAGAGAGATGGACAGACAGAAAGTCTGACTGTTCCCAGGCCCTCTGTGAAGCTCTCATCAGGTGCTGTTTTCTGGCTTTCAGAGTGAGAAATTGACCCTTAGTCCAGGATGCTCGGAGAACACCGGTTTGGTTTGCTGAGTCTGTGTTTAGTAGAGTGGGGCTCTCAGGGTAAAAATGTGCCTTCCGTGCTTCAGTGACTGGTGAACCTAATGTGGTTCTACATGACTAGAGCTGTGATATATATTCTACACTATTCTTCTTCCCCGGCTTCCCTTGGAAAGCAGCCCAGCCCGTCTATATCAGTGTGAAGTCAGCAGCTTAGGGAACCATTGTCCATCAGATAGAGGGAACAGGAAGATGCTTTCAGAGGTCACTGATGCTAGCTCCAGCAGCTAATAGCTTACAAACTAGTAGAACAAGATGCTCCTAATTCTCCATTAACACTAACCAAGATCATGAAAAACCCGTCAATAATCTCACTCCTTCCCCTACTCCGTGCAGTTACTCAACATCCACAAACAGTTGAGTGACTATTTACCAACACCAACTGTTTTTTCTGCCTGTGGCCCTCAATAATTCCAGATGTGAAAACCATGGGCAGGGTCCTCTTTAATACAAAGAAGAGGAAACACAGCAGCTGTGAATGCGTGTTGCTGTCATGCTAGTTAGCCTGCATGTGTAGAATATTTTCAGTTAAATAAGCTGAATGTGTTTTCCAAGAGGCAATGACCTCTGAGTGAGTGGGAAGGAAACAGACACCTGACCATAGTAACTAGCTAAATACTTGTCCTCTGCCTGCCTCCAACGGGCATCTTTTCCTGCCAGAATCTGCTGCAAGGCATGTAAGAGATTTGCGAGGGTGTAAACACGCCCTTGGTTCTGAAGGAAATGAAATATACTGTCTCAGGTCCATCAGATCAAATCCTGGATAAGTGGCAAATAGATGAGCCACAAGAAAATTTAGAGACTAGAACCTCGTTGATAGATACTGAGAGCCAACTGGTCTAGCAGTTGCTCCAGAGAGCTTGGCTCAGGGACCCTGTCTCTGCCTCCCCAAGCTGGAATTACAGGTGGGCTGTTATGCTCAGCTGGAATATACATGGGGTTCCAAACTATGATTTCTCTTGCTTTGGGGACAAGCACTTTAATTGCTGAGCCATCTCTCCAGCCCAAGATTAGTATTTTTGATTAGAAAAAAAAATCCATAGAACACTCAACCAGATGGTGGTCTTACTGTATCCTCTTTCTTGGCCTCTGAAGCAAAATAATAGCAGGAAATGCTTCTTTCTGTTTTAACTATTGCTCTCAAAAATGGACAAGTGTGAAAACTGGCTAAAGCCAAAATAAACATAAAGGAGATTTAAACAATAAGCTCTTTCCTCTTGGTTCTTGGACGAAATGAGAATGGAAGTGGAGGGCAGAAACAGCAGGGAAGGATGATGGGGGAAGGCAAAATAGCACATGCTTTCTGGTGTATGTGGGGTCTAGACCTACAAAATGCATACACATACTGTGATAGCTGTAGTGGGGAGAAGACATGCAGGGGATGAAGAAGAACTATAGAAAGAGGAGAATGCTAAATTTGTACAAAAAAACGTGCTAATGAAAACACCATACTTTATATGTCAATTAAAATATAAACGCAATAAATGAAGAACACGGAATGATACAGAGTATTTTAGTCCCCCCAGATATGAAGCTATGCATTTGAGTTGGCAGAGCAATCCAGCTCAGGGTCACATTTTCAGAACAGCCTTGAAATAGACACCCTGTTTGGTTCCACGGTCTTGACTTATATAACAAAGGTGAAGATTCACAGCTCCACAAACTCCTGTCTGGAGACATGTATCCTGTAGCCAGGCATGTGGAAATACTTCAGTTAGTGTCACAGTGGGTGTAACTGTGAGCAAACACAAAAAAGAACACTGTTTTAGAAAGCAGTTCAGCAACTGTGCCACGATCATGTTATGATCATGTGGAGAGCAGACACCACCCAAGCTCTCTGCCTGCTAGCATCTTGGTAGCATGCTGGGCTCTGTAATATGAACACCAACACTCCCTAGGTTTGATGACTTTCCAACAACAGTTGCCTCTCATGTCTTCATCTATAATTAGGGTAATGAGCTGCAAAGAGAAAAAAAGGGGAAAGTCAACCCAGGGCTATCACAATAGATGAAAATCTCTGTGAAGAGTAGCCATCAACAATGGAATAATCAATGGAATTCATTCAGTCTCTCTGGGTAGCTACAGGTAGAGGCAGAGAAAGTGTGGTGTGATTGCATATCAGTTTCCCCAAATAAAGACGAGAGAGAACGGCCAACTCTTTTGTAGTGCTCACATCCAAAAACCCATGATTTTTTAAATGGCTTTGATATTTTCCCCCTCAGTGAAATAGATACAAAAGTAGAGTATGATTAACATCTACTATAAATTCATTGAAAAGCAAGAGTAGTTGAAATTTTATCCAAGATATAAAATTTACTTGATTTTCAAAGGAGGAAACAAAAAGTCTACAAGATAGATTACATAAACAGCACTTCCTAAAAGTAGACAAGCTGTAAGACAGGCACACTCCTTCTGTTAGCTTCATGGAGGCACTGGCTAATGTAATAAAAATCAGCACATTTTTAGAAAGGAATATTTCCTCACAAAAGAAATCCTATCAGCATGGTAGGTGTATATATAATTCCTTAAAATCTTCCAGCACTCCTGCCACTAAAGAAATAAAGTGATTTTGCTTGGAGCACCAAGAAATATGCTGAACTGAAGTTGCTTGGCAACAGATTAACTTATTTAAACTTAATTTCTGTCTTGACAAAGATGCTGCTAAAAGAACCATGAAGATACCAGTAAGATCTCTGAGAACAGTAGCTTTAAGAAACCCCACACAGTGCAAGACATGATGTTAATAGCTAAGGGTGGAAGCTTACAGACTACATTTCCCAAGCTCCTTTGCACACAAGAGTCTCTGTAGCCTTTGTTAACAGAAAACAGTGAGTGAGTCAGGGGTGGAGATAAAGAGCCATTGCTTCTTGACAGTGTTTATCCCATGGGTATATGAGAGTTAAGGAGACCCTATCCTCTAGGTCCTTAAGCAGGGATAGCACCTATTTTAGAATTCCTACCCTAGGCCCTCCACCATGCCTCTGAGAATGTTCTAGAAGGTCAGAAGCAGCATCAACCTGCATGCCCAACCACAAGTGTGTTAGCACATCCTGATCACTGATCAGACCTATTTTCCTCTTCATTCCTCTACCTCTTTATCTGAACTTTTGGTCTCCCTGCCCTTATAAGAACTTCCCTACAGTTAGCACCTCTATTTGGAACACCAAAACATGTTTCTAAATGGATCCAGACTATTGAGAATCAACAGAGTTCATTTTCTCTTGTCGGAGCAATGTGATTTGAGAAGCTAGGAAGGGTTCTGTGGTTGCTAATACAAAAGCCTTTCTCTCTATATAGATATGGGTAGATACAGAGATGATACAGATAGAGACAAATCAACATACCCTTCTCTCATAGTTATCTGGAGAATACTGACTTCAGCGGTCCAAGGGTGCTGATGATTGTGATGAAGAGATGCTGCTGCTATTGGCTGAGTTTAACACATCAATAGAAAGTCATGGGACATCTGACAGTCATTGAATCCACTGATACTTTCTAGAGAGAGGAATGAATACACACACACACACACACACACACACACACACACACACACACACACACATTGTTGTGGAAAACCACCTCATTGTTAGAAGCATGAGGATGGATCTCTAAGAAGCCTAAACTGAACAATGTCAAGGGCATAGTTCCTATAGACTTTCATGAGGCCTCCACTCACACTGAGACTGTGCCACTAAAAGGATGTCTGTATCATTCCTGGGCTCCTCAGACTCAGTGGGAGACCAGCTCACTGCTCTCTGGCACCTTGTTTTGTGGTAAGCTTGGGCTGGGCCGGAGGCAAGATGTCCTCAGACTCCGGCCTCTCATCAGAACATTTGAGAAAGGACAGGAGCGGGTGATGGTGGATGGGTTTAGGGTACAAAACGTTCTTGATTCAGAACCATTTTAATAACCATAGTACATAAGTCAATAGTTTGGGTGCCAAATATGTCATGACAAGCAGAGAAATTCCACACCTGGGACTCACAGCCTTTGTAGCAGCAAAAGATGTGTTTTCATATACAACCTATGTTCCTGATCGTAATCTGGCGATTAGCATGTGGTCTTTGTTACCCCGTTTAATGCTTTTTAGATGTGTGGAAATATCAGGGGCCTCTGGGTGATTTCTGAGGATTAAATGAAGCTTTCCACCTTTGTAGTGCTTTCTGAGCAGACCTTCACCGTCACTGTCTCCTCCCACACCCCCTTTGCCACATTCCCTTGTGCTGGGAATTGTACTGATTTTAGTGTAGCAGTATTGTATCAATTGGCATTTTGTCTGCTGAAGTGAGACTAGCAGTGGCAGTTAGGGTTTACTGAGGTCAATTTTTATATCCACTGTCTTTAGGAGCTAACCACCCTCATGTAGGAATTCACACACTGTGTGGATGCATCCAATACTCTGACACAAAACAGGAGCGTCAGAGGTTGATCCACAAAATAAATGTACCTCCCCGGATCTAGGACTGTGTGGGTTGCAGAGAATAAAACTGGCTCTCGAACGCCCAGAATCAGGAGCTAATCTGTGGAAAATCCCTCCAATCATCAAACATGTAAAACACTAAGCAGATAATTTGAAACATGAGTTTCATCCTTCTGAGGATATACTTGATAATGCGGCATCTACAATTAGAATGCCCCACTTTTTCTTTTTTTCTTTTCAGAAGGAAATCAGATGTGGTAGAGTTATGAAAACAGCTTTTCAGATTTCCTGCTAGCTGATGAGAAATACTAACACTGGAAAAACAGCCAACTCCCATCATACCGGCACAGCAGGGGCCGTCAGGGCTGCTGACAAACACTGATTTGACAAAAAGCTCTAAGAATGAGTTCTGTGCAAGGAAATGCAGAGTGTCTTCAAATCTTGCACCTGATGATAAGGAAATGGAGTAGCAGTTTTTTCCCAAATCTGTCACGACACTGCTGATGAAGAATTACGACAGAAGTTTTCTCGACTGTTAATAAAGACCCCAGGCAATTAAAGGAGAGGGAAGATTAAATTGTCTGTGTTGCTTCTCTACAGAAGATATGGCAGAATTATTGTCATATTGCCTTAATTAGGTTTCTATGGCTGCAGTGAAACACCATGACCAAAAGCAATTTGGGAAGGAAGGCGTTTATTCAGCTTACACTTCCACACCATATTTCATCACCAATGGATGCCAGGACAGGAACTCTCCTAGGGCAGGAATTTGGAGGCAGGAGCTATTGCACATGCTATCCAGGGGTGCTGCTTGCTGGGTTCCTACTCATGGTTTGTTCACCCTACATTTTCATAGAGCCCAGGACCACTAGCCTAGGGATGACCCCACCAATAATAGGCTGGGTGCTGAAGGGGGCCATCAAACAGTAATTAAGACAATGCCTTACAGGCTAGCCTACAGCCCAGTCTTATAGAAGCATTTTCTTAATGAGGTTCCCTCCTTTCAGCTGACTTTAGCATTTGTCTGTGTCGAGTTGATCTAAAGCTGCCCAGAACACATATGAAGAAATAATCAAAGAGCATGTTCAGCATTTCTGATTTACTTTTGCATTATCTCTTCAAAACTCCCCTTTCCTTTATCGATATATGTGTGTGTGTGTGTGTGTGTGTGTGTGTGTGTGTGTGTGTGTACAGACAGAGATCAGAAAAGGACATCGATTCACTGGAGTTGTGAGTCACTTGCCATAGGTACTGGAAACCAGCCTTGGGACTTCTACAGAAGCAGAAAGTGCTTTCCAACCACTGAGCTATCATTTTTCCACCTTATCACATCTCCTAAAACCTAGAGCAGTGGTTCTCAGCCTGTGGGTTACAACCCCTTTGGAGGTTGAATGACATTTTTAAGTCACTCAGATATCCAGCATATTTACATTACTATGCATAACAGGAGCAAAATTACAGTTATGAAGTAGCAACAAAAATCATTTTATGACTGGTTGTCAGCACAACCCAAGAAGCTAAAGGTCACAGCATTAGAAAGATTGAGAACCACTGACCCAGAGGTTATTGGTGCTTGGAGACTATTGGATGAACAGAGGAATGCATAAATTAATAAACACGACTTTGCTTTATATCACACACATTGATATGCAATTAAATCAATATTATTAGTGGACTTCTTGGCCCTAGGTAGCATGTCTATTCCACCTCCTCCAAGGTTAAGTGAACTCAGTAGAAGAGAAGGCAGGGAAAAACTTATAAGTTATAGGATGGCCTGAAAAAGATGTCAAGACGTCTTCTGGACATGGCATTTATGATCTGACTGCAGCAGTGGCTGCTTGCACAAGACCTACATAGGATTCAGCCAAACATTTTATTATAAGTGAAAGAGATACACCCATGGTGTTCCAGCCCTTCCGGAAGACTACTTATAGCTAATTGTGGCTGCTGGTGTAGTTTCATCTTTTTTAATGGTGTGGCTACTGATATTGTCTATGAACTAGTAAATAACATCCCACCCACTCTTATTCAAGGAACCCCAACTAAACTCAACTGGGTCACACCTGCACAGAAACATTAAATCAGGAAGGGAACTTACTGGGATGAAGAGTTCCGTGGGAGTTGGAGAGGAATAGAAAAGACAATAGGAGTAGAAGAGACTAAAATTCATTATATACATCTATGAAACTCTCATAAATAGAATAAATAATACATTTAAGTAGATTTTAAAATATTATTTATTCATATAAAAGTTGGCTAACATTAAGTCAAATGCTCTACCTACATGCACATGTTTTTCTTATTAGTGTAATCTATTTAAACTCACTCAGAAGGGCAAACGTTAGTGTTTCTAAAGTAGAATTGTTTTTGCCTGAGCTCATGCAGACAATCATTGGACCTTTTCCCAGGGTCAGCAAATAAGTTATCAAAATACATTAACTTGCTTCTATTTTCCTATAAAACATTGACTGAGCATTTGAGGGAGGAATACAGAAGAAGGAATACAGATTTGGTGGCTCAACCAATGCTCTGATAGCTGCCAAATTTGCCTGAAAAAGTGAAAATCTACTTTATTGTTTTCTTTCTGGACAGTGAGAACTCAGAGAGTGTGTGCGAGTCAGAGGTAATTTTTATTTAAAAAAAAAACCCAAAACATACAATCAAAAACAAAACAAAACAAAAAATATCCTTGGTGGAACTAGAGTGAAACTTGCAAGATTGAAGACCTGAGTTCAATCCCCTAGAATCCAGGTAAAAAGCAGCATATGGTAGCATGCTGTTGTACTCCATTGCTGAGGCGTAAGAGACAGAAATAGACCTGAGGTCACCCACCAGCCAGCCAAGCTGATTTGGTGAGTTCTAAGCCAAGATATCCTATCCCAACAAACAAGGCAGGTGGAGCCTGTGAAATGATACCTGAGGTTGACATTTAGCTTCTGGATTCATGTATATAGTATTTGCATTCACAGACACATGAACACACACACACACAACACAGACACACACACCCTTGATGTCATTTTGCCAAAGCCTTTATGCAGAGATGTGACATTGAGACATGGAAAGGGGCTGTGTCTAAATCACAACTCTTTCTCAACCCCAAGTAGATTTCTAACCAAAAGACCACAACATTCATGTGTGCCAGATTATGGACTTTCTCAGAAACAACATGGAACCCATGGGCTCAGAAAATGTCTCTTTCCCATCTAGAGAGTGACTTGTAACTGCTTTAGTTATCTACAGTCATATTCAGTGTGACCAACCACAGCTCTTCCTCTCATGAACTTGGATCAAGAGTCATAAGTCATGCTTTCTTGAACTCACCTTCCCCAGACATCCATTTCCTCATGGCTTCCCACACCATTCTTCTCCCTGGGGCTTGTTCCATCCTATTCATTCTTGAGCTCTTACATACATCCCAAGGTCAGCCCAAGTATCTATTTCACTGGATATTCTACTTGAACATCACTAAGTAGACACTATCCCTCTGCTTCTTCCTCCTCAGGCAGCTCAGCCAGAATCTTAGAATTGCTTATGGCTGGTTGATAGGTTCACCATAAACTCAACTCTGAAATCTTTGGATCAGGAGAAGATCTCACCATTTATGCCAAATTCTCTGTGAATGGAAAACATGAGTCTTGGAAAGAGATGAAAGATCTGTTTGTGGAGTCAAGAGCAATGGTAAGTCAAACTCTTGGTGTGAAATGGTAAGTGAAGACTCTTGGGGGACTGCCAGAAAGTAGAAGGAGCAAAGAAAGAGCAAAAGAAAAAGAGGAAGGCCTGGACTGTCTCTGCAATTCCTGAGGACAGGACTGAAGACAAGACGATGATGATATGGGAGGGCTAATTGTTCAGTCAGGTTGCCACTGTCAGAAACCTTATACAAGTAGAGGAGACCTTCAATAACACAGCTTACTTT
This sequence comes from Micromys minutus, assembly GCF_963924665.1. Classification (NCBI taxonomy): domain Eukaryota; kingdom Metazoa; phylum Chordata; class Mammalia; order Rodentia; family Muridae; genus Micromys; species Micromys minutus. The sequence continues at coordinate 168,619,289 of NC_137969.1, read as the reverse complement.
TCAAACATGCAGATCCAAAGTCAAGGTTCTTATTGGCTTCTGTATGGCCACTTTTTTGTGACATCTTTACAGGGACTTTCCACTGAACATGCTCATATCTATTGTCTATTCTTCTCGTGAGGATGCCAGACTTCTATGATGAACGCTGTGTTCGGAGGACCTCATTTCCTCTTAATCATCTCCATAGGATATTATCACTACAACCACCCTGGAGGCTAGGACGTTAACATTTGGGCTTTAGGGAGAAGTAATTCATTCTTTAACAAGCAAGGCACTGACCTTGAGAGGAAATCATGGGCCATTACAGCCACTGCACTGAGTCAGGCTCCCAGGTAGCAGCATTGACAAGCTAATTTGCCAGACAGAGGCTGACATAAATGAGCAGCACATGGTACCAAAGAGCACAGGTGCATTCACTTAGATGATGCTTCTAGCCAGACAACCCCCCCCCCCCAGCACAGACTGAAAAGACTGAGGATGGGCAGCTGTGCAGACAACAGATGGGACCAAATTAGAGTTGGGACTTTGCCTTCCTAAGACTCCAGTGGCACAGAGATAAACTCATTATATTTTTCTCTGGCTCTGGGAAACATCAGGGCACAGGCCTTCTTCAGTCATCAGACAGTGAACTTCAGATTTGTAAAGGTGTAGGTGCAGAGGGTTCTCACCAGCACAGACTTGCTGTGAGGCTACTGGGACTGAGGAAGCATAGAAGACATTCAATAAGGCAAAAACACGGTCCCATACTCTGTTTTGGCTTTGATTTTTGTTTTCCTTTTAAATAAAAGAGATCATTAAAAGTCCCCATCTCTGGGGCTGGGGAGATGGATCACCTAGTAAAGTACCTGCCACATAAACATAAAAACCTGAGGTTGGACTCTCAGCATCCCAGTAAAAACAGGACACGGTAGTGTGCATCTAACTCCAGCCCTCTGGAGAGAAGGGACACAGAGACAGGAGGATCCCCAGAGTTCTCTGCCATCCAGCCTGGCTGGTCTAGTGAATTCTAGCTTCTGCAAGGGACCCTGTCTAAAAAAAAAAAATAAGGTGGGTTACAATTGCAGATACTTTACAGCTCTGCCTACACACACATGCACACAGGCACAAGTGCACATGCACCAACCCACAGAAACATTCACCTAAGACAGACCATCTCACCAGCCCCCACACAAATCCCACCTCCATCTGAACCAGCAATTGCTCTTAGTATTTGACACTGTAATCCCATGATCTATGTTTCCTTCTGAGTGTGAGTTGGCTCTGTTTTCAGTGTTAGGTGAAGGGGATGAGAGTATACAAGGTCCCTTCAGGAGGAACATTGTAAATCAAAACTTTTCTCCTTGGCTCTTTGCCCTTTTGATTCAAACATGTAGGACACCTTCACTACATCTCATACAAAATGTTCTGTTCTCTAGCAGCTGCTTCACTGACTCCTCAGATGCCCAAACTCCATCTCTACTCAGGAGTTGCCCTTGGTGGGATGTGGTGACAGTTTCAGATCTCCAGCTGTCGCTCCCTCTAAGAGGCACACTGGTTCACATTGTTCTCCCCAAGAGGTAAAGCAGACAGAGTGGGCCCAGGCATAATGAGACAGCCCATTGGAAACAGTTTCTGTGCTTACATCTAACCAACTTTTATCATAAATTAGAGATTTTGAAAAGAATGAGTCATAGAAAAAGAAGAAAGTAATAACCTGCTTCAGCAATCAGCATATTATATCCCTCTGGTGACTCATAACACCAGACACGAGTCAGGACAAACAGGGCTCCTGCCAGAAAGTGCAGTTAAAAATAAAAGCAAAATAGGAATGGGGGTAGCTAAGAACTCTACCTGAAGCTTTTCTAGTCTTGGGTCCCCTGATGAAAGGCTTTGGGAAATTCTTGAAACCTTCCCAGGAGGAAACAGAACTTAAGGAGCTAAGACAAAGGAATTCTGGGGCAAAATCTTAGAGCAAAGAAGAGCATGAAAGCCTGGGGTGAGGCTAACCCCTTGAAAGGATGATGGTATGCAAGAAAGGCTTTCCCAAGGGAACCTGAGGACCACAAAAACTGGGTTTTCAGAGTAAAATGAATTTATATCTGAATTATGACTTCTCCTAAACTGGCACAGCCTTGGAGGGTCAGGGACTTCTCTGATACTTAGTGTCCACATCTGCTAAAGGAAGATACAAAAATGACTTTGCTCAGTGTCTCCAGAAGGTATATGGATCAAAACCATGGTCCCCAGCCCATGGTGCCATGGGAGAGGCAGTACAAATTTTGGAAGTTGTAGTCTTGTCAAAGGACCGTGGGCTATTGGGAGCATGCTTAGATGTGACTATCAGGACTTCAGCTCTTCACATGTCTCTCCTTGCTTCTCCACCACCATGAAGTAAATAACAACCCATGTCACATGTGCTTGCCATGGAGTATTGTGCCACCACAGGCCCAAAGCAGCGGTAGGCTGAGCTCTCTGAGATGATGGGCCACAACTATTCCTTTAAGTTAATGTTCCAATGTATTTTGTCACATTGAAGAGAAGAATTCTGACACTCTGAAGATGAGCGAGTGTACACATTCCTAAAAATAAGATGCACATTAAATAGTTCTTTACTTCAAAAAAGAATATAAAAGCAAATTTAAAGAGGGTTGATCTAAATTCTTGATAAAGTGGGGGGGGGCTGTCTGCAGGGAAGGTCACATAGTCACAGTTTCCCAAGCATAGATTAAACCAACCTCACCACAGCTGTGGTTCCCTTATATCTCTTATCACAGCTAGCCACGTTAAGGAGCCAAAGCTGGTCCTAAAGTTTCCCTAAACCACAAGAGGCTCTTTCTTACCCTCTTCCCACCCAGTGCAGGTGGTACTTGCATGCTCCCTGGAAAGTCCTTCCAGATACATCTCTAGGCAGACAACTTTGGGTTAAGGGTTAACTTACAAGACATAAGCAAAAGGCTTACTTTCCCAAATCCTTATTAAGTAGGTGTGCTCTTACCTTAAACAAAGTTTTATTACACTTTAAATATACAACCTAAGCCCCTGAAATGGTTTGAATGTACAAAACAATTGACAGGCCCTTTTCTTTTCCAGTGCCTTAATTAATAGCTGCAGTCTGGTAACTGAAAGTAATCTAATTAATGCAGACACTCCCCTCCAAGTCTTAAAGAAGGATGTCTACAAAGGGGCTAAAGTCTGTGTTAATGATAAGAGAAGAGCAAAACCCATGGGTTAGCTCCTTTGACATTTTCGTGGTCATTTACTCAGTTCCTAAGAGAGGTGAGGAATGCATCCTGGGGAGATCAGGGACTCCAGGATTCACATTTTTATGGTTCTGAGTATTACTATGAAACTATACACCTTGGAGACAGACTTATATACATTTGGTGACTTAGTATTCTTTGTGCTTCTTTGGAATTGAGTACATCACACAAGTCATTCAGAGGCAGAGCAACTTTATAGGGCTAGAATAAAGATCTAATGGCAGGGGCTGGAGAGATGGTTCAGAGTTAAGATGGCTAAGAACAGTGTGTTTGGCTCTCAGCACCCACAGAGTGGCTCATAATCTTCTGTAACTCCAGCTCCAATAAAGATGATGCCCTCTCTAGCCTCTGCAGGCACCTCCACATGGGGCATGTCCTCACAGATACACACATAAATGTAAATGTAATAATAAAAATAAGTCTTTAAATTAAACAAAAAAGATCAAGCCATAGAAACAAAGAAGCTCTCCCAGCTGTCCCACAGTTGATTACAGCTACAGCTCACCATAACTGCAGGACCCAGGACTAAGAGCTGCACTTTTCTCTTTCTAAGGAGACACACTCATGATATTTGGGAATCTATTTCTATGAACAGCTCCAGTAAGGAGCCAACCAAAAGCTAACATTCTTCCCTGTCACTCAGAAGTTTGTGTCCAAGAGTTATCATCATTGGCCAAGGGGTACAGGCTTAGAGCTGTTGTGTAATCATTACAGCTATGGTCCCTGACAGGTTGCCAACAGGTTTATATGCACTCCCAAACTCATCCCTGTATCAACCCCTCATCCTCACATAATACTGTTCACCCTAGAAAAGTCCAAGACCCAGGATAACAGAAAAATCAAAGTGATAGTATTTATTTATTATTCACTTTATATCCCTCTCACTACCCACTTCCCAATCACTTTCTCCCACAACTCTTCCCCTGACCCCTTCTCCTCTGAGTAGGTGTGGGACCCTGAGTATCCCCCAATCCTGGCACTTCAAGTCTCCTCAAGGCTAGGCACCTCCTCTTTAACTGAAGCCAGACAATGCAGCCTAGATAGAAAAACATATCTTGTATACAGGCAACAGCTTTTATGATATCCCCTGTTCCAGTTGTTCAGGACTCACATGAAGCTCAGGCTGCACGTCTGCTACATATGTAGGGGGAAGCCTAGGTTCAGCCTGTGTTGTTCTTTGGTTGGTGGTTCAGTCTCTGTGAATACCAAGGTTCCAGAATAGTTGGTTCTATTGGTCTTTCTGTAGAGTTCCTATCCCCTTAGGGACTGCAATCCTTTCTCCTATTCTTTCATAAGAGTCGCCAAGCTTCATCCGCTGTTTGGCTGTAGGTGTCTGCATCTGGCAGAGTCAGTTGGTGGGTGGAACCTCTCAGAGGATAGCCAGATAGAGACCTATCTGCAAGCATAACAGAATATCATTAACAGTGTCAGGGACTGGTTATTTCCCATGAGATAGGTCTCAAGTTGGGTCTGTTGTTGGTTGGTCACTCCCTCAGTCTCTGCTCTGTCTCTAGTCTCTGCATTTCTTGTACACAGGATTATTTTTGTGGATGTGTTGTTGTCTATATTGCTCCCCTGGGGTTCCTACCTGGCCATGAGAGGCATTCTTCCCAAGGCTTCATATACCCAATGTTGTGAGTAACAGCTAAGGACACCCACATTGATTCTTGGGTATTTCCCCTATGTCAGGCTTCAGTTTCTTGCTGGAGATACCTCCTACCTCTCCCCACTGTCTGTTGCAGATTTCCATTCATTCTCATGGCCATCTGCTCCTCCTCTTGCTCCTCCTCACACCCAAACCCCAAACCCAACTCCCCCCCCCAATCCCCTCTCCCATCCAGTTTCCTCCCTCTGTCTCCTTCCAGACCATTCCATTCTCCTTTCCAAGTGAGATTCTAGCATCTTTGCTTGTCTCCCCCTTCCTGTACAGCCTTTTTGGGTCTGTGGCATGTAGCACAGGTATCCTATATTTTATGACAAATATCCACTTATGAGAAAATACATACCATGCATGTCCTTTTGGGACTAGATTGCCCCACTCAGGATGATATTCTCAAGATTCACTCATTTGCCTTCAAAATTCATAATGTTTTTGTTTTTCATAGCTACATAGTAATCCATTATGTAGATGTTCCACATTTTATTTATCCATTCTTCAGTTGAGGGACATCTAGGTTCTTTCTAATTCCTGGCTATTACAAATAAAACTGCTGTGAATATAGTTGGGCAAGTATCTTTTGGAAATGATGGAGCATCTTTTGGGTATATGCCCAGGTGTAGTATAGCTGGGACTTGAGGTAAAACTAGTCTCAGTTTTCTAAGAAACCATCAAATTGATTTCCAACGTGATTGTACAAGTTTGGACTCCCACCAGCAATGGGGGAGTGTTACCCTTGTTCCACCTCCTTACCAACATGTGCTATCACTCTAGTTTTTGATCTTAGCGAGTCTGACTGTTGTTAGATGGAATCGCAGAGTTGTGATAGTTTATGATTTCCAGAAATGACCAGTGTGGTCCTGTTTGATCTTACATAATCTTGACATAAAAAAAAAAAGCAAAAATATCTTTACCTTCCCTGAAGCCTTGGAAAGCCTTGATGTATGTGCCATTAAGGAGGAGGAAGAAGAGGCACTCGTGACTTAAGCAACCAGATTGGAATCTCTGTTGCATGTTGTGACACACTCTGTTGTTCCCGTATGCCTCACTTTGTTGAGAAACTCCCTTTGAAGCTCTGATCCACCATGGAAGAATCCCAGATCTCATGAAGCTATCTGAATACAGGCATGCTGGAAATGCTCTCGGGAGAACCCACACTGGACTATCAAGACCAGGATCCACTCACTCCAGTTCAGAAAGCTGGCTCTTGAAGTGTTGCCAACATCTAAAAGAGGAAGCAAGCAGGAGCTGGTGGCCCTAAGTACACTGGACCTTCATGAGAGGCCTGCTGACCTTCCCCTATGGAATGTAGATAAGACCAAGAAGCATGAGAAACTATACCAGGGGAATGATCGTAGTGGGATGCTGCTGCTTAAAACTAACAACATGTTATGTAGTAGACTCTTGGAACTGTTACCTGTCTATGAGGTAGCACTCATAGATACTATGATACTTCATGCCCCATAAGATACAATGACAGGGGATTTGGGTGCATTAATTAGGAGACCATGGGGCAATGGGATAAGTCAAAATATAGGGTGAAGAAACTTTGAAGAGACATGGACCTCAAAGAGATTATCAAAGGAAAATGAGGAAGGAATGGGAAATCCACCATGGCAAGCTACAAGATGAGGCTTGCCTTAGACAATGGTGGGCATTTCAGACGTTATAGCACAAATGTGTGCCCAGGATGACCCAGAGGCAAAATGGTGACAATATTAAGTAGCTGCTTCGGATTGGGTACAGGGAAATAAAAAAGAAGAGATGAGTAAAGAACCAAGTAGAGATTGTAAAGGACCTACTGTGCTTGGAAAGAAATCTGTTCCTTGTCCATAGCTTCCTCCTAGTAGAAAAACAGTGTTTAAAAAAAACTGGCTTCAGAACAGAAATAAATTTCATACAAAATCAAGAGAAAACATAAAGCAGAAGTGAAGGTTTGAGGATAAAACTCCTTTGTTAGGGTCATGAGCAAATTCAGATGTTCCCTGATGTATACTTTCAAGTAGCCCAAATGCTTGGGAAGTCCTGAAGAGCTCAATGTACACTCCCTGACATTTGTAATGTATCCTCTGGTAACCATGAGCTCATTGTCTAACAGAAGTTCCCTGAGAGCCTCCAGTCAAGAAGGGACTACAGGGAAGAAGCTTCTAGCATGGATGGTTCTCACTGAATGGAGCAAACAATAAATCAATTTATTTAAAAGTCAGGTCATTTGACCAGGGTTGTATTAGCTGATACTGAAAATGGCAAAGATGATACTACCACACTTTAATAGATTAAGAAAATTACACACCTTTGAACAAAGACCTGTGTGATGGCTAAGCAGATATAGGTGCTCATCGCCAAACCTGAATGATCTAAGTTCCATCCCTGAGACACATGGTCGAATGAAGAAGCAAATTGACTGCCCCAAATTGTCCTCTGATCTGCACATGCTTGTCATACTACATGGGCACACGCACACACACACACACACACAGCCATGCATGTGTTTATGCATGCACATATATATAGATACACACAATACACAGTGAAAATTAAGATATTTTATTAAAAAATATGTGAATTTATGCTATACTTTAAAAAAATGAAGAAAAATTCAGGGTGCTGTGTGACCTGGAAAAATCTTTCTTAAGTTTTAAAACTGACAAACAAAAATATTGGCTATTTTTGTTTTGGGAAAAAATATCTAGCTAAATCCTTAGCCTGTGCTTTTATTGCCTCTTGAGTTATTAATTTTCTTTTTGTTATATTTTTGTTATTGAATATTAGAAGTTACAAACATACTTTGGAAAACGTGCCCCAATAAGACATCTCCCATTCTATAAACTGATTTTCTTCCTGTTGGTCATTTCCTCTGCTGTTATGTTGCCTTTTTCGATTAATTTAATATACTTCGCCTATTCTGACTTTTGGTGTCAGATCTAAGAAATCATTGCCAGAATCAAGGTCAAGAATTCCTTCCTCTGTGATTCTTTTACTTAAGTTATTTTACAATTTTTGGTTAAAATGCATTTAATTCCTTAATCTATTTTGAGTTTTTTTTTTTTTTTGGGGGGGGGGGGTATGGCTCAAAGCATGAAGTTCAAACACGTTTTCTACATTCTTAGATCTAATTTCCTTAGCATTAGTTGTTGAGATGATTGTCTTCTACATTTTGTGCCCTTAGGATTTCTTCCAAGATCAGTTTTTCCCATGTGATAACAGCTTCCTGCTACTATGACAAAACACTGAAGAATATTAACTGGAAGCATTGTTTTGGCTCCTGGTTTCAGACGCTTTTGTGCATGATTGGTTCACTCTATTGCACTGGGCTTGTGGTGGCAAGCCAAATCATTTTAGGAGCCTACAATGGAGGAAGACTGTTCACCTCAAGGCAACAGGAAGAAAAGCATTGACAGAACGGACCAGGATCACTGGGATCTTATTCAGGGGCTTCATCTTACCCAAGGTCCTTCTGCTTGGTCCTATTCCTAATGATTTTACTATCTCCCAATAGCGTGCCAAACTGATAACCAAGTCTTTGACTTATGGACCTTCAAGAAACATTTAAGGCTTACACTGAAGAATTATGTATGTCTGAGTTAACACATAGGCCTTTCTCATCTGCTCCATTTGTAAATGTATGAGTGTGTGTGAGAATATAGTCATATTTTAATTATTATAATTTGTACTATGGTTAGAAATAGGGAATTATTCAGGAAATGCGAATCAACCTGTGATGAACTATTATTACCTAACATCTGCTAGGCTCACTAGTAACACATTTAAAAATACCTTTTAATAATAGGTATTTTAGGTTTTGGTGAGAATGTGAAAAAAAAAAACAGGCTATGTACTATTGAGAATGCAAAGTGATGTTACTAATGAAAATCAATATATATAGTATATGTAAAACCAATATATATAACATATATTTGTTATATCTTATATATACAGCAAAAATTGAGATATAACTATCACATGATCTAGAAATATCAATTCTACATATTCAAAAGTATTTCAAACATCATCTCAAGAGATATCTGTGCTTCCACATTAATTGCAGCATTTTTCATAATGACCAAACTAGGTGAATTGACAAATTATAAATCAGCGGAAACATGAACAAGTACATATGAGGCAATACTATATTGTACAAACCGGATGCGCATGGTTCTTTGTGTCATCCATATTATAAAGCAATGAACTGACAATGTATTCCAGGCCTGACTGCAGGCACACTGCAGATCTTGCCTCTGTGGACACCCTGTGCTAGTCTTCTGAATAAGAATGTCTGTCCGTATTCTATGTTTACTGCCTTTTCTGTGCTGTGTAGGAATTGAAGCAAAAAGTAGCATTTTTAGTATATGATAACTTTTCTATTCTGGGAGAACCCCTAATGGGACTGTGGCTCTGAATTCATTGAGGGATCTACCATATCATACCTGGAACCGGTTCTGAAGATAAGACTGTTGATAGAAAGCCCAAACACAATGTTAGTATGCATTGAGGCTTTGAGCAGTCTTTTTTACAGTGAGGGAAACCAGTATATTTTTAATTTGAGAATAAAGTGAATTATCATGCCTGGAGGGTAGATATTAAAAAAATCATTTACATATTTTTTCCTAGACGTGTTCATATCAGCATGAATAGGCTAACATACATGCACACAGGCTCTATTCTGGAGCAAGAGATGCAGTCTAATTATTTTTCCACCTGGAAATTCGGTGGTAGTTTGCTGTGGGCTTGATCTCATGGTGACTATGGCCAAGAAATTGTATGGCAAGATGATTCTGATGAGAAGAGATACCCAAGTTCTTCCAGCTGCCATAGCTCTAGAAGTTTGAGGTTTTCCTGTCCAATTAGAGCTATGACTATGTATAGCCCAATGACTTCAACCTTATCACTGACTGATTACAGCAAATGGACAGAAACTCAATTAATAGTATCAATTTGAGCCCAGTTATCATGCAGAGAGTTGACATGGAAAAGGTTATTATTTTAAAGTCACATCGTCTGGGTTCATTTGTCCATAGCAATAGGTAAGTGGGATACTGAAGAAGGCTTAAAACTGTAAAGGGGAGTAGTAGATGAGGTAGCCACATCAGCCACAGCACCACATACTTAACCAACAAGAAAGAATGATGGAGATCCAGACAGAGAGGATGATGATAAGCCAGCATGAAGCAAACCAAGGGACTTTGGCACAAGCACAGGGACAGAAAACCAGTCTTATTAGCCACATTTGAATATATTTTATGCAAATTCCAAAATGAGGGCCGAGTGAGATGACTCTGGTGGCAGGGTGCAAGCTGATGGAGAATCAGAGGGAATAGTGTGAAACAAGATGGAGTCAAATTCCCCTGCTGTGAAGTCTACCAGCATAAAAAGAAAAAGAGCTAACACATTGGACAGATCCAGTGTTGGGGACATGGTTCACCTGGTAAGATGCCCTGGTCACACCAGCATGATGTAGTTTGGATTCCCAGCATCCATCAAAGCAAACCGGCACGGTGCTGATAAGAGCCTGTAACTCTAGCTCAACAATAGAAATTGGAGGCAGAAAGACCCCTAGAATTTGATGCCTGCCAGTCTTGCCAAACTGAAGGGCTCCAGCTTCAATGAAAGACCTTTCTTTTCTTTTCTTTCTTTTTTTTATTTTTTATTTTTGTATAAATAAGGTGGTGACCCAGTATTGAAGGCATCCAATACCATTCATACACATTTCAATAGTCACACACACGCAGAACCACACAGACAAGCACGCACACACAGAGAAACATACACACATGCCCACACACAGAGAAACACACAGATATGCATGTGTATACACTCATATATGCACATACATGAACATACATAAATAAAAATGAATATTCATGCATACACATTAACATATGTATAAAGTCATGAATATGCACATATACTTATGCACTCACAAAGGGCATCAACATATACTCACATGTACAAATGCAAAACTTGAATGTGTATGCATGTACACACACACAAACATCTGCACACAGATACAAATGTTTATTTCTAATAAAAACAAGCATACTCAATATTTTAAAGCTCAAGTCTTGAAGACCATACATGTGGAACACAATTTATTATACTGAAGGGAATAATCTGGACTAGAAAGACAAAGGAATTTAGAAATAGCAGACACACTTTCCTCACTGTTTTCTCCTAGCTGCCTCCAAGCTCACTTTGCAGCCCAGATAAGTCTTGAACTATGATGATCCTGCCTCTTCCTCTTCAGGAACTGGGCTTACAAGTCAGGATATGACTTGCTGCCTTTTTAATATACTGATGCTGAGAAAATATCTTGTAGGACTGGAGCACGTCCTTGTACTTGATGGCGACTTCATCCATCCAGAGAAACTTTTCCAGGGCTCCCTTTTCTGCTTCTGCTTTTCTTCTGGTTTCCTGCTTTCACAGTAGTCTGAGATTTCTCTGATGCCTCTCAAATACCAACAGCTAACAGAGATTCTACCTCTCTCCTCAGCCTGTCTCCTGCCTAGAGGTTTCATTTCAGAACTGGTTTCTTGGCTTATGTCTTCAGTTTCATAAGAAACCTCAGAGGTAATTGACTGCTCTGATTTGTTGATGTTTCCTGTTCAAGTTTGTGTAATTGTATTATCATAATTGGGTTTATTCTAGGTATTCCAGAGTGTATCTTTCTTCTGTGGCTGGGAAAATTGTGTTTATATTGGATTGTTCTAGCAATATAGACATGGCCTGATAGCTGTATACTACCAGTGCCCTAGGCTCTGCTGGGCTGGCACCCATTTTTCCCAGATGGCACTGGGGAACATGATGGATATTTGTTGTTTGAACAGGGAGCTGCAGGGGAAAGGACACATGGGGCTGCTTCTTCTGAGCCTTCCCACTCCCTTTTCTCATGGGATAACCAAACTACATCAAGATTGATTTCTCAGTGTGTTTTTTGTTGTTGTTTTTATTAGAAATAAACATTTGTTATTATCAATCTCTGTCTCTATTTCTGTTTCCTCAACAACTGGGAAAAGATGATGAGACAGGTTTGCCGAGCTTTGAGAATGACCTTCCTTATGATGAAAAGGGTTTCCACTATGGTTGGGCCTTTTCTGGTATTACCTAGGATGCAGTTCCAAATGGAAGCCATAAAGAGACGTGCTGAGCTTTGCTCATAGCTGGCCCCTCATCCCCTGTGTTTAGACGCTGTGTTGTATCTTCAGCACTGTGGAAACGGTTGATAATAAACTACCATAAATAAAATCAGTTCAAGGGGAGTATTAAACATTGCCATCTAGATTACCTAAACCATAGCTGAGAGCTGTTGTTACTGGCCAGGGCACTGTAACAGTAACCACACTAACCCACGTCTACAATTACCCAATGGCTGCACGAAAAGAAAATGTGGCACACATACACTTACACAGTGGATGGCATTGCTCAAACATGATAAACCAAACCTTGCCATCATAGATAGAATCAGAGGCCTTCATATCAAGGGGAATAAGCCAGCCATGGAATGACACACTTTATACAGCTTCATTCATATGTAAGAGCTGCAGAAGTTAGTCAACCTCACAGCAGCAGAATGTAAATAATGCTTCTACTGAAGTAGGGTGGAGAAAGACTATTTAAAAGTACAGGAATACTGATAATAGACTGCAATCTAGTGTTCTCTAGCACAGGGTGGTAACTACAGTCAGAAACACGTTAGTACAGGTTTCAAAGTGTCAAGAAGAGAATATCTTAAATGCCCCTGACACAAAGACTCCTTAAATGTTTGAGAGAATGAATAGGAAACTTACTCTCATTTAATCATCATATTTTATATAGATATGACAAAGTATCACACTGTAGTAAACAATGTAATTATTATGTGTCAATTAAAATGAACTGCTATGTAAAAAATGATGTGGTGGATGAGCAGAAGAGGAGGATGCTAAATAGAATCAAGGCTGGGTTGTGGAAGAAGAGACTGAGGTTTTCAGGAGCTCAATGGGAAGCACAGAAAGGTGACTGAAGTGACAGAGACAGCAGAAGAAAGACGATACACATCACAGGAGCAGCATATGGACATCCACATCCTTGGACTGGAGAAGAGGAAAGGATGGCTGAAGAGCCATCAGACACAGAGGAATAAGTCCTGACCCTTGGAGCCAAGAAAGGTCCACATACTCACTAGAGAAGGGAGTGCACAGGGCTGCGGACATGAATCCAAGCTCACCTGATGTTAGACAGGCTTCTCAGGTTAACTTCTAAATGGTAAAAGAGATTTCTAAAATATTGAATATACTTGTTTGGGAGCTGGAATGGTGGCTTGGTAGATAAGGTGTTTCCTATATGAAGGTAGAATTTGTGTGGCTAGCACCCACCTAAAAGGCTGAGCAGGATTGTGGCCCACCTGTAGTCTCAGTGCTTGGGAAGCAGAGACAGGAGATCCTAGAGCAAGCTGGCTAGCTGGAATATCTGAATCAACAATTCTAAAGACAGACAACAAGATAACCTGCTTCTGCAAAACAAAGAGGGTGAACTATTAAGATACCTAATGTTAACCCCTGGAATCTGTACACATTTGTACGCACAAATGCTCCCACAAACTAAATCATGCGCGTGCGCACATGCGCGTGCACACACACACATACACACACACACACACACACACACACACCACATGCCCCCCCCCCCCACGAAACCGTTTCATGGGACTGTAGTGAGTTAACTATGCTGTGGTGGACTAACGGGCATTACTGTGAGAGACACTTAATAGGTCTTAGCTATTGTTTGTGTCATGGTCAAACTCCTGAAGAGTAGTTGGGAGGGTGGTGAGGCAAAATTTTTGTAACAGGATAAAAAGTACTTGCTGCACTCAGACTCTTACAGAACATTAGTTAACGGCAGACAACGCAGAAATGCGTAAGCAGAGGCTTATGGGGTGAGAGGCAGCCTGATCCAAGCATGTTATCCTCAGCCTGGTAGTCAGCTGGGCATTAAGGAGCTCAATGGACATTCTAGAAAATGCTGGGATGCTGAGACCTTGAAAACCCTGTCTCCTAGAAACCAAGGAATTTGCAGATGTAAAAAACAAAGCTGAACCAGCCAAATGTATGACAGTGAGTCCGACAACTGATGGTGGGGACATTTAGAAATAAAATCAGTGAGAATTAAGATGGTGTGGACACCGAAAGTTCATGTGCTGTCTTATAACTTGCTTATATAAAACCTAGAAAAAGGAAGTTATTTTTCTCATGAAGAAATATGATCATGTAACAATGAGAGATTGTGAACAAGTGTTTTATAATGACTTTTAGAAATCATTCTAAAATGTATGTTTTTGTCTGTCTCTCTGTGTGCATGTATGCATACATGTGTGTGCATGTATGTGCATGTGCGTGTGTCTATGTGTGTGGTGTAAATGCACTTGCACATATGGTTGCATGTAAAGGAGAATGACCATGTCCAGCTCCATCTTTCTGCACCTCATTCTCTTAAAACAGGGTCTCTCTTTGGACTCGAGCTAGGTTCTTGACCAGCAAATGCCACAATGTTCCTGTTCTAACTCCCAAAGAGCTGGAATCCCAAGCCTTCATACTTTTTACATGGGCTCTGGGGATTTGAACTCCGGTCCTTGTGCTTGTGCAGCAAACTCTCTTACTAGTAAGGCTATCTTCTAGCTTTCTTTTATTTCTTGCCTCAAGCCAGGGTTTATTTTTTCTTAATAAACTGCTCAGAATACAAACTAGTATGAAGAGAAGAAGCCTTAGTTATCTATATATCCAATCAACAGTGTGATGGTGTCATTTTTATTTTGAGACATTTTTTTAGAGACAGATAAAATGCTGCTGATAAAATCAAAGACACCCAACAGTTTCTTCTTCCTTATTTTACCCTCTTCTTTCTCCTTTTTGCCACGAGAAACCTGAGATGTGTCATTTTATCTAGATTATGGAATTGCAATTTTGTTCATGAACAGTGTATATATTTACTTGCTATCTCTGAAATGAAATCATAGTATATTATTTTGTAAACCTTATTTGTAGTCATAATTTCTTCTTCACTTACGTCTACTCTTTTTATTTTTTATTTCAATATGTGAGTGAATCATCTTAAGTGAAATGAAGTTTTTCTGTTGTCAGGAAAAACATATGTTCAGCATTGATACTTGCAGGCAATGGGTACAGCATTGAACTCTGTAAGTATCTTTGTGACCCCTCGAGGTGGATTGTCATACACCAATAATCTTAGCGGCTGGGAGGTTAGGCCATAGGATTGGGAGTTTGAATTTAGTCTGAAAACATGGTGGGGGAGGGAGCAGTCTATCTATACAACATAGAAATAAACACCAAACAAAACTAAGAGGAAAAGAGATGGAAGAAGAGGAAGTGGGGAGAGAGAAGGAGACAAGAGGGTAGAGAAAGGCAGAGTTGGGAAGTTTTAAAATGTGGTATATAGAAAAATGCAAAAATAACCATAATATGAGTTTAGCCACCAGATTAATAATTACCAGCAACTGATACCCCACTGGATCATGGTGAGCACTCAAGTTCACAGCACCCTGTGTTTAACCACTTCACGTGATAATGGTTGAGGAACGTGCTGGGAGCACCCTCTGGGTCAAAGAGATCTACTTCCAGATGATTGTCCTTCATAGTTCAAAATAGGAAACATCAAAAATGCCCAGTGGTTCCTCATCCTAAAATGGTGCTACATAAATAAAATCCCCAGTGATCCCTGGGTAAGAGTGTCACTCTTCACCTAAAAAGAAAGAAGAGTTTATATTCATGAGGTTAAGCCTGTTGACAGAGAAGTTGCATAATTTATCTTCAGAATCATGCGACTGACTTTAGGATAGCGATCCACAGGATTGCTTTTGTTGCAGGTTCCCGGTTCCATCACCATCTTATAAAAGGCTATGAGATCCTGTTCACCTGACACTTTCTTCAAGGATTAGCAGTTTATTGAGATTATTTTCTACAAGAATCAATTTTGGCATTTTGCCCTTCACTAATTTGTTTTCCTCTCTTTCAAATCAAATTCCAATCTTGCATATTACTTCTCCTTATGCTGTTTTCAGTGTTGACACAGAAGAAGATTTGTGTTCACTGCTGCTCCAAATCAACAGAGAGACACAAGAAAAAACCAACAAGCAAGAAGCTTAGACATTTTATGGAGGATTTTTAAATGGACATTTTGTATGTGAGAAAGCCTTCAGAATAGCCAAATTAAGATAGGAATCAAGAATATGAAGTAACTATAAATATTGATTTCAGGGATATGACTTTGCAAGGCTCAAAAAATTTTCCGCATCTATCAAAATTAAACATGCACGTTTAACAATTTTACAATTTCCCCTTTAAGCCTATCTAAAATAATAACTCAGATCTCAAAAGACAGATACAAGATTATTCTTGGAAGTGACACAAATATCCTTACGTTTTGCTTTTAATTGTTTTAAATATAATTACTGTTTGCTTTTCACACATTACACATTTTGTGCTGGTTAGGGTTTTGTTGTTGTTGTTGTTGTTTGTTTTGTTTTGTTATTCAACTTGACATAAACTATCTAGGAAGGGGTACCCTCAACTAAGAAAACTCCTCCACCAGATTGCCTGTAAGCAAATTTGTTGGGGCATTCTCTTGACTGATGGTGCCACTCCTGGGTAGGTGGTCCTGGGTTGTGTAACAAAGCAGATGAACAAGCAATTGGGAGCAAGCCAGTAAGCAGCAATCTTCCATGGTGTTCCTGCCCTCACTTCCCTTGGTGTGAAATTTTGACCTGGGATGTATAAAACAAATGCAGACTTTCTTCCACAAGGTTGTTTTAGCCAGGGTTTATCACAGGAAGAGAAATAAACTAGAATACCATGAAATCCCCTGGTATCATGACCAAGTCTTACCAAACTGCAGTAAGAGACACCATGGGAAAAACTAAGAGGCCATGCTGGCTACTTTTATGTCAACTTGACAGATGCTAGAGTCACCTCAGAGGAGAGAACCCCAATTGAGGAAATGTTTTCATAAGATTAGGTTCTAGGACAAGCTTTTAGAGCATTTTCTTCTTTTTTTTATAAGATATGTTTATTTGTTATATGTAAGAATACTGTAGCAGTCTTCAGACACACCAGAAGAGGGCATGAGATCTCATTACAGATGGTTGTGAGCTACCATGTGGTTGCTGGGATTTGAACTCAGGACCACTGGAAGAGCAGTCAGTGCTCTTAACCACTGAACCATCTCTCCAGCCCCAGAGCATTTTCTTAATTAATGATTGATGGCCCTGCCTAACGTGGATGGTGCCATTCCTGGGAAGGTATTTCTCGGTTCTATAAGAAAGAAGGCTTCTCAAACCAAGAGTAGGAAGCCAGTTAGCTGTACTCCTTCATGGCCTCTGCATTTACTCCTGCCTTTGGGTTCCTGCCCTATTTGAGTTCCTGCTTTAACTTCCCTCAATGATAGACTGTCACCTGGAAGTATAAGCTCAAATAAACCCTTTTCTACTCAACTTGCTTTTTGGTCATGGCACTTCATTGTAGCAATAGTAACCCTAAGACCAAAGTTCATTACTGAATGAGCAAACAGTATGAAAGGGCCCTTTTCTTCAAGTCCACAGAGCACATCTTCACTTATATTAAGTTCTAGAACCAAAGCAATGATGACGGTAGGAAAAGTGGTTGTGGAAAGAAGGGCATTGACAACTGAGATAGAACTGAGTCCCCTTTAGAAATGTCTTCTACCTTCCCCCATTTCTGAGGCTAAATTATTTATTCCATTAGAAATATTTACCAAGCAAAAGAGTCATAATTTTTAAATTCTTCTCCACTTCTTACATCTCAACTAACGGTTCAAAGGTTTTCTGAATACCTTCATGTATATGCTCTTGGGTGATTTACAGAATCACAGTGGAGTAATGCAGATTAAGACTTTAAAATGTAAAGTAATTCGGCTGAATTTTGCAGATTGACATGAATTCTTTTGACCCTAATTGAGTTTTCCTTGTAACTTGCTTACAGCTTCATACCACATCACTTTGTAGGTGACTTGCTCCCAAGAAGAAACTGACATCAGTTGAAACCATACAACCCATGATATCTCTACTCATAACCAGGGACCTCAGATGCCCCAGGCATCCCCTCAGGCTGCAGAGCATCATGAAGAATCCAGTGTTCAAAGAGTTAAGTCTAAGATGACTTAAGAGGTCATACAGTTCAAAACCATAGCCAATAACTCTGTATTCTGGGCGGTATGCGCCAAGTGAAGTTTCCATGTGCTAGAGAATGAACGAGGCAAATTGCTGGTGATGTCATCAACATAATCACTACTAATGATTATTTCTACTCTTGGGATTGCCTGGTGCTGCACTGGCAGAGGTGAGGGAGCTCATTTTTCCAAATTTTTTTTGATTGTTTGTGAGGCATTTTGCAAGTTGTAAAAGCTGAAGTTCAGGAGATGATAGATCAGAGTTTGAGTACAGTGCAGGGATGGTAGGGGGTAGATAGAGCTCTTTGCCCCTCCTTGGTGTTTTGAAGGGCTTTGCTCCTGGTGATCCATATTTAAACATTTATATTTTATATTATATTTTAAATTATATTTTATATGTTAAACAATTATATTTCCTCTAAAATAAAATAAAAATTTTAATTAATTAATATTATAATATGGAGTTTATTTGCAGAAAGGAGTTGAGGTTCAGAATGTAAGTGAAGTAGAAAACCTAATTTTAATGTGACGTATCGTGGTCTAGATTTGTGACCACTCTCAACTTAGGAAATTAGGAATTATCAAGGGTTCAGGCTTATGCTTGCTTCCACTATACAAACCATCCTTTTGCTGTCTTCTGCCTATTAGCATCTCCCCCTGGGAATGAAAAGCACAAGAAATAGAATGGTTAGAAAAATAAGAGTCACATCAGTAGATGGAGAGGGAAAGAAACAAGAGAGCGTGTGCAAAAATACTCAGATCCATGGCCTGTTATAAGTGGATATTGTTTGCCCTGAAGCATTCCTTCCACTTAGACTTGTCTGTTAGATGTGATTAGCTTGTCAGTGCCACAGCCCCATGACATTGACCCCCAAAATGAATGAATCATATCACTGCAAAACATAATGCCTAGCTTCAGATCTGAAGTACCAAGGGCCAAGCCACTCATTCAACAGAAAGCATCTTGGAACCAACTGTGATGGTTAAGTGAAAAGGTAGCTTTACAAACTCATAGTGTCCAAGAGAAAAGGAATCCACTTTTGCTTCTGTCATACTGTGTGCATATGTAGGGGGTGCCCGAAAGAGTGTTGAGTCCCCTGTAGTTAGAGTGCCAGGTGGTAGAGAGATGCTACATGTGGGTGCTAAAGCACTAAGCTATCAATTATATATATATATATATATATATATATATATATATATATATATATATATATATATAGAGAGAGAGAGAGAGAGAGAGAGAGAGAGAGGGAGGGAGAGGGGGGAGTCGAGATGGTTTTTCAGCCAATGTGACTTTGAAGTTTTGAAAAATAACACTGAAAGCTGCACGCTCTTGAAGCTTGTTTTAAGTGGCATGGGTTAGGACAAGCATTTCTTCTTTCTCCAGAGAGTAAGCAGGTAGGTGTGACATAGTCATCCTACATGAATCTACACCCCAAAGTTTTCTATATCTAAAGTTCTTCTTTAAAGAAATGCATACTTATATATGGGGTTATGCACACATAAGTGCATGTGTTGACTGTAGAAGTCAGGAGAGGGTATTGGATCCCCTAGAGGTGAAGTTAGAGGCTGGAATGAGCCCACCTGATATAGGTACTAAGAGCAGAGCCCATGTCCTTTGTCGAAAGAATTGCGCATACCTGTAATATCTAAGCCATCTTTTCAGCTTACTTCCAAACTTTCTATTTGAAGTTCTTGAAAGAAGAAAATCTCTGCTTGATAGCCCACTAGGACTTGAGAGCAATTGAAAATGATAGACAATATTAGATGCACTTATCAATTATAAAGCTCTGACCAATTTTCTGCCACTGACTACCCCCTACCAGTTCAATAGAGACTATAAATATAGATCATAGTTTCATTGCCAAGATTTTAAAATACCAAAGAGACGGGGAGGACAATTGTACTAGCACCTGGAAAATTCTAGAATCTTTACAAACTGAAGAACAGGAAGATATTTATTGTCAAGCATATTTCATTTGTCAAGTGCCATGACTGACATGTTAAATGCAATCTTCACTTCCTCAGGACCTTGAGCAGAGTAGACTGTTATCATTTGGTTTGAATGAGAAAATGGATTCAGAAGAAAAGAGAATCATCCAGCTACATAGTTTGTTCCTTCTAGGTCCTGCTACCTGCAAACCTGGGGACTCTACTACAAAATTCTACTCTGGCTTTTCATGTCCATCTGGTCAACCTGCTAATGTTCTGTTTTCCTTGTGTCATGTACCTCCATGTCATCTTATTTTCAGATAACAGACCTATTCTATGAACAGATCTATACTGTGAACAGTCTTATCATGTGACCAGACCTATCTTGTGACCATACCTATCCTGTGACCAGACCTATCCTGTAAACAAATCTATCTTGTGGCATGCACTGAGAAATGATTAAAAATGCTGATACTGATGCCCAGTTATTAAAATAAAATAGATTTTACTAGTTCATGATCATAGGCATAAAGACGATATGAGAAGCTGGGCTTGGAGAGAGTCAAGACTGGCTGGTATCAAATCCTACCTTTGCTGGTTACCTAAGGTCTGTAAGCTCAGTGGAGTGTTGAAAGAAATGAAACGTGTGGCAAACATGAGAGACAAAATCTCAGGTGGAATACTATGTCTGAGAACTGGAGCTTTGCCATCCCTCATGAGCATGCTCTCTCCTTGACTGCCACCATGAGCTTCTGTATCTCAGCCTTCATCATCTGCCATACCACTGTCAGAGACCCTACATTTGTCTTTGTTTCTTAATTCTAGCTTTAACTTAATCAACTCTTCCTGTCTTTTAAACAAAGAAAATTTGGTCATTTAGCAGCTCAAAATCCTCTCCTGCTGGACACCAAAGAAGAGTTATAAGGATGCTGTGCAGAGGATTCAAGGCTCAGTGACATCATCATGCCTTTCTGGTCTCACTGATAAATATCCTGCTGACTACCCACTGTTCTCTGTACAGGAAAGCATCTAGCTGCTGCCTGGAGTTGTCCCTTCCACCTCAATTTCTTTGTCTATTAATATTCCACTCATAATCTATTCATCATCTTCCAAAGGATGATGCTGTGTCAGCACTCATAGGTCAGGGTATTTTTTCCCTCTGTAATGCCTCCTGTGGAGACTGCCTCTTCCAAGCTCTTTCTGTACTACAACTGGGACATCATTTAGCTATAGCAAGCACTGCTATAGTTAACAGCTTTCCTGTCAAATGTGTTTTGTGTCTTCACTGGATTCAGAGCATACATCTAGGGACCACTGCCCCTTGGCATAGTATTTCACTCCATACAGACTCTTGATCAATGTTTACTGACTGGATCAATCTGAAATCATTCAGTGTTGGCAAGAGTGGGTAGTTTCTTTGCCACATTCTACTGCTTATACAGCAATCAGGGCTTTGTTTCCTTTTGTTTTATTTGTAAAAAGCTGGGACTTTGAACTCAAGGTTTCACAGATATTAGGCAAGTATTCTACCAGTAAGAAACCATATCCTCAGGCTGAGGTGTATTTGTGTGTGTGTATGTGTGTGTATAGTGCACTGCTAATTATTTTGGGATTTATTTTAATCTATGGAGAGCATTAGCTCACACTCTGTAATGTAATAGTAATTGAATGACTCTGTGTTTCTATGGTAGAGATTGGACTCATCATTCAGAGGTTGGAAGGTTTCTTAATTTCCTCTCAAGATCTTTAAATGTCTTATCACTAGAAATGTGACAGTCGTATGTCTTGTGAGGAAGAACTATCTTTCTCCAGGTTGTTGGTAGAAATGTGAGAGACAGGTGGCACACGTTACCTTGTTTAGGTGTTCTCTCAGCAACAGAAAGTTACCTTGCTCAATCAAGGTCCTGTGTGTCTGAGAATAACCCCCACCCAGTGTCTGATCAGGAGCTTTTGCAGTCTGGCTACTATGGTATAATATGTGAGAACTCCAACCATTTTAGCTCTAGTGCTCTCCCTAAGACTGGCTGAATGTGGAGTTGACAACAGGAGAGGATATTACAGAGCCATAAGGACAGTCACATCTTTATTAATGTCAGATATTGGTGTTAAATTATACAAGTCCAAGAAGATATCATGATTCCAGCCAGTGGCAAGGTTTAGAGTAGCAGGCAAAAGGCCTTAGTTACAAAGTAAGATGGTCAACATTAGAAAGTACCCCATGAATAAAATACATGGAAAGCCAATAAACGCAACCCATATTACATCACTAGATGGAACTGAGGATACATGATGAGGTAGCTGAAAACAATTACCTCATTGAAAGAAATTATGTTTCTCTTGAAGAGTTCTGTATCTGAGCCAGTGTTTATATTGAGACCTCATTAAATAAAAGACAAAATGAAGAATCCTCATCAGAATGAGACGATACAGGGGAACTGTTCTTTCCCCAAAGGGCCAGCAACCATTTACCCAAATAACTTTATGTGTAGTGAGTAAGAATATTCAGACTGATATTGAAACAAGGGTTCAAAGTAATCAAGGCCTCATGTTGGTGTCTGGCCAAGCAAAGAGACAGATCTGATTAATGTCCAACTTAATCTATGTGCCAACAACTTTCTTTCTTTTTTCAAAACCTTTTGAAATTGCTCTTCCATGAAGCCAAAATAGTAAAACAAAAGCAACACTGCATTATGTGGGTTGTAAAAATGGATTTCATTCTTGGGGAATCTCCTTATCAAATCTCCACTTGGCTAATTAATCTAGCCTTACAGAAATAATTTCATACTTAGAGGGCAGAGCAGTGCCACTAACCTTTCCAAATATACCTCTAACTAAAACCATACCTCTTTGCTGATTTGGTAACTTAAATACAGTGAATTTACTTGGGTTTTGTATGTGGTTTGTACCCACAGTGCTGTCTTTCCTTTCTACCCAATCAGCCAAGAAGATCAAAATTAGTTCATCTGTAGAGACAAAACTAGAGCCCTGAGACTGTATCCAAGGGTGATATTTATTCTCTTCCTCCTCTACCGTGACAACAGAACGGTCCATCAGGCATGTCTAGAACCCACAGTACATTGCATTCATCATTGTCACTGATCATCATCAGACAAAGCAGACTGGGGGATCTTAAAGTAGAACCGCATTAGAGACCTTAGCATCCCATGCACAGATGGCAGTGGATGGTGGCAGAGATACTGAATTTACCACGCTAGTCAAACATTTAAGGGCCCAGAGGTCAAGGCAATCCAGGATTTTATTTATACTACTCATCTCCAGTTTCTATAAAAGGAAACAAGAAAGCAAATATTCTCATGATTCTTGGGCCATAAATCAAATTTCAAGGTATTGACAGGGCCTTACATGCTCCAGAGACTTCATATATGTCAATTTCTTGTCTCTTCCTGCTTCTCACGACTCCAGATAGTCCTTGATTTGTAACTTCATCACTATAATCCTGTCTATGTTAAAACTTTGCTTTATTATTTTGTTATTTAATTTCCCCTTTTGTCCCCTAAACTTTAATTTATTTGTGGTTACTTATTTTTAGTGTGTATAAATGTTTTATCTGCATTTGACACACGAACTATATGTATTCCCGATGCATGGGGAGAAGCAAAAAAAATGTTTAAAATACTTGGAAATCAGAGTACTGGACCATTGTAATCTTTCATGAGGGTTCTGGAGACAGAACTCAAGTCCTCAGCAAGAGGAGCAACTGTTCTTAATCTCTGAGTCTCCACTTGTCATGAGACTCATGGTGAGCATGAATAACCCAATCTATTTTTTAACTTCAAAATCCTTAATTTATTTATGTCTGCAGTGACACATTTCTAAAGATTGCAACATTTTTAACTGTGAGTATCTTTTCAGGAACCACTATTCACTTTATAAAGGAATCCAAATAGCAAGCCAAACTACTTCTTTTTCGGATACATAGATTCATAAGCAATAGTCTGGCCAATCAGAAAGGGCAAATATTATGAGAAGGTGAAAAAAGGATTGTGGGTGGAAGCCTATGAACAGGCATGTGTGCACTTGGGTATTATGATTAATGGCGATGCTGACTTCACAGTTTTATATCACATTAAAGCACACACCCCCCAGAAGTGGCACTGAACAATTAAAGAGAGAAAATGTCAGCCAGCCCAGGATGATGGTTGATTTCAACTAACAACATGGCAGGGTTGGAGTTACCTGGGGAAGGAGTGCCAATGAGGGACTGTCTAGATGAAGTTGACCTGTGAGTATGTGTGTAAGAGTTTTTTTTTAAAGGGCTAAGTGTGGTTTGGTTAGTTCTGGGCGTGGACTGCATAAACAGGAGAGAGGGAGCCAAGCATATATATTGTCCTTTCTGTTTATTGACTTTGGATGCTGAGCACACCCTCAAGCTCCTACCACTATAACTTTCCTGCTCTGATGCTCTGTAACATTAGCTATAGGCTAGAAGAAGCCACTTTCTCCTAAGGTGCTTTGGTGAGGTATTTTGATGCAGAGATTTGTAAAATATAACTCAGACATGGCATAGCTCATAACTGACACAGGCACAGAAAGTCAGGACAGTAACACATGGAGACAAGCAACAATTGGATCATTCCTTTGACCAAACTTGTACTAAACCTGTGTTTTAATTGAATATTTATGTTTGAAACAGAAATGCTGTGCTTCCAACAGAAGATTTGCTAGTCCATTCTATCCTGCCAATTCCAGCAACTCTTTCTCGAAAAGACTGACCGATGGGTCAAGGTACAGAAGCAAGGTCTCAACATCATCTTTGAAGGAATACAGAGTGTTAGGGTTAGGGCAATACTAAAGGCCTAATTGAGCCCACTCAGCAGCAGTGCTAGGAGGTGAGGAGCAGCACAGTTATGGTAGAAGTGATGTTAGCAGACACCAGACCACCCAGTGCATCTAGCCTGAAAACCTTCTAAACGGTAGACACATAGCCTCAGCTAGAGATAAGAGAGGCACACTCATGAGAGTTCCAAGGGGAATTCCAATCAGTCCTTTAGGCTCCTGACTTCTACAACTGCAAAGACAACCCATCCAGGACAGGAAATGTTCACAAACAACAACCTGTGTTAAATAAATGCATCCTTTGTTTTCTTATCATTCTCCAAGCAGTGTAACAATTCACATACATAGTGTTAAGTATTAAGTATAATGATTTAAAGTATAGTAGTGGGTGTGTGCTGGTTTATGTGCAAATAGTATTCTTTCCTTAGGACTCAGTTTTGGAATCTAAGCCTCAAGGACCCCTTGTGCATGTCAAAGGAGAATCGAATTTCTACCTTTTATTATAGAGTGTGCAAGCTATCAGTTGCACAGGGCTATCATCCTCCTTGTGAAATGTTCACAAACTCAAAAAGAGTTGCCCATGTCCCCCTTTTAAATAGACAGTTTTTTAAAAAGCAGAGGAGGCAAGTCAGCAAAAGTATGGTATTCATTTAAATTATGGTTAAACACTAGTAAGTCAGGAGGTTGTCATGCAATGTCAAGGAAAGACATACTGTGACACTATGCCTCACACCCAGGACACTGCCCGACTAGTAGTTGCTACAGATTCGACTTCAGAAAAGGGAGGGTCATAATTTAGATCTGCCAACCTTTTTTTCCTGGAAAAGAATCTGGGCTTGGAGTAGTGAACATATGAAGTAAAAGTCCTGACCTAGGCAACACTAGGAAAACCACGTTGTATATGAAAATGGACTGAGCTGTAGTGTATCCCTGATCTCTGAGTAGACAGGTGACATCGTAAGAATCAGCACTAAATGTTTTTAAATCCAAGTATAAAATTAAATCTAAGCATAATCAAAACAGTGGCATGTTGTAAGGTATGTTGTGAGGTCCAGACAGCATGCACAAGTGTCTTGGGGAAAGAGACAAGGAAGAGGAGAGTCTTCTAAAACACCCAAGCATTATCAGAGACATGGTTTGTCACCTTTGGTGTTGGGTATTGCCATAGATGCTCTTGTATTTTCTCCATGTATTGTTCAATATTGGGGTTTTTTTTCCACTTATGTCACCTTTCCAACTACAGGATGAATTTCCATTTTTTGTTTGACCAGGAAGTGCTAAATCCCCTTCCCCCAAAAATGCTTGTATTGGTTTCACTTTTCACTGTCAGCCTCAGTCACGCCCCAGATGCTGAAGGATGCAATGCTGGCTACATTCTGTCTTTTAGGCTGTTGTCTAAAAGGGGAAAAAAAATGACCTGACAGGGGGCAGAATGTTCTGACATTTATTTGCAAACTAACTTCATCCCAATTCACTAATTTTTTGACCTTCATTTTTTCCTGCCTCTCTCCATAATTTCTTCAGTTAAAATTCTAATAATGACTTTATTTCTTAAACCCCCTCTTCAATTATATTTTGATTTTGCAAGAAGCAAGCTAATAAACAAACATATAAGTAAGATGGGGTGTTGAACCATTAATATATTTCTGGATTCATCTTTTCTAATTGCTTCTCCTGTTGATCCTGCCTTGTCACCAGGCCTTCCCACTGGCATATAAATTTACAGACATCATGCAAATGCATTATTTTAATGACTAATGAGCATTAAAAGCCAATTATTCCTATACATCTGCTAGCTATGGCTGGCAATAACTATACATCTCTTAGATTTGTGGTTGTGTTTTCCTTAGTAAGATTTTAATCACTTGTTAATTTGTGGATTGCAATATGAAGTACGGGTACCCACAGAATCCAAATTGATCAAATATATAAATCTTAAAGCAAAGGAACCTCAAAGTGCTTCCTAGTGCTACACAGCCTTTCTTTCTGAATTATTTCTTCATGCTACTGTCAGCTAGAGATGGAAACAGGCAAAACCTCTATAAAATACATTGCATCCAGGTGATTTTATATCCTATAGATGAATCACTTTACCATTTTCTAGAGGAACACATTGTAGTAGTTTGTATTGACTGACAACTTGGCTGGATCAAGAGTCACCTGGGAGATATGCCTTCTGTCCTGACTGTGGGGCTTCTCTCAATTAGATTAATTAAATTGAAAAGACCCACCTTAACTGTGGGAGGCACAAATGCACTCTAGCGAATGACTTGGGGTTCTAGGATAGATAAAAGGGAGAATGACAAACTGAAAACTAGCCTTCACCTCTTGCTGCTTCCTGACCCTGGGTGCAATGCAACACAGCTATCTCAGGCTCCTGTTATCACAACTTCTCCAGTGTTAGAGCATACAGGCTGGCACTGTGAGTCTTGGCAAGCCCTTTCTCCTTTAAGTTGCTTTTGTCAGAGTGTTACATCACAACAACCAGACAAGCAGTGAGCACGTACACTGAATCTGTGTATGTTGCTCTTTAATCTCTCAGTTGACTTCTGAGTAGTCTAATATTTCAGGAGGCAAGCTGCATGTATATGAAAGACAAATGTTGCTACATTCAGATGCAAGGTAGTTAGATCCTGATGCCAGTCCAATCCACTTGTTGTAGAATCATAGGCGTGTACCATACATACCCATAGCTTCAAAAAAAATATCAAGTGACAAAAGTGTGCTCCTATTGAAAGGGAGGAATTAGACCAATGATAATCTAGTCTCTGAAGGAGTTATCAGTAGATGTGGCAACTAGGAGCTTGGAGACAGGGTCAGTGACAGATATCCCAACTGTACTACTGAGAAATCTCACATTATTCCAGAAAGTCAGAGCTTGTGAGTGACCCTCTCTCAAAGAAACACTTCTTCTTGACTGAACATGAGGTCCTTGGCTCATGCATGGTGGCCACGTGACCTCCACTATCAGGTGGCATTGGGTCATTTTTCCCCCTTTTAGACAACAGCCTGCTTTATGCTCATCTGTCTTTGATCTCAGGAGTCCAGGTGCAGAAGCAAAACCACTAGGTAGAATGAGTAATGACAGCAGTAAATCCATCATGAAGCCAACAGAGAATGAGGCAGCATGTTCTGGATAGGGTTTTTCACCTGCTCTATACTTACATGAGCAAGAGAAAATATAGTTTGTTTCAAATATATGAAAGGTAGGGTCTAGAAAAAGTATGAGTGACTTGACTTTGAAATGAGAAAAATTTGATTCTGCATATCATTGTAAAATAAAGTTCTGCCACTCACGAGGTATTTAGCTCATTGCACAGTTTAAGATGAGAGCATGATAGCACTCAGGTGTATAATAAGAGATCAAAGTGGGGCACACTTTCTGACTGTAGGCTAATACAAGAATCGTTCAGAAGTTACCTTGTATACAAAGTCATGAGCACAAAACAACAGAGCGTATCCTAGGTTGCATGAGAGCATCTGGACCCTTACAAAAGCTTGAATTCACCAGTAATGAACCAGGTGAGAGCCTGCTTTAGAAAACAAATCATGTGATGCTATAAAATATCAGCATACATATACTGTGTGTCCTCCTTTCTTGAGCAAATATTACTGCATGAAATGAGATGGAGTTTTCACAGGTCAAGAGGTAGGTAGAATTTTAAAGGAGACGCCAGAGTTGGACAAAATGTATTTGAGCCATCAGATAAGATCTATAGTTAAACTATTCACTGATGGCAGTAAAAAGTGAACCGACATGAAATAAATAAATGATGTAGTACAAAGTTCAAAAAAACAATATGATGTTGTCCAAATCTAGACCATTCCTGTTTTAAAATTGCCACGAGATAATAGTGACTTTGTTAATTTGTTTGCTTTTTACATTTTTATATGTCTAAGAAGGAAACAGAAAGTAAAAATTTATGACATAGGAAAGGTGTGTGAAAATCAGATATCAATGTCGTTCAGTGTTTTGCTAGACAATAAGCTCGTCTTTCCTTGGTTACACATTAGCTAGAGCTAATTTCAGAATAGGACATCAGACATTGTGTGGCCGCAAACCTTACCATCCGTCCATCTGTCTAGAAGATGGAAGGCTTGCCAGTTTCTGATGGAGTGGACTCAGTACTCTACCTGTGCTAGAAAGGATGTGCTTGTAATTTCCTTTTAGTTTTTTTTTTTTTTTTTTTTTTTTTTTTTTTTTTTTTTTTTGCCACTCATATGTATGTAGCCAGGTTTATTTGTTTGTGTTTGCATTCCACTTTCAGAATTTCCTTACAATCCTACTGCTTTTACTTTTTAATCTATTGAAAATATTACCATAGCTGTAAAAGTCATCAGTACAGAAAACATATCCTCAGAGAGTGTCTTTTCTCCATTATGCATTTCACCACGTTTCCAATCACTGCCTTCCACCGCCATCCTACTTCTTTGTGTGAGGTGAATAATGACATTAAGTTCTTATTCATCCTGTGTGTGTGTGTGTGTGTGTGTGTGTGTGTGTGTGTGTGTGTATGTGTGAGCACTGAGAGTGTATATGCAGTTTTTAAAATTTCCTCTTCATTTTTTGTCTAATGAATAGCAACTAGACATTGTTTCTTTTATTCCAAGTTTTGTCCATAAAACCCTTAATATTAATTCATATATACATTTGTCTTTCATTTTTCTTGCTTCCCAGAATCTCATTATATGAATTAATAATAGTTTATCTAACCAAGCCCCTTGTATGAATGTTCGAGTCTAGCCCTCCACACTGGCAAACAATTCTACCTTGAATATATCATATATCTGTACATTTGAATACACACTGCTTCTATTATGGGCATAGTAATATTAGCTCATGGGAATTAAGTTCTTGATCAGTGACTAAACAGAGCTCTGAAGTGGATACCACTGCAAAGAGTATCTTTCTTGGGGCTAGCACCATTGCTTCCTTGGTAGATAGAGACAATGCCACCCTGGAGGGTAAAAAGCAGCTTGGTTTATTGTCAGGTAACATAAGATAATATCTACCTGGGGGAACATAGAAATTGACTTTTTAAAACCCACAATGAAAGATTCATGTTTTCTGGCCTTCAGTTTCCCTATTTGTGGTGCAGACCTACTATGTGTGCAGCATCTACCCAAACAACTCTGCCTTGTACATATGAGAAGTGTGATCCAGGAGACTAAGGCCGGAATGAAATTCATTCATTTCTGACCCAGAAATATTATTTCTTTTGGCAGTATCAGTGGAGTATTAGCAGTATGATTATTAGCATACAGAGCAGGTAAAAGATTAAACCCTTCTCCTATCTCAACATTTCAAGAGTGAGGCTCGCCCTGATGGGTGGCCTTGAGCAAACACTCTTTCCTGAAAGTTTCTGAGCCAATCTTGTCTCTCCCCTAGGAAGCCAGATGTCCCTTGCTCTCTATTACCTTTCAACATGTCTATATTGCAAATGACACCTTGAAAGGCAAAATTTCTTCTAAGAAATAACATCCCTTTGAAAGCAGATTGATTATATTTCTTCATATGCAGAACCTATCACAGGACCATCTTCACAAAAAGCTTCATTGTTAAATCAGAATAATATTTGGAGAAGAAAAATTAACATATGGTAACCTCAGTAAACTTTGCTATTGGACATTCATAGAAGTCACCTAATAGAATTATTACAAAGCAGGCAAAAAATTGAATTTCGTTGTGATTATTCCTCTGGGAAATGGAGGGAAAGGCTGGGTATGACCTCTCAAGGCTGTTCCTTGCATCTTGTCATGAGAAAGGCTTTTCAAGTCACCTGAAGAATCCATGGAGCAAGAGACTTACGTTGTAAAGACTGTGTGGTGAATGGAAACATGTGGCTTAGGAACACATTTCTGGTGACAAATCTTATAAAGCAGGAGGTAGCACTGCCTCTCAGCTCAGATGGAGCCAAGGTGAGGCATCTGGAGGAAGGCAAGGCAGCTCTGTAGAAGGGGACATATGACAGTGAGCCATGAGGAGACAATCGTCTCTAAATGAACAGATGACTGGCTTCATAAATGATGGTGCTTTACCTATTTGCCTATTACCTAATTGTAAATTTAAGCATAATTTGATTGCTCTAACTCTCTCTCTCTCTCTCTCTCTCTCTCTCTCTCTCTCTCTCTCTCTGTGTGTGTGTGTGTGTGTGTGTGTGTGTGTGTGTGCCAATTCTGCAATTCTTTGATATTGTATTTATGAGCATGGGGTCCTGTCTTCACTATAGCTCTCTTATTTGAACACAGATAGTCTACATATGATCGATAGATAACCCCTTCTTCCACATAAACTAAAATTAGGAACTATTGGCTTTTCATCTTAAGATCATCCAAGTACTGGTACAGAGAGATTCCCATGTCTCAAGAAATCCCCCACCTTCCTTCAGCATGAAAGGGTAGGCTTGAAAATGTTCTCTCTTTTGGCTGCTGGGGATTTCAGAGCAGCTCACCCAGTATCTGAAGGATGGATACAGGAACAACCAAATGCATTCCCATTCCCAGGAAGATTTACATGAAGTCTCCCTTCAGAGGCCCAAACAAGAAGGCTTTCCAGGGCTGAATGGCCTCTTTGTGACAGTCCTCTGCCTCTCCCTGCCACAGGAGGATTTTTGTGGACCTAAGGGAGCTCATGCTTTATAGTGTGTTTGGCTAATGTGAGAATCAAAGGCCTCCCAGGTGTTAACAGCAGCAGTGGTGTGGAAAAGCCTGGGTGACACAGCCTGGTTCTGGTCTAGGCTGGTTTGATTGCCTTTTTTGGCATTAGCTAACTCTCAGTTTCCTTTCACCTTTGGCTGGAATGAACTAGGGAGCTGAGGCAATGTTTCCTAGGGATTAGGAGGTAAACCTGATCTCTTTGTAGCCTGGATCTCTTGCCTGGAAATTAGCTAGCTGAGCAAGGGTTGGGAAGGAGGTGGAGAAACATTCGCTCCTGGGAAACACAGTTCTCTTCCTGCTTATGCAATTCAGAAGAAGAAATCATGCTGCACCGAGCCTGCTAATTAAAAACAAGGGTTTGTCTCTCCTCATCCATGGTAATTAAGGCTTCTGCCTTGAGCCGCCTGCACTGTGCAGTCCCCACATGACTTGCTCTGCCCGGATGCTGACAATCTGCAAGTTAAATGCTCAAAAGCGCTCACAGACACTCCGCTGCCAAGTTTCACCTCCAGACCAAGCCCACTTACTTTTTAGAATAAACAAATGACATCACCAAATAATCATTTTGTTATATCTTTTGAGACAGGGTCTCCCACTGAACCCACTGTGTCAGATTTCTGAGAGCCTAGACAGCCTGGACCAGCAAACCAGACTGGGTTCTGCCTATCTCTGCCTGCAGCTATGAGATCATAGTCACAAGCATCTGTGCTTGGATTTTAAGTAGTTTCTGAGGCTCAACTTCGGATCCTCATTCTTGCACACTCTATCCATGGGTTTACCCCTGCAGCCTGATAGCCTTCATATTCCTACCGTTAAAATCACAGACATCTGCACTGTAGACTCTGGCAAGGATACCTTCACAGTGACATGAAGCAGCCACTCACAGTGGCGTTTCAAGAATGCAGTTCTAGGGAGAGGCTGCAGGCTTGTTCCTACTGACTCTCACTGTGACCCCCTGATCCCCGAGTGAGCAGGCCAACTTCTGCCACCCTAGAAAAAGGCCATCATATGTTTCTCTTCCAACTGAATCTCAATCATTTTTCCCCAACATGTTGCACTTAAAGGATACAGATGGAAATGCTCATTGGCTTTTTTTTCAATTACTAGTATTTCACATAGAATAAGTCTGGGTTTCAGCTCCTAAATGACATCAGAGACAAACTGCATGCCATATCTGCAGGTTTCACATATCTCTGACTTCTTCACCAGGACTCAATCAGTACTGCATGCAGCTCTCATCTGGGGAAGCCAGTTCTGTTCTTGTTTGTTTATCAAGAGACTGAAGCTAAGAGGAGCCAGATGCCCCGTTGCAAGTGGGCACTTGACATTAAAAACATAGGCTCCAGTCTGGCTTTGTGTCCCCTGCTCCAGACTAGGACCTCCCCATTTCTATCTGCAAAGTACAAACAAGTCTTCTGTAATGTATGTCAAGTGTTACTGAAAGCAAGTGGTGGGGGTGAACTTCAAATCCCTGCAGACAGGGGTGGTAAAATGACTTCACTACTTTACAGCAAATGGACACTCAACATTTGGGGGGGGAGAGGGAGGGGGAGAGGAAGAGGGAGAGGGAGAGGGAGAGAGAAAGAGGGAGAGGGAGAGAGAGAGAGAGAGAGAGAGAGAGAGAGAGAGAGAGAGAGAACAGTATGAGAAAGCAGAATCACACTAGCATTTGGTCTTTATTCTATTCCATCTCTAGGGCAACTGCTCTTTTCTTTACTAATTGATTAATAATGAATAATTTGAATTAAATGAATAATTTGGGGCTCCTAGGACACAGAATATAGCTGAGACAGACAAAATAAGAGACAAAGAAGTGAAGCTTAAGGAGTGAGCTTTAGTCAAATCTAAAGAGGGTATTAGGAGGTTTAGCTGAGGAAAAGTGTACTAAACTAGAGACATTTTGGAATGTCCCCCAGAGGCTCCTGCATTTGAATTCATGTGCCTCGGCTGGCTGATGGTGCTGTTTTAGGAGACTATTGGACCTCTGGGATGTGGTACCTAACTGGGGAGGAGTGTCACAAGCAAGGGAGCCTTTGATGCTTGGTACATACCCTTCTTCTGGCTCTCGCTGCTTCCTGATCTATATAGTTGAAGGAGAGTCATTCCCTCACTCTCAAACTGCATGCTGCTAAGATTTCCCCCAAACAGTGAGTCACAATACATTCCTCCTTCCTTGAATTGATTTATTAGAGTGACAAAAATTACTAATACAAGAGGATAAATATGATAAATATGAGTTACGATAGGGGCAGAGTAGAGCACACAGCATTTAGAGCAGAAAAAAGTCAAAAATAAAATCATATTGGCTGTGATCGAAAGAATGAAGAAATGAAGGGTAGAATATCGGCTTCCCCATATATTTCAACTTTAGATATTAATTTTCAGATCAGGGGCAGATCATAAATGAAAACCTTTGAAAGTATGAAGGCGCAGGATGGGAGAGGCTATCTTTCCTCCAGAGTTATAGATGGAGACATTTTCTCTCCCTGAGAAGACAAGATTTGAGCTAGCTGTCTAAGGAGCATCACGGTTACTGTTGCTGTCCATCTGCCCTAGTGAAGTCAGAAATGTTAAAACTCCTGATCAGAGTAGGGAGGATGCTCGCATGTCCATTTATTGACTGGAGTTTATCTCTAGTCCTACCAGGATCTTCTGTTTTTCCTCCAGATCTCAACTCTAAGGAGTTTTTTTTTTTTTTTTTTTTTTTTTTTTTTTTTTTTTTTTTTTTAAATCTCGTCATGATTTGGACCATTACAGTTTTCAATCTCAAATCCACCCACAGGCCCTTATTCGGAAGGCCTGGCACTCTGTACTGTTGGGAGGTGGTAGCCCTTTAAGATATGAAGGAAGTTAGCTCTTTGGAGGTGCTCCTTTGAAAAGAATATTGGAATCCTTTTTGCTTTTCTGTTACCGTAAGTCAAAGGTTTCTTCTGACCTTTCTTCTGACCATGAAGGGATGCCTTAACACCAGCCCCAAAACAATGGAGCCTAGTGACCCCAAACTTAAAACATGTGACAAAATAAATCACCTCCTTGTTAATTGGGTATCATTTTTTCAAGGCAAAGGCCATCTAAACAATATGGAGTTTGTCCCTGCCCCGCTTTTAGATCCATTTCTGGCCTGAAAGAAAGATACAACTCAACATCGTCCATTTCAGTATGTCCTCAAGTTTTGCACGCAAGGCATGACACTGTTGATGGTGTCAACGACACAAAGTGTGACAGAAGCAGGCCTTTGGGGTGCCCCTTAACCTCTCTTACTTACTCTCATTGTTCCAAGACTCGATGGATGCTGGGAAGATCCACCTAAAATGAATGTGGAACAGTGCCTGGAGCTGGGGTGCTGCCCAACAAAGGGTGTCTTTTTGCCTGACTACCCAGACTTGCTGTCTGCTGGGAAGGGCTTCCAGGTAGGAAACGGGAGGACTTGTTCCACACAGGCATCTCCAGGCTGGACCAGCTCTAACAAACGCTGGATTGACAGGCTCCTGTTTCCATGGAACTTCCCATGCTAACTGGGTTTGTGCAACAGGGTAATTAGTGTTTTCATTCTGTGTCTGTACCCCAAGGTGATTGCTTTTATAGCAAAGTCCCCAATAAATGATTAATTAAGACTCTATAAAGTATGACTGTTGCAAGCCACTTATTACTCAAGTAGGAAACTGAAGTTTTCATGCTGGGTTTTGTTAAATCATGGCACACAGAACCCATTAAGTTCTTCATCGAGTCACAAAGCAGCTCATTTCATAAGCAGCAATGCGCTTGGACCATAGTGGGCACTGGGGAAGGCAAAGTGAAAAAGGGAGGAATCTCAACTGTAGGCATTGCTTAGTAACAAACACTCTCAAACATTTATAATTTCGCCACTTCCGTGTGAGACAGATGCTATTATTGTCCTCTTTCTATAATAAGAAAGTGGAGGCTCCTACTTCTATGGATTGTATGAATAATTGACAATGTCACAGGGCCAGGTAATATTAGAGCTTAGATTTGAAGCCAGGTACAGTCAGTTACAAAGTGTCTCTTCTCTGTCCTTACTCATGTGCTAGCACCAAAGAGTGATGAAAAATAGCCTGTGTCTCTCACAGCTTTTGTTCTGCTGAAATAAGAAAAGTAGAGACAAAGCAGAGGTTGTTTCCAGGCTAAGTGGGCCATGCTTTGAGTCCTAATGCTGAGAGGTGGGAGAAGATGGCAACGTATGGTTTGGGCAGATTATAGATGGGTTCATTATCTGAAAGGCAGACCACTGTGAGGAGGTAAGTTGGGTGCCCATGGTGGGTCAGTGCACTGCTGACCAGGAAAGCTGTCAATCCAAGAATGGACAAGTTCTCAAATTCAACCAGCCAAAGTTCCCTCAAAAAGGTATTCATGGACTGGCAGATGGCTCATAGGGTAATAGCCCTGGCTGCTGAGTCTTTGATGCTGAGTTTGAGTTTCCACAATTCACATGCTGGGGGGAGAGAGAGCCAACACTACACTGTAAACTGTTCCCTTATTTACACTCATAAGCTATGAAATATATGTACACACACACATACACACACACACACACACACACACACACAGAGAGAGAGAGAGAGAGAGAGAGAGAGAGAGAGAGAGACAGACAGACAGACAGACAGACAGACAGACAGAGAAGAGAAGAGAAACAAAGTGACAGAGCAAGATGAACACACATGCATATAGAGACATAGTGAGAGGAACATGTTCATACACACAGAGACACACACACATACAAACAGAAATTAATCATATTGTAATAAAATATTTTAAAGCTACTTATGGCTGCTTAATATACCCAAAGGTCAAAGTAAAGTTTTGTTTGCTTTCTCTGTTGCTAGGGATAAGACCCAGGATGTCTGCATCCTAGCATATTATCAGCATGCCTTCCTGCCTCCAAATTCAAGGTGTGAAGGACAAGAGAGACCCCATCATCACAACACTGGAGTTCATTTACATCAGTAATTTTCTCATTGGCCTGAATATTAGGTTTGCCAGGGACATTTTAATAAATCACAATGTCTGTGATTTGCCCTTAAACATCTAGCTCATGGTGCATAAATTTCATGTATTTATGCATTTCAAAAAATCTCCACAGATGAATCTAACATCCTGGCAGATTTGGAAGTCACTGGAGTGGAACACTCATTTTCCATAGACCTCATTGGCTCAGTCACAATTTAGAGGATGAGTCACAGGGTGTCACCTTTCTCTTTTATCTTTCTTAGTTTCAATGACCTTTCTTTTTCTTTGCTTTTAACCCATCTCAGTGTCCCTTTCTCTCATCCATTTATGCCTGGCTAGTATATGATAATTCAATCTAAGGTACCAACTCCTGAGATTTTCTAACTCAGAGAAGACTCTTAAAAAGAGGCATCAGTGGCTTTACAACAGCCAGATCATGAAAGATCTATGAACTCCTTGGTGGGGGTTTCATAGCATATGAAGCTTAGAGCAGTTACAGTGGCTAAAGAAAACCTACACAGGGAACCAACATCCCCTGGAACATCACAGGGGACAAGCATCCCTCTGGAAAACCACTTTATGATTCTAAGTAGAATTGTATGCTAGGCTCTTTGAATAGCTTTATATCTGTGTTGACAGAGAATGTATTTCCTTTAAAAGTAAAATGACCTCACAAATTCTTGCTGACCAGGATAATCCAAAGGTCCAGAAGGAGCTCTGGCAAGGGGTCCTCCACTTGGTCCTCTACTCTTAGGATCTACACCAACACTAGGGAGCCACCACATACTTAACTCATCACATGCCAGTTGCTGCATGCTAGACCCTAGCTCTTCAATCCTTGCTTTCCAGTTGGGTATGGAGAATATAGAACATTAAACTTGGGGAAAAGAAAAACATAACCCTCATTCAACTGGGAGAAAGTGAAAGCTCAAGAAAGATTTCCTGTGGACTATTAGGACCAGATAAAGACTATGGTAGCATAGAAACACAGTAGGGTAAAGGCCATCCAATGCAGGACACCTACACTGAGTCAAGATGAAGAAGGGAAAGATGGGACCTGGAACATGTAGAAAAATCACTGAGGTAGACACTGAAGCTCAGGAGAAACGCAGGCTAGCTTTAAGTTCTCTGTGTATAATTAGATGAGCTGATCTCCTCTCAGATTTCATCCTTCTTCAGATATAGGAAAAAATTGTGGGTGATCTTTTCCCATTCCTCTTTTCCATAATTAAGCTCCTGAAAACGTCCCAGCTACAATCATGTGCAAAGTCCACAGTAACAAGGTATATATTTCTAGTGACATTGACATCTCTCTTTAATGACACACCAAATTACATCAGCTTATTTTGTACCAGCAAGCTAGTTAGGCCACAATGAGCCTTATTCTACAGACCCAAATGGCACATATGCATATGTGTGTGCATGTGTGTTTGTGTGTATGTGTGTGTGTATGTGTGTGTGTGTGCTCGCGCGTGTGCAATATTTGTATGTGCTACTTGTGATAGGGATTGCTGGCTCTCCTGGCTTTTTGGTTACTTCTGGCCAATCTGTGATGGAAAGTGTCAACCCAGTTGTGTCCTGGCAGGAGTTGCCCCGTGCCTGACGTCAGCCAGTGGTCAATGCACATGTAATTTGTCCACATGGCATGGTTAACAGCCCTTGGTTTATGGTTTCCCAAGAGTAGGTGGAAGGATATCTAGAGTTGTTTTTCTTTGATTTCCTGACTTGTATTTCTCCTGGAAAACTTTTTAAAAGTAAATTTGTGAAGAGTCCAATGCCAGAAGCATCTGGTGTGTACTGCTCCCTGACTCTGCTGTCACTCAATGACCTGCTCTGTGCTTTCCACTACATGAATCACACTACAGTTTACATCATTGCTTGTATAAGCTCTAAAGGACAGTGACAATTTATTCCTTGGTTACATGTTTATGACCACTTCGTGACTGGCTTTAAGGCTTTGAGTAGTCAGGAAGAAGCTAACTTTGATTGGGTACCATTGCTGTCCTTACCCAGTGGTCTTAAATGGATCTTGATCAACATTGTTATGCCTCTCTTACAGATGAAAAATCTTTAGGTCTACTTTTAAGGTTGATAATCTCATGTTCAATCCTCCTAGTCTTTGGATCAAGTGAAGAGAAATGATAACCTTCTTGGTAGTCCCTGCCTTCTACCTGTGAACAACTTTGATCGTTACTTTTTTTGTTGTTACCCTTGGTGACACAGAACAAACCCGTTTTACTTTCTTTCTTATTTACCTAAATAATTTGAAAAAAAAAAACTGCTAGTCTTTAATGAAAAATTGCTCCAGTAGGTTCTAAAGGATAAAGGTAGAAACATTTGAATACCCACCATTCACACATGTCAGGCGCGCGTGCACGTGCGCGCACACACACACACACATACACCAGCAATGCATAAAGCATATTCACACACTTATAATAGAGATGAGTCTCTATCAGTTTACAGTAAGTCAGGCAAGCCCATGCTTTAACTCAGCCAATGGTAGATAATGGCTGTGTCTCTTTTGGCAATCATTGCTCTTTGGCATAATACATACCTTTCAAGTTTGCCTCCCCCATAAAGACCACTTACCTCTTTTCTTGGAGTGTGTCCTGGTTCCCTTGTGTGGAGGTTGAATTGTGTAATTTCAAAAGAATTCCTGAAGCCCTAATCTCCAGTATCTTAGACTGTGAGTATTATTGCAGATAGGACATTTAAGTGGCAATTGAGGGAAAAAATGAAGTCATTCTTGTTGGATATAATCCCAGTGTTGATGTTCTTTTAAGGAAAGAAATTTTAGACACATAAAAGAGAGCTGAGAACACAAAGAGATACCAGGCACGTGGGTTCATGGGAGAATGGCCATGGAGGGCTCTGATAAACAGCCATGGAAAAACATCAGGTGAAAGCAACCCACTGGCTCCTTCACCTTGGATTTCTGCCCTCCAGAAGAGTAAGAAAACAAACACTTAGTGTCTAAGTCACACAGTCTGTGACATTTTGTAATAGAAATCTGAGTGAACTCATGCATCCTCTAGACAAACTTCCCCTCTAAAGCCAAGAAGAAGGAATTTCTCTTCCAACAAATGCATATATTCCAATTATAAATGTTTCCCTTTCCTTTTGTCTGTCTGTCTGATTGTGTATTACTCTCTTTCTAGCTAAATGACCTTCCTCTGTGTTTCCTCTTCTGTAATCAGATATAGTTTAATCAGTCAGGAAAACCTCTCATGGTTATTAAGTTGTAATGGGCTTTATTTGTCATACTCCATGGGGCACTGGGAACATAGTAGGTGTTCAGTCAATGCTGCTTCCTTTCTCACTCCGTCTCTGTCTCTTCTGAAACTCTCTGATCAAAGATGTCTTAAATGCACACAGCTAGCATGCTAGTTTGCAGGGCTTCACCAAGGGCTGGAACTGATATCTAAAGGATAGAGATCAGTCATCTCAAAGTTCTAGAAATCTAAAGCCTATCGCCAAGGTTTTGGTCAGGCTTAGTTGCTTGTATAGGACTCTAAGGGGGAAAACTCTCTCCTGTAATATTCTAGCTCCTGCTGGCTTTCTGTCCATCTTTGTCATGCTTTAGCTTATACGAGCATGTGCCCAGTATGCCTTTATCTTTATATACATTTTACATATGTCTCTATTTTATACTGAGGTAAATATGCCAAGTGTGCCAGAGAAAGAACCATCATGGTGACCATATCTCAACTAACTGCATCTGCAGGGAAGTTGTGGTCAAATGAGTTAGATTCTGAAGCAGTAATGGTTGGTATCTAGTTGTATAGACTGTGGAGAGAGTGTGGGCTGGCACAGTTCCAGCCTAATGTTTATTCCCAGCTGAATCTCATTTTGAACAACCACCTTCCCAGAAACTCTTACATTGTTTCTTTGTTTCTTCTTCTTCTTCTTCTTCTTCTTCTTCTTCTTCTTCTTCTTCTTCTTCTTCTTCTTCTTCTTCTTCTTCTTCTTCTTCTTCTTCTTCTTCTTCTTCTTCTTCTTCTTCTTCTTCTTCTGCTTCTTCTCCTTCTTCTCCTTCTTCTCCTTCTTCTCCTTCTTCTCCTTCTTCTCCTTCTTCTCCTTCTTCTCCTTCTTCTCCTTCTTCTCCTTCTTCTCCTTCTTCTCCTTCTTCTCCTTCTTCTCCTTCTTCTCCTTCTTCTCCTTCTTCTCCTTCTTCTCCTTCTTCTTCTTCTTCTTCTTCTTCTTCTTCTTCTTCTTCTTCTTCTTCTTCTTCTTCTTCTTGCCTTCAGATTCTACACAGAGCTAATTAGTCCCTCTCCCATCTTTCTGTTTCCCACTCCTGAGCACTGTGGTTTCACATGTGGGTCACTGTGCCCAGCTTTCAAAGTGGTGATCCAAGAGCAAGCTCTCATGCTTTCAGAACAGCCAGTTTCCCCCATATTATCGTCCCAGCCCCTTTGTTGTCAGCACTATGCACTTCTTACCTGAGGGATACACAATATATCTATTTTGTTTTCCTTTTAATTCATTAATATAAAGAAAAGTTCTCTTGCTTGAAGAACTCAGGCACTAAGGATTTCCTTGGCATGTATTGTAAGCCTGCTTGTTGGAATCATAAAAGATGTTTCCACCAAACCTTATATGTTGTTGTATACCAATTATATGTAACTCCCAGGAAGATACCAAGGTTCAATCCTTTTGTCAAAGCAGCCCAGATAACTCTGATATATTCCAAAGGATGAGAATACTACTCTGGGAGGCTAGGAGGTTGTTTCCCCTGTACTGGTGAGAAAATGAACAGATGCTAGGCTATCAGGAGGTCTCAGAATCCATCACCTATGTCAGTCTGGCATCCTAACACCAAAAGATTTCACATATGGGAAAACCATTTGTTAGCTTCTATAAAAGATGCCTTCCTCCACTTTGAGTTTTAAATACATGTTTAAGAGACAATTCAAACCATATTATTTCAGCTCAGGGACACTGAAGTCATAACTGAAATAATCAGTTAATGCCCAGGATTCCATATGGAAAGACCTGGTTGGTCAATCTGGAAGGTGACAGTCTTGGTAGAAAGTCAGCTTTGGACCCTAAAGTAGCTCAAGAGTTCCAAAAGCATATTGTGTGAGTAGAAAATCCTACAGCCCCCAGCAGCTGGGATATTTAGAAGGTGATCACAAGGATCTGGCTTGAAGTCTGGACAAAAAAAAATGCAGCACATGACTCAAGGCTGGGACTGGGTGGCAGGGCTGTGCTAGCATTGTTGAGCTTTGCTTTTCCAACCCAGGCTACCTATGACACCAAAGGCAGTAATGGCTGCCCTGGCTCCCAGATTCTACTGCCCTTCTTGCAGTGATTACTTTTTTGTTTTATTTTTAGAAAAGAGGTGATCTTTTAATGCTTTTGGGTAGTATTGTAAAAATGGACTTAAACTGTACTAAGACACATTCTAGCTGACTTCTATCCCAGTTTTCCATCTTGCCAGTTCCCTCAGATACCCTTGTTTTTTTTTTAATTTAATTATACATGTACTCCATTTCCTGCTCCTGTTTTCCTCTCTCCTTCTATTTAGAAATCTTTTTTCCACCCCAAAACACACACACACACACACACACACGAGAGAGAGAGAGAGAGAGAGAGAGAGAGAGAGAGAGAGAGAGAGAGAGAGAGATTGAGAGATTTTGTATTGCAATTCTGTTTAATCTAATCAGAACCCAGACAATTTTGAATTTTCTCATAGTTTCTCCAGGTTGTAAAGTCTCTGGAGAAATCACAGAGTCAGGACATAGCAGAGTTAAAAATGGGCCCCAAGTATTAAAGTGAGACACAGGAGTGACATAAAGAAACAGTGACTGATTCCATAAGGATGAGGACAATGTCTAACTAGGGAGCATCTGACATGGGTGACTTTGTACATGGGGACCACTTTGCTGGAGATGTGGAGAACCCAGGATTTGAAGCCGGTTTAATTGAATGGAGATGAGTTAAATGTGCTGAGGTAGGCATTAAAGCAGCAGCAGGTATTAAGAGTGTTGGTTGTTATGAGAGGCTAAGGTCTTGTCATGGAACAAACATAACTGCATCATACTAGCCTAGAATGCAAACAAATCTTCTAGGTAAGATAATGCAGTTCCCACATCACTTGAACTGGTGCCTGATCACTACCACTCTACTTTCACCCCCTAATAGGTGACAATACTGTAACATTCTTTCACTCATTCTAGCATCTTGCCTCCCCAGGGTTCATTGTCACAGAGTTATCTGTAATGCAGGACGTGCTATTTTGCTGGAGCATGATAAGAGTGAGGGTCTTACTTAATGCTGGCTTGTTTGGATGTGGAAAGACGTAAAAAAGAAAGGAAGAAGATATGGAAATGGAATATAATGGTCTCTGTGAAAGCCCTCCATTGTGTGTAGATGGCTGTGAATGGGAAAGGAAATAGATATTTAGAAAAGAAGCAAACAGAGTCACAGTGACTGGACGTTGTAAGCCAAGCTGCAGGGACCAGTCTGAACTAAACAGAACACTCAGTCTTACATCCTGCCCTCATTATCACAAAACACAGCAGAAGCCAGGCCACCAGAAAGACTTCTTTAAGGACTGTTCATCCACATTATCCTAGTATGACCTGGGATGCTCTGGACAAAATCAAGGAAGCCAATTTGGTTTGTATCCACTCAATGATGCCGGCTTG
Source organism: Micromys minutus (assembly GCF_963924665.1). NCBI lineage: Eukaryota > Metazoa > Chordata > Mammalia > Rodentia > Muridae > Micromys > Micromys minutus. The sequence goes on along the minus strand of NC_137969.1, from coordinate 168,576,213 downwards.
CCTAGTTCTTGCTAGAAAAGTTGTCATTTATAAGCAAAAAATATAAACACTTTAAATTCCATTTTCCCTGTGCATGGCTGCAAAAAAATATCATGGGTAGAGTGGAACATGAATTCCAAGTGAACACTCATAAAGGTCTTCAGAAGAATGATGCCTAACAGAGTCATTTCCTCTATAATCTGTCCTAGGGCTGAAGGTTACCGCTGATGAAACACAGATGCTATCTGATATATGTTTCTCTACTCAACCCTCAAAAAACGTTGTTAGGGTTTGTGGCCTGCCTGGCCTAAGGTGACATAACCATGTGTGGTACAGAAATGAAGGGACATTGGACTGTCCACAGTCTGATCCATGCACACTTGATTTCCAAAATTGCTATGTCTTCCCTCTTCTATTAAAACATAGTGAGATCTCCAGCCTGGGCTACTCACTCTCAGCCTGGCCGGGCAGCCATGGGCTACCTTGAATGTATTAGAGAGCATTTTGGTTGTCATTAAAGGGCATAAAATGTATTATACCAGGTGCCAGAAAACTCACATTTAAATTTGAGCTTTGTTCTTGTCATAAGTGCAACCATCTCTATGTGGAGAAGTAGCTCCATATAGACATTTCAACCAGTGAGTCAAATACTTGATTGTGGATTTTTAAAATATTCAGCTGGCTGGTTTGGTCTCATTGATTTTAACTAGATACAGAAGAAATTACCTAAACCCACCCAAGAAGTGTGCATATCCTTATGTTAGCTCTAAGTCATTCTTGCTATTTTTTGACTGTTTTTCCTTTAGTTTTAACAACAGAATTTAATACAAAGTAACTCTGTTGTGTCAATATCATCACAACAACACTGTACAACTACAGAAAAGTAGAACTCTCCTTTAAAAATGAACATTGTTGGTGATTTGGCCACTCATCATGCTTCTCCTTGAGCTGAGATGGGCAAACTGTGGCAAACAATGCCACCAGATGCATCCATCAGGGACATATACAAGCCACAATATGGGCAGAAAACACCTGGCAATTTGAGTTAGGACATGTTTCTTTTGATCAGGCCATATAAAAATGGCAAGGGATTATGAGTTCAGTATCTGACAACTTAAACCACACCATAATATTTTTCACATGATCCTGCTGTTTAAAGTTCATTGTTCGTAGGTCTTCATATTTTGCTTAACTCTAACGCTAGATGCTCTTCAAAAGCATGAACATACAGAAATGAGGGCCATGCGGACCAAATCTTCAAAAACGCATGGCTCTTAAAATCAAACTTCTACAGACCCTGGTCAGAAGCAGCAGCACAAAGGTGTACTTGGGTCTGTCCTTCCCATTGTAAACCATAGCACTGCGGTGCATTCCCAGTGTGCAGAAAACTGATTGTTTCTCCAAACAACGCTTCCCTTGTTCAAGGTACTTCTTTTCATAGCTTAGGTCGCTGCACTGAGTGTGCCCTAGGGAGGAGGCTGGGGCATTTCTGCACTGAAGCAGATTCATTCCAATGCTTCAAAAGCAAGGCATCCCTCCTTTTCTTGCTTGGAAGCACAATTGTATGTAATTGGATGAGAGCAGCACTCTGAGCCTAGATTTACTGGAATGAGAGGTGTGGGACAATCAGTTTCCACTTCATCAGTGTGAGTCTAGAAACTAGGGAAGCCTCCTGAGATAAGCACGGGGAATCTCAGCAGTCATTGAATGAATCCTCCCAGTTGCCAAGACCTGGTGAATGAACTGAGGTCATCCTTCAAGAATGCCTGCAGATTAAATTCAATGTCAGCTGGAAGCACTAGGAGTCCAAGCTAATGATGGTGATGATGGCAGTAAGTCAGAGAGTTAGTTTGCAAAATATTTTCACTCATGTTATCAGTTGATTCATGAGCATTCTTTGTTTTTAAAGCAGCATTTTTATAGGAACACCCAGAGGGGGATGTGTAGTGCTGTGAGAGCACAGTCCAGTCTTAGATCCCATCCCTGGGAATGGCCAGTGTATGATGTCATACATGCGACTTCAACTTATCTCCATCTCTGTTTTCTTAGGTTACAAACAAGTATCTATAAAACCACAAGAGGGCCTAAAACAAAGGGGTGGGTTATAGAGGATCTCATGGAATTGTAATGGAATCAGGTCAGTTTATTTGCTCTTCCTGCTTCCCCTTTCTTCCTTCTTAAGCCAAAAAGTATACATTCATAAGATTATATTTCTTTCCCAAGCTCTTCCTTCAAGAAGGAAGAATGCTGCTCGACTACAACATAGTAATCCTCAGAATACCTTTGCTTCTAAGAGAGGAGCTGACATAAGCTCTATTATAAAACAGTGAATTTACATGACCTTACTATACAGCCATACCTCGTTGTAGTTTTTAAGCACAGTTGATTAGTCATGCTATTTATTTTTTGCCTCGACTCTGAATTACATTTAGCTCTTTACAAAACATCAAATCTTGCTTCAAAATCCAAAGATTTGAAGTTCCTCATAAAGGTAACATTTGCTCCTTCGTGCCTTAAATCATATTATTTCACTGTGAGCAGTAAGAGAGCAAAGATTTGACTTTGACAGTGGGTCTTGCATTGACTGTGTCTACTGCATGCCAGGCTTCATGCTGAGGTGATCTCCTGCACATTTAATTTTAATCTTCAGAATAATGGTTCAAGGTAGATGATGTCATATCTATTCTAAATATGATAATCTTGTAGCTTGAGTTATTTAGTATTTTCCCTGTCCAGATAAAATTGGGAGCCATGCTACTATTTCTATTCTATCTTAGGCTAAATCCTTCTCTCTTTTTCCTCCTGCCCATGCTTCTCCCTCATGCACAAGGACATGATTGCTAAAAACTATCACTTTCTCACCATGCCTCCTTCACATAGAATTCCAGGTCATTGTGAGACATTTCATTTTCTCTGGTTGCAAAACTCTAGAATGTTCCATTTCTTCAGTGACTCCAATAAAGCTCCACAATAGTGTCACATGTTTGATGGCTGATGGAACTGAATTCCATATAGAACAACTCATCCTCATAACACAGATCAATAAAATTTATTCTTAGAACATTCATAATAAATTTTTATAGGACCTAAAAATCAAAAGAGAAAGGCAAGTAAGCCTTCCTAAGTACCAGGCAAATGCAGCTGTAGGCATGCAAGAGCAAGCATTGTGCCAACTACAAATATACTTTGAATTATATTTGCCTTTTGCTTTTAATTACATCAGAGATTTACAAAAGGTCCCTGATACAGTGTGATCAGGCACAAGACTTCTCAAAATGGTGGGAATCAATATGTTTGGTGAAGGCTGACCTTCAGATTTTGAAATTGAATCTTCTCCTAGGCAAGGAAAAAGCTCAGGTTCCTCACTACCTCCTTGTTCATTACAGAGAATTTTGGTAGAACAGTTGCTAAGTTGTGATGGTTGGTAGGCTACAGACATTCAATACATATTCAGTATTAGGCTGTTTTCTATTTAAGACTATCTAGGTGTAATATTATCATAAGCTGAGTTACTTCTGTAATTACATGGATCTAATATAGTAATATTTTCTTAGCTCTAACCAAGGTAGATGCATGGGACACCTAGAAACATAAAAGTAAATATTATTGCTTAGTGTTAATGGAGCATGACTTTAATCTCAGTACAAGGGAGGCAGACACAAGTGGATCTCTGAGGTCAAAGTCAGCCTGATCTACAGGCTGCATTCCAGAATAGCCAGGGCTACTCATAAAAGTGTTGTCTTGAAAAAACAACAAAAATACACAAATTATATGAAGCAAAGATATTTTTGGGTACTGAATATTGGACAATAAATGCAGTGAGAAGAAAACAAAGAAAAAGTTCCACAATTTTCCCAAGTCTTATCTTGAGCCTGGTTAGTGACTAACACACAACAGTGCCAGAAAGGAAATCAGAGAGGAGAGAACAGAGTACTAAAGAGAGGCAAACTAAGCAGAGTGGGAGTCCTAGAGGAAAGAAAAGTGACCTTGAGATTTTCAGCACATTAATAATTAAGCCAGGCACAAAACACACACACACACACACACACACACACACACAAACAGACAGACACACATAAACACACACACACACGCAGACACGGGGGGAGAGAGAGAGAGAAAGGAGAGATAGAGAGACAGAGAGGCAAGAGAGACAGAGGGACAGAGGATGAGATTTTTCAAAACCTTCTTTACTGCAACCTCCACTCTAGCTCACCAACCAGAGATAGCAGAAGAGCATAGTTAATAGAACAAGAGGGATATACACTTGTGTAAAAGTAATTCTCTGTGGCAATTCCAATTTTCAGTGTCAGGATACCAGCCTTTCAGTAGAGAACATCAAACAGATCAGTAGTATCTGTCGTGTCCAATGGGCAAACATAAAGCATGAATCAGTAACAGTGTTTAGAACTAGAAGAAGTGGGAAAACCTCACCATAGTGGCAGGAATCTATTAAAGAGGTGTCATGAAACAGCTAGAAAACTACAAAGTTCTGTAGTCGGTTTTCTCTCTAAGTCACAACAAGCAAAGATCAGTGAAGACCAGCAAAGCAGTGGAAGCGCATCATTCGCTGTCTGTTGGGTGCTACTGATAGTCTTTCCAGACAGCATGTATTCTTTCGTGTTCCTGCCTCAGCAAAACATCCTCTCATAAGACATGGCCTAGGAAAAATGTCTCCAAAAAAACCAGAAATGTCCATTTCACCGAGAGATAGAGGCAAAGAAAAGAAGGGAAAGAGAGAGAGGGGGGAGGGAGGGAGGGGGGAGGGGGAGAGAGAGAGCACATAAATGCCAAAACACCTACGTGGAGGTCAGAGATTGTTTTAGGAATAGATGCTATTCTTTGTCCTTTCTTTGAGGTAGAATCTCTATTATTTCTCTTTTTTTGCTGTTTTGATGAGTACTGGTTCATAAACATCTAGCTGCTGCTCCAATCTCCCTAATCTCTATTTTGATCAGCCTACCACTTGTTTTGGAAGTTCTTTTTGTTCATTTGTTTTTGTTCTTCTTTTTCTGTACTAGGGATTAAGCTTCATCCTCTAAAATAGCTGAGATCATGAAGTTAAATATTCACCTGCCTTTCTTGGGGGATTTCTAGGTTTGATGTATTATAAATGAAGCCTCTATGTGCATTATAAAGCAAGTCTTTATCAGAGCACATGCTCTCTTTCCTTTGTAGTAGACACATGGAAACAAGATGGGTTATAAGGTACACATGCTCACATTGCTGGAGCCTGCCAAACTGTCTTCTGAAGTGGCTCTGTCCTTTCATATCTCACCTGTGGTACCCAAAATCTCGATATGTCACTAACACTCCGTAGCTATTACTTTGCCTCAGCAGTATCAGCAAATGTGTCATAAGCCTCAATGTGTCCATGCACACACGATCCATGTCTTGCTCTTCTATTTAAATATTTGCCCCACCTTTATTTATTTAGTTAGTTTTTTAAATTGAGTTGTTTGTTTTGGTGAGTTGCAAGGGTGTCTTATATATTCTGGATGCAAGCATATCAGATACATGGTTTTCAAATATTTGGTCCTATCCTTTGGTATCTTTTTTCTTTTCTTTTCTTTTCTTTTTTTTTTTTTTAGCAATCTTAGTATTATAAAGGGTGGCAGTTTTTGGCATTGCAGTAGTCTTCTCTTACATTTGTTCTTTTCAGGTTTTCATATCATCTCCTTGCATAATCCAAGCTACAGGACGTTTTCTCTAGAATATTAGAGTTTGTGGCTTTATATTTCATCTTATAATCTACTTTGAGTTATTTCTGCATATGGCAAAAGGCACAGGACTGCCAGAACATGGATGAATAAGTTCTTCCTATGGGATTAAAAATCCCTTCATCTCTTCAGTCCTTTTTCTAACTCCTCCATTAAGGTCTTTGTGCTCAGTCCAGATGTTTGGCTGAAATGGGTTTATTTGAGTATGTTTGTGTGATGCATCCTTTTCTAACTTTTTATATGTAACTTATTTTTGTATTTACATACAGAATGAACAAATTTGCATTATGTGTATATGAGTAGTGCATACATACCACATGCCTGTGAATGCCCATGTAGCCTGCTGTGTGTTGGATCCCCTAGAACTGAGAAACAGGTGGTTGTTCAGGCTCCAGGATGTGGGTGTTGGAAAGCAAACTCAAATTTTCTGCAATAATCTCTGAGCCGTTTCTATAGTTCTGTAAGATAAAATTGTAATACACAACATATATTTGTATATGTTTATTTTTTATAAAATACAAATGTTCCTGCCTCTTACTGGGGAGTCTCTATGTCAAATTATTTACTGGACAATTTGAAATAACCTTAAAATTTTCTATTTTTTAAAATTTACGTTTTAGTTGCAAGTCACAGTTCTCTATTTTTTAAAATTGTTATGAATTTAGGTTATTAATCATTTTTAAAATGTCTGTTCTTATCCAATACATTTTTCTTTCTTAAAAAAATATTTTAATTAGCTTTTTGAGAATTTTGTATAAGGCATTTTGAACATATTTACCGCGTCCAAATACCTTATCCATTCTCCCTTTTCTTTCTACCCATGCTTAAGATTTCTTTTTTTAAATGTATTTAATATATTTCTCATCAAGCACATTGTAATTTTTATCCCTAGACATTAAATGTATATATAAACCCCAAACTCCCATGCCTCTGACGTCACTCCTTGGCCATACGGAATAGATTTAGAACATTGGCTTTAATGTCTTTGTTTACAGATTCCAACACATGTGTCACTTCTCGATCCAAGTCTTAGAATGGCTGCCAGATACTGTGAATAACGCTGCATGCTGAATTCTTTTCACTCCTGGAAATGTTCCTTATTTTTATTCTAGGATGCAGTTCAGTTATTTGAGAAAAAATTGATTCATTCAAGGGTTTCCCAAATTATTACTGGAAAGATCATGAATAGATCAGAGCTATGATGCCCTTTCACTGAGGTAAACTTCTCCTGAAGTTTCTGTCGAATGCCTAGGGAAGCCTTAGTCCAGAGTTTTCCAAACTGCTTGGTGAAAGAAACACTAATTGTGGGTCTGTGGGGGGTTCCGAGTAGGAATCTATTCTACCCTCTCCCTGTCTCTTCTCTCAAACATACTCTCACTTCATAATTAATATCACAAGATCAAACTATTGCTATACTAGGCCTGCATAAGAAATTAGTTATGTTATGCAAACTAAACAACTATGTACAACTGTATTTTGAAAAGAATCCATGGAAATGTGAAGGGTACTATTTGTAAGAAAGCACACTGCTGTTGTTGATAGGAAGGAAGGGATGCCAGGGGATACAGGGGCACTTTTTAAAAATGATGGGTGGATTCAGTGATGTGTGTGATGATTCCAAGATAAATGAATTTGTTAGCATTTAATCAAGTTGTTTTAACTATGCTGAGTTTATTATAAGCTGGAATAATTAGTGCAGTTTTGAAGAACAAGTATAAAGTCTGTCTCATAGATCATATTTCCAAAGAGCTTTGAAACCATGTTTTGATGAAATATTGATTAAAATTGGCTTAAATAAGCCACAGGACATGCCTGTTAAACAGCTCTGCTTGTTGTTCTGGTTGGCATAACAGCTACACAGCCTGGAGGAGAAGGCATGACAGCTTAGCTCAGTAGATCTCAGTGGACCTCAGTATCCCTCCATTCTGAACTGTACGCCTTATAACTTAGTTCTCAGTAAGAGGAAAGGCAGCCTTTTCTGGTGCTCTGAATCACAGAGCACAGCTATCTTCTGAAATGTTCAGGTGGCTTGGGCATAGGGGCAGGAACCTAAAAAGGCACAAGCATCACCAAACATGTAAAACCTTACCTAACTGAGAGCCAAGTGGGAGGCTCTACCCCTTCCCACAGTCCAGCAGTGATCCTGCAGTGGCCCAGACAATTATAGGGATGGGTGTGGGTTGGGTCAGAAACCTTAGCTCGGGGATACTCTAACTGTCTTACAGTATAGCAGAAGTAACAGCAGGCTTTGGTACTTAGGTTCTTTCTCCTTGTTCCTTTGTTTATTCCTCCAAAGGGTTTAAGTTAGGGCCTCTGATGCATCCTTACTCAAGGACAGAGATAGAGCAAAGTATCCTGCTTGCTCTCAGTGTTTTTTTGTTTGTTTGTTTGTTTGTTTTATAATTATTTTATTTGGGTATTCACTTTATTTACATTTTAAATGTTATACCCCCTCCCCAGCTTCCATCCCCCCCCTTCCTCTCCACTTGTTTCCATGGAGGTGCTCCCATTCCCACCTCAGTGCCTTGGCATTCCCCTACACTGGGAAAATGAGCCTTCACTGGACCAAAGGCCTCTCCTCCTATTGATGCCAGGCAATACTATCCTCTGCTACATATGCAAATGGAGCCATGGGTCTTTCCATGTGTGCTCATTGGTTGGTGCTTTAGTCCCTGGGAGATACAGAGGGTTTGGCTGGTTGGTATTGTTCTTCTTCTCATGGGGTTGCAAACCCTTTCAGCTCCCTCAGTTCTTTTACTAACTCCTCTATTTGGGGTCTTTATACAAAGCCCAAGTCCAAGTGGATTAAGTACTTCCACATAAAATCAGATACACTGAAACTAATAGAAGAAAAAGTAGGGAAAAGCTCCAAACACATGAGCTTGGGGGAAATTTTCCTGAATAGCATACCAATGCCATATGCTCTAAAATCAACAATAGACAAATAGAACCTCATTAAATTGGAAAGCTTCTGTAAGGCAAAGGACACTATCGATCGGACAAAACAACAACCAGCAGATTGGGAAAATATCTTTACTAATCCTACATCTGATAGAGGGCTAGTATCCAATATATACAAAGAACTCAAGAAGTTAGACTCCAGAGAATCAAATAACCCTATTAAAAATGGGGAATGGAGCTAAACATAGAACTCTCAACTGAGGAATATTAAATGGTGGAGAAGCACCTAAAGGAATGTTCAACATCCTTAGTCATCAGAGAAATGCAAATCAAAACAACCCTGGGATTTGACTTCACATATGTCAGAATGTCTAAGATCAAAAACTCAGGTGACAGCAGATGCTTGAGGATCTGGAGAAAAAGCAACACTTCCCCACTATTGGTGGGATTGCAAGCTGGTACAACCACGCTGAAAATCAGTCTGGAGGTTCCTTAGAAAATTGGACATAGTACTACCTGAAAACCCTACTAAACCACTCACTCCTGGGTATATTTCCAGAAGAAGCTAGAACATATAATAAGGACACATTCTCTACCATGTTCATAGCTAGAAACTTGAAAGAACCCAGATGTCCTTCAACAGAGGAATGGATACAAAAAATATGTTACATTTTACCGGATGGTGTACTACTTAGCTATTAAGAGAAGTGACTTCATGAAATTCTTAGGTAAATGAATGGAACTAGAAGATATCATTCTGAATGTGGTAATCCAGTCACAAAAGAACACACATGGTATGCAGTCACTCTTAAGTGAATATTAGCCCCAAAGCTCAGAATACCCAAGATACAATTCACAGACCATATGAAGCGCAAGAAGATAATCCAAAGTATAGATGCTTCAGTCCTTCTTAAAAGGGAAAGCAAAATATTTACAGGAGATAGAGTATGAGAGGAACTTGGGAGGAAAAGAGGAGCTAGAAAGGGGAGCAGGATCAGGTATGACAAGAGAGGGGAATGGTATAGAGAGAGTCAGGAATTTGATCGAAGGTGTTTAGCAATGGGGGATGAGGAACTAGGGGTATCATTTGCAAGTCCCAGATGACAGTTAACAAGCACCTTCCAGGAGCCAGCAGGCATGAGATTAGCTGAAATGCCCACCAAAGGGGAGGGAAAACCTGTAGAGATCTTATCCAGAAGTTAAGCAAGGATAGCAATTTGGGGCTGTGGGCACCCACTTATGTCCAAATTTCTAACCTTGTATGGCTCCCATCTAAAGGAAATATGGGGAGGGGGGAAGAAAAAAATGATTGGCATAATTCATGCACAGCCTTTGATGCGGTGTCCAGTGAGTAAAGTCCATTTTAACATATCCACTGCAGGAAGCATAGCATGTGTCCTTTTGATGAAGTATGATCTAGGCATTTCAAGTGTAGCTAGAGTTATGACATTAAAATAGGTGATCAACTAAGAACAGGTAACTGGTCCCTGAATTAAGTCAAGATGATGCCAGCCACCACCACTCCCAGCAAACATTCTTTAGTAAATCTGAGGCAGTTACTTCTTATTTTTTTCAAGCAAAGGAATGTAACACAACATAAAATAATTGAATAGAATATTGAGATGCTATTCCATCTGAAAACTTTATACTTTCACTTATTAATAGGTATGCAGTTAGTCAGACAGTTATTAAATCGCAGAATGAGGATTCGAGCTGTAGGTTTTGTGAAGCTGTCCTAAGCAACAGTCTCAGAGGCCAAATCTGGAAGCCATTAACAGGGAAAAATGATGTAAGAAAATAACCAATCATGAGGTCTCAAAGTTTTTTTGGTAAAATATTGTTACCACAGAACAACACTCCAGGTTCCTGACTGAAGTCCTCCGCCATGCTAGCATAAAGCCTAGTAGGAGGGTAGCCAGTGACAAGAGGTACCAAAGCCATTTTCTAGTTTCCTCACTTACTTACGTTTTATTTAAGTTTGTGTTTTATACTGCTGTGATACCAAAATGATTGATTATCCTATGAGAGACTTTCATTCAACCACGAATTCAGATCTCCAACGCCGGTTCTCAGCCCTCATTCTTTCTGTATTTTGTGTGACTCCTCCCTCAAGCCATGCACGAATTTCTCTTTCCACTGAACGTGGCCAGGTCACACTATTAGATGAATCCTTGGTGGTTGTAAGCTCTCATAGACTTGCTAGCCCCAAAGCTCTGTGAACCTAAGCCTCTGCCTAGAGAGACAGCTGCTAAACTGCAGAGGAGACTGTGGTACAACACAGTCCACAGCAGGCAAAGGCTCTGCCTGGAATCTGAGCAGAAGCCTCCTGTAAGCCCCGGGAGAAACACTGCTTTACTCACAGTAAAGTGTACGTGTGTCCAATAAACTAATGAATTTGTGTCTTGAGGACAGTAAGTTTCAGGGTGTGTTAAAAGGTAAAATCACATACCTGAAGCCATTGCATTCTTTTCAATATTTCAGAACCAGAGAACAAAATACTGTAGTGACATGCTTGACCCTTCATGCTCCTCCAACATTGTCAGAGACCCTAGATAGCCTTTCTGGCTTGAAATGTATATTTATGCAGAGGAAAAGCACATCTTTATCCAATCTTCTCAGGTTTAAATTCTGATAAAATTATTTAGCTCAGGAAATACATTTCCAGGAGAAACATATTTCAAGATGCCCATATTTAAGTCAGTACCTTACCAATTGTTTTCTTAACTTTTATTTCCAATCATATGTGTGTGTACATGTACATACACACATGCACATATATATACACATGTGTATGTACATACACATACACATAACATATCGAGGCAGGGTCTTTCAGTTGAACCCAGAACTCTTTGGTTACCGCATAGCCAGCTTACCTCAGGGATCTGCCTCTACCTCCCAAATTCTGGGATGGCAAAAGGCTGCTGAACCTGATGGACATTGATATTTTTACATGAATTTTGAGAATCTGAACCCCAGTCTTCAGTCCTGCAAGGCCATTGCTTTTCTAAAATCCCCAACATCCGGATATTGTCATCAAACTTGTACCTTTAACCCCCAACACTGTGTAGGTAGAGGAAGACGATTACTGGGACTTCATGGTTTTGAGTCCATCCCCAGGATCAATGACAGACATTGTCTCCAGGAAGTGAGACAGAGAGTGACAAAGTCATTCTTTTTTGACCTTTTCATGCACAGGTGATTACACACATGAACACACACATACACAGAGGCACACACACAAACACACACATTTTCAAACAAATATTTTTTTAAAAGTGATTTTTAAAAAGTCTTGTTTTATCATGCAATGTGTCTTTACCCCTTCTTATTCTTCTGCCTGCTCCTTTCTGGTTGCTGACACAGACTTCCTTGACCTGATTAAGACATTGCTGTGTGACACTAAATGCTCAGTGCGTTTCCTTCTGCAGAGCCCAAACCACCCTGAAACAGATCCTCGTTGTACTTCAGTTTCCTAAAGGCCTGTTTCCAAACGGATTGGCAAGGCAAGCACTGGGCATGCGTGTCCCTGGAGGCATATTTTGGGCATGCCCAGAAAGAGCTTTCTCACTGTAAACCGAAGATGTAGAGTCTGGGTTCCTGCCTTTCTTGCCTGGATATTGGCCTCGTGGGCAGCTTTGAGGAGTCCCACTCCTCAAAGCTCATCAGCCCAGTGTGAGCTCTTAGCTGTGGACTCTGTGGGGAAGTGCCAAACCGCGGTGACCTCAATGCATTTCTGTCCCAGTCCTACAGGACCTGGCTGTCCTCGTTTGCATCATCTGTACCTGTCACAGAGGGTTTCAGGGCGCCTTCACCAGGAAGGCTGATCCTGCTCAAGCTGCCTTTTCCTGGTTCTTGTTCGGGTGACTCAGTGTGGGGCAATGGCAAGGGACTGGGGGCAGGTACGAGGTTAGGGCTGAGACAGTCTTGTCCTTTCCTCTGCCCCCAAGGGTTTCCTGGCAGCAGCTTGCACTCTCTGCTCTGTGTCTCTAGCTTTGCCCTACAAGGCTTGTATGGTTTCAATTTGTGCCTAGTAAGGAACTTTGCCAAACCAACTTGTCCACCTTTATACTGTCAGCAATGATGCTGTTCGTGGCAGCCAGCTGTCCTGGATGCTTCTTAGCCTCTCAGCTCCGTGAATCTCCAAAAGGATTATGTCTGTAGTTAGGCGGTGGCTAAGATAGTTGTATCCATTTCCCCAGCATGATCCTGAGCAGTTGAAGGCAAGAACTCCACCTCTCATGTCTGTTTGTCCTTGTCACTATTTGTCAAAGACACAGTATTTGAAATCTCAGTCGACAAAACTGACTAACACCCAGGAGGTCACTATTAATGTCAAGTGGAGTTATTTATAAACATACCTAATCTATAGACTTTGTTTTAAAAACCTCACAGACTCATGCCTTTTTAATCACATTTCCTTTGAAAGAGGAACTGGATATCAGGTGCATCCCCAGAAAGCACCAGAAGGAGATGACATGTGATCCTTGCTATAAACTTCTGCCAAGATTGCCACTGGTTCCATCTTGCAGATGTGGAAACTGACGTTCTGAGATGTTGAGAAAGTACTCTATCTTAGTCACTTTTCTGTTGTCATAACAAGCAACCATGAGGAAGATGACTTCTCAAAGAAAGCATTTAATTTGGGGCTCACAGTTCCAAAGGGTTAGAGCCTATGACCATCGTGACAGGAAGCATGGCAGTGGGCAGGCAGGCATGGTGGAACAGTGAGAGCTTACGCTTAGTCTACATGCACAAGACAGAGAAGTGTGAAGCACAGAGAGAGCTATCTGAATGGTATCTTCTGAATCCTTAAAGCCCACCCCAGTGACACAGCACCTCCATAAGACCATACCTTCTAGTCTTTCCCTAAACAGTTCCTCTAGCTGGGGACCAATGATTCAATATAAGAGCCTATGGGAAGAGTTCACATACTCTAATGTCATATACTTAGCATATACGTGACTCAGCATGTCATCCTACAAGTCTACACCTTTGAGAAACACCAGAATCAAGCAATGGCTATAAATAGATTATCCATACAGGATCTAATTGAGTCAGTCAGATGAATCTTCTATTTTTAACCTAAACTTTTGTTTGTAACAGTATCTCCTTAAATTCAATGGAGGTAATCTCTCAATTATACTTTTAGAAATATCTCAGGAAAACACAGACTCATGTATCTATGTTATGTCAGCTTATAGACATTCCTGAACCTGGACATATGCTTAACACATAGTCAAGCACTAATAAATAATTGTAGGACTAGTGATGGAAAGCAAAAAGTGTAATAAGGGAGAAGGAAGAAGAGAAGAAGGACATCCAGTTTTGTTTGAATTTAAAACTGAACATGTAAATGATATAATTATACTTTAATCTCAAATAATAAAAGAAATCATTTTAAAAATAAAAAACTGAACATTTTGCACAGTTTAGATACCAGATGAAAGTTAATAAAATTCATTTATTAACTTGCTGATTTCTATATTCAAAGCTGATGTCATATGCTGGGGTGTATGTGGATAGTCATCTGATAGCTAAAAGTTTCAATCCCTCCAAAAGTTCCTCATATTGTCATGGAGTAAATCAAGCCAGTAGGGCATTAAGATTTTCTAATAAAAAATGTTAGGCCAGTTTGTAGATGTGTGTAGACTAAGAAGGAAACAATTAGCTCTGTCTTAATAAAGGAAGTTAAAGACCTCATGGAAATGGTCACTAGTGCAAGCCCACACTAAATCTTTAAGTGTCTGCATGTTTGCCAGTGACCTGTAGCATGGGAGAAGCTTTGGGTTCCACATTTGGACAGAGTGTTAAGGGCTTCTGAAGTGAAATTGGCTGAGCAGGGTATGACTTGGAGTGTGAGTCTCACACATTGAGAGGTGTGACCAGAGACAGAGAAGATTAAGAAGGAGGGTAGAAGGAATACTTTATTTACATTCAATCATTGAGTAAAGTAGACTGGGCTAGAATTAGTATTCTTCCAGGGGCATCTAAGCCCAAAGACTGAGATGCTAAAATACACATCCACTTAGCTTCTCCAGACACTGGAAAGTAGAGAGGCTAAATTTTTCAGTGATTATTATTATTGAACTACGTCACTGATGATATCATACATTCCAGTTATCCCCTCACTGTCTGTGATCTCTCTCCATCCCCATCAATCCACGTGATTTTTTGGTATTTGACTCATTTAGTTTAATCAGCACCATTTGTGGAGCCATTGGATTGGGTCTATTCACTGGAGCCTAAGGGGTCATCAGGAGAGGGTACACAACTGAAGACTTCCTTTATTCTGTCAGGCACAGTTCAGGGGAGAGAAATAGAGTTATCTAGCCTCTCCTCTGTCTATACCTGACTCTTGGTGAGCCCATTTGTATGCAGGTCCATACAGACATCTTTGACTGTTGAGACTTTGTGATGACAGTGTCCATGTCTTCCGCAGAGTTTGGCATTTTGGAGCTTTTCTCATTCTCCTCCAGCTCCTGTGGTTTTTTTCCTTCTTTCTCGTCTACAGTGTTCCCTGGGTTTGGCTGAGAGTAGTCATTGTCTATGGTTATAAACCTTCATATTTAAAAGTCAACTCAACACTGTGTCAATTTAGCTTAACAACATAATTAAGACTAAGTCCCAATCCAACTGTTCCAGTTTGCGGTCCCCAGGCTCTACTTTAATACAAACCCACATAATCAACAAGCAAAGGCCCCTTTGTCCTCAACTCATCTTTCAGATTTATGTTTTCTTCTTACTTTGGAGCTGGCGGACATGAAGCCTAACAGAGGTGAAATGACTTGTGTGGAAGACCCAGCTGGAGAATGGTTTCCCATCACATGTAAAGGGAGTTGAATGACTTAGATTCTCTGGTTTCTCTATTCTTTCCCTTGTCTGAGTTTTGACTATTCCTACAAAAATGACAATGAACAGAATTGTTTGGCCATCGACAACTACAAAACAGCTTAACATCACCTCATTCTCTTCTCTGCAGATAGCATGTGTAGTTCATGTCTCATAGCAAGTGTTATTGAGAGTGTCGCATGCCAGGGATGAGCAGGCCAGGGAAATGAAAAATGTAGGCCTACACCCTTGAACCTCTCTCTCCTCTCCTTTTAGCCTGAAATGCACCTATTGTGAGAAATGCATTTGGGTCTGGGTTTTCTTTATTTCCAAGAACCACTTTTTAAGTATATTTATTTCGCATGGAGAATAATTACTGTTCATTTGGGGGATTTATAAAAAATAAATAAAAATACTGGTTCATTAGCTATTCAAGAACTCATATTTGTTGTTTAATTTGTAGGCAAGTGGGGATGGAGAGATGGCTCAGTGATTTAGAGTTCTTGCTGCTCAAAACCTAAGTTGTATTTCCAGAACCTATGTTTAGCAGCTCAGAAGCACCTGTAACTCTAGCCAAAGACACTAGTGTATGTGTGTGTATGTGTGTGTGTGTGTGTGTGTGTGTGTGTGTGTGTTTAAAGTAGTAGTGGGCAATCTACAACTGGATGTGGCTTTTGTTGAGCTACAAAATTGTTTAAAAATGATCACAACATTAAAGTCCAGGATGTCTTCAGTTCAGATTGTCTTTGTACTCCTCTTCATTATCATCACATTTGACTAATTGCACCTCATAAATACCTCAAATTTGTAATGACGTCCTCTCAGGAATTATTTCTAATTATTGTACTTGGCATGACAAATTAAATATGTTGTTTGACGTAATTACATAAAATAATTCAAAATGCTAAGCATGCTTAGAAATATCAATTAGCATAATTAAATAAAAAATGAGTATAAACTTTGATACCAATTCCCTGTTTTGGACTAAAGTATTCCAGGATGATTTCTTGAAGGCTGGCATATGTGGCCTTTTGAATCAAGAGGGATGGACCATTTGCAATGTTTTGATAAGACCCAAATAGGTAAGAGAATGGAAAACCAGAAGAAACTGGGATTATATCATGGCCAGTCTGGAAATAGTCACACTCCAGTATGAAGTCCCTTCCTACCCATCACATCCCAGGAAACACTCAACTAGAAGTTGTTTCTTTTAGTACCATTTTTTTCTTTAAAAGGGATAATGTCAGACTGTTGGCTTCACACAAGAGGGAGGCTTTATAGTAGTTGATATACTCTTAAATGAGTAGGATACAAAGAACTCTAATTTTTTTAGCCCTTCCCTTGAATCTGTCTTTTTTTTGCACATCTCATTTGGGAATGCCTTGGCTGTGGACTCCTGGTGTTATAGATACAAATCAGAGAGAAGTGAATACTCACTGATACATCTAGATTCTTATGTCCTGAAACAAAGAACTGGACCAGGGACACATGAATAGTCATAGAGATAGGAACAGATTGCTCAGGAGGAGAAAGGCATTCCCAGCTATAGGATGGATGATGGGCATGGGGCTAGGAAAAGTCATAGGCTCTAAGACATGGACTACAAAAGTCTACAAATTCCATAAGTCATCTCTTAACATTAGTTTACAGACATTTGGTGACCCCATGGTTTTTGTTGTGCATGCTCTGTTTTGTAAGGAGTAGCCCATGGTGACAGATGTTTCCAGTATTTCTCTGCTACTTCTTTCTTTCATATGTCAATCATGATGAATCTGGAACGTCACTCTACAGTCACGTCTTCTGTCTCACTAGACTTTGTGGGGGAGAAAAAGGCATTGTATAAAGTATGTTTTTAATTAACCAAATGAACAATTCCAAAGAGGGGAGAGAAGGAGCTGAGTGGCTCTTAGTCTCTAGGGCTTTTTGAACTGAGACTTGGAGTTATGGTGACTTGTCTGAAGTCAACAACTAAGAGGTTGACTTTGAACTTGAATTAGAACTTGAATTTGAAATAGGACTTGAACTAACAGGGCATGGGGAGACCTTTGCTCCATGAAATCTGTCTTAGGAGGGGTGCTCCATGGGTGTCTCTTGTTGGTGTTCCATTTACTTCTTGAAGATTCAGGTCTCCTCTGGTATCCCATGAACTGTCAGAGCTAGTAGAGAATATAGCACTGGCTTTTGAATCTTGTCTTTAAAAACACTGTGAAGAAGTAACTTCAAAAAAAAGAGAGCGACAATTGATCACACGTCTCATCAGGAAAGTGTGCCCTTGCTCTTTTAGGTGACAAATGTTATTGTGAAGTAAATGAGCTTTCTGGATGACTGCATAGCCCCAGACAGGAAAGCTTTAAACACAGGTTCTGACTTCTACTCCCAAGAGGCCAGTTGAGGCAGTGACTACAAAACTGAACCACTCAGCCCACAGACCTTGGTGCAAATGGATTTATGAAGGCAAAGTACATTATCTATCCATATCCATATCCACATCCATATCCATATCTAATCTATCTCCATCTCTATCAAATCTATATCTAATCTGTATTTATATCAACATCTGTGTGTGTGTGTGTGTGTGTGTGTGTGTGTGTGTGTGTGTGTGTTACATGCACATGAGTGTTTGGGTACCTACATCTGTATGAACCACAGGATGGTGAAAGCAGGATTCTATCACTCCCTACCTTATTGCCTTGAGACAGGGTCTCTCAGAGAATGCAAGTGAGAGAAGCACTTGGGATCTCCTTATCTCTTCTTCTCAGTGCAGGCCCAGGCAGCGTGCCTGGCTTGTATGCTGGAACACAGGTCATCATGAATGAGTACTTATTCACTAACCCATTTCCCTAGCATAAGATCTGGTGATTTAACTTGTTCACTGTTAAACAAGTTTTCCTGGTGCCCTTTTCTCTGGACAGACATGAATGCAAGTGCATTTATGTGCATGTGTATGTGCTCGTGCCTACAGGTGAATATACTTATTGTTTCCAGGCTTTAAGAACCTGGCAGACTAGGGGGAGACCCAAAGGTACCTTCCCATGCTCTTGACTAAGAGGTGACCTGAGTAAGTTTGTTAATTTCTTGGAGTCTCGTGCTATTCATCTACTACAGGAAATGGATGGGCTGTTAGGAGCAGTCATCATGGAGGAGTAGTTACAATTCTTGTGTGGAGCCTCAAAGTTCTCTTATGCCTTCATGCTTCAGTGCTCCTCTGTCCTTTGCCTTTTTGTTGTATTTCCTCTTAGATAGCAACCTGTATCCCACCACCTAAGTGAATATGTTTAGTGTTTATTGCCCATTTGTTTTAGATACATGAGGTTCCTTTTTTTTCAGAAGCGTGTTACATATCTCATGCAGCATTGTTTTTCTTTTTTTCTTTTATTGAGTATTTTGTATTTACATTTCTAATGTTATCCCCTTTACAGGTTTCCCCTAGCCCTGCTTCTGCAAGGGTGCTCCCTCATCCACCTACACACTGCCCTGGCATTTCCCTGCACTGGGGCATCAAGCCTTCACAGGACCAAGGGCCTCTTTTCCCACTGATGCCTGACAAGACCATCCTCTGCTGCATATGCATCTGGAACCATAGATCCCTCAATGTGTTCCTTTTGGCTGGTGCTATAATCTTTTGGAGCTCTGGAGGATCTAGTTGGTTGATATTGTTCTTGTGGGGTTACAAACCCCTTCAGTTCCTTCAGTCCTTTCTCTAACTTCTTCAGTGGGGACCTAGTTCTCAGTTAAGTAGTTGGCTGTGAGTATCTACCTCTGTATTTGCCAGGGTCTGGCAGAGCCTCTCAGCATAATTTTTCCAAAAAAAAAAAAAAACATAAATATGAAACTGTAAATGTGGAAACAGGAAAGAAGATTGAGTTTGGCTTGACCTATTTTATGACATCTGATCATCTGATCACTGGAATGTCACTAATAATCCCAAAATTGTCCATTATGTGTTGAATGGAGAGGCTGTTAAATCAGGGTGGGATAGGTAAAGGGGACAAGAAGATGATAGGTAGGATACCACTGTGTAGTTATGTCTAGCTCACAGCTCACAGCGAATGCAGAAGAGAGATGATGGGGAAAGGTGACCGGAACCCAGTAAAGACTTCTCCAAACAGTAGAGAAAGTTTTACAAGGACCAATTAACAGCCCAAGGCAAGGACACAAGGCAAGCTGGATAAGCAGATATGTATAAACAGAGAGCAGGTAGAAAACGTCAGTGTTGGGGGGCAGAGCCTTTGAATGCACCAAGTCTCTGCAGTGGACACATTTAGACCCAGGAGCCACAGGAAGGATATGGGCTATCTATGTGAATGCGGCTGTCCTTCATAGGCAAACCCTTGAAGAAGTTCCCCTACATTCTCAACCAAAGAGAGAGATAAAGTAAGTGGAATGTAGAGTTCTGCTCTCTATTGAGATGGGGTAAAGAAAAAACAGCATTTATGAAAATTTATAGAAAGTAACCGTGGTTCTGTGCCCTCCTTTAGAAAACCTTGGGACCATTAATTGGAAGCTGGTGAGGGAAGATAGCTGAAAAGTTCATGGGAGATAGCTGTGAGGGTCAATGGAAATACAGATAAAAAGTACAAGAGCTGTGGAGGAGTAGAGAGTCATGCTCTGATAGCAACGGTCTCATTTGGCAGAGCAATACTCACATCATGGTGGCCATAAAGAGGAGATAAACAAAAGGAAAAGGGGCCTACAGACATCACAAATTCTTCAGAGGCAAGACAACCTCCTCCTACTTGCCATACCTTTCACTTTCCCAATAATGGCAGTCTACTAAGAATCTACTGATTCAGTCATTGATTATATCAGAGCGCTCATGACTCCGTGTCTCACCAAAGTCCTATCTATGAACATTTAGGTGGGGCCCAAAGCTTCAACACCTGAGTCTTTTGCAGAGATTCTTCATAACCAAACCAAAAATTATTTTCTGCTTTTGAAGTCAGACAGAAAATGTCTACTTCAGCCCACTACTCCATATTAGCCATGTTAATTAAATTCCCATACAAACTTTTCGTTCAATCATTTTCTCCTACTATACTCTTTCCTACCTTCTTAATCAGTTTGAATTCCTCCTAAGGGCAAGGTTTTCTCAGATGTATCTTTGACATCTGATATAGCACCCTTTCATCATTTCTAACACAGTGTCCCAGCTGTTAGGCATCTCCCCTAAGTGAGAGCTATGGATATTACCCATGTACTTCAGTATGTTTTTAGTTCAGTGAAGAATTCAGCTAGAGATAATGCACATGAATGTTGTCCAGAGTCCAGGTATTTAGTAACTTGCTCAAAATGGCTATAGGTGGGGGAGAACAAGTTTGGAGATTCCTGGCTCATTTTTACAGGACTTGCTAGCTTGCAAGAAACATGAGCAGGTTTATAGGGTAAAATAAACCTGTCAGAAAAAAAATAGATGAACCAAATGAGTCAGAAAGCCAAGAGCAAACAGGATGCATAAGAAGCCACAGAAGGGGTCTTGAAATAAGTCCAGTATTCTGTGAAGAATGCCAATTATCAATCAGAGACTGCTAGAACAAAGGGGAGAGGATGGGAATAGAGAGTGAATTACTTGAATATAGGAGACTGTGAGCTTTCTTTAGCCTCAGGCTCAATGTTGGCCTGGGAACTTTATATTTACACCCAAACAGGGAAGAGTGGAAGGGAAGGTGGAGATAAGAACTACTGCACTATGCACATTAGTATTTAGTTATTATACTATTAACCATTTATGCTTGCAGTATTGGAAGCAGTTGAGGACTTAGAAGTCAAATTGTAATTTGTGTCCGATTCAGGACTGATCTATGCAACTTCACCCACTTCATCTCTCCGTTTAGCATCCCTTTTATTTTCCTCTTTTTCTATGCATCCCGGCTCTTTTCTCTCTGGCTGTTAATAGTTTGTCACCATTAATGAGTTTTTAATATGGTCCACTGTGCTTCTTTGTCTTATGAATTCTTTGTCTAACTATAAAAATAGCTAAGATTATTTTCTGCAGCCAAAGGAAAGCATAGACACCAGGGAGATGGTTCAGTGGATAATAGTGTTTTGGCTGCAAGCTCGAGGACTTTATTTCAGATGCTCGGAACCCACAGAAAAAACTGTGAGGATCAACATGGATCTGCAATAGTCCCAGTGTTGAAAAGCTGAGACAGAGGGGGTCCTGGAGGGTCACTTCACAGCCAGTCTAGTCCATCAGTGAGAGAAATGCAGAAACAAAATGGGTGAAGAATGATAGAGGGAGACACCTGCCACTGACTGACCTGTGGCTTCCTCTGGTGCACACAAGCGAGTTGTCCAGAGAGCACTGGAATGCAGGATGCAGCTTCCATTCAATGCCCTCCGTGCTGGGCCAAGCTTTGTGATGCAGCCACCTTTGAATCACTAGTGCTGTTGCAAGGAACCTGGATAAGCTTTCTGATTCACCACTCTAGACTGGAAAGGAATAATTCCTTTGGTGCCCTAACTGAAGTGAATAGGGTAGATATTTCTCCACATGTCCCCAGGAAACATCACGGAAAGGGAACCATGCTTTTTTTCTTTCCTTCCAGTAAAACTTTACTATATGACCTCTGTGAAGTCCTTCAGAGAAACTTGTGCCTTTCTGCTTTCTGGGTCCTAGGCTTTTGCTAAACTGTGAACAATACGTGCAAGAAACATGTGAGTGTGCAAGCATCCCACTACTCTTTTGCACACTGGGGTTTGGCATGTATTCACTGAATGAATGAGTGAATGAATAAATGAATGAATGAATCAGTCACTCAATCAAGACTGATCTTTAATTAAATGGACACTTACTTTCTGTTCTACTTCAGAATTTGTCATGCTGGAAGTTAGAATTCGAGCCTTTGTAAATATAAACCTGAAAAGCACTACACTGTTAAATAAACTCCTTTATAACAATTCTATTTCTGTGGGTGCTTTGTTCTACCCATAGAAGTTTGGGATGGAAAGTTGAATGAGCAATCAGCATGACAGCCTCTGTGATTACTCCTATAATCTGCAGTGCCTAAGTGGTGGCCTTGGGGAGACTGTGAGTATATTTCCTTATTAGGAAATCATAGTGATTTCAGGAAAGGCACAAAGGAAATGTTTCTGCTGAGAAGTAGCATGCTGTAACTAATGAGTGAAGGAAAGAAGTATGTACATTGAAATCTTACACAGTAACACTATGCCTCAGAAAGAAATTATGTCTTCAGGAAACCCTAAGATTGCACTTGGCCTCCTTGAACAGAAAGATCTTAACTCACTTGTGAATCTGTCCTTTCAGGACATTTGACACAGTTATGACCTGCAGCCTCTTTTGTCTCTTGTCAATTGCACACATGGGTTTTTAATCCTCATAAGAGATAGTGAGTTATTCCATGTTCAGGAGCAAAGAAAACTGAAGTTTTTAAGTGATATGTGACACGTCTGAATATGTACTAGAGCCAATACCTTAGCAGACATGGCTGATTTTCTTGGTCTAGAGTGGTCATATTGTGAATGTGAAATGTATGATATTATTTACATGATTTCCAAAAAAAAAGAAAGAAAAAATTGAGTATCTTAAAACCCTGTGGGATACAGAGCCGCAGGCAGAGCAGGCACACTGCCATCAGGACTTGTGCCCTGCCCACAGAGAACTGAGCACGCAGAAGAGTTGCAGGAGCACTCTCCCTACTGAGTCTAAGGGGTGAGCCCACACTCTCTCCACTTTCTGGGGAGACACCTCCGGGAACTCTCAGGGTGCAGGTATCACACTACTGCTTTGGTCTGTGGCCTTCAGGCCTTCATCTGCACTCAGAGCTAGAGCCATACCATTGCCATCGGAACTCACAGCCTGGTCATAGAGAGCCAAACACCCAGTACTGATCACCCTCTGGAGCCCAGGGTCCACAGACACGTAGGAAAAACAAGCTCCATTCAGAGGCAAGATCAACTAACATCAAATCTAAGAAGATGGCAAGAGGCAAGCTCAAGAATCTAAGCAACAGAAACTAAGACAACCTGGCAACGTCAGAACCCAGCTCTCCTACCACAGAAAGTAGTGAATATACCAATACACCGGACAAACAAGATTTGAACTAAAAATCATGTCTCACGTTGATGATAGAGGGCCTCGAGAAGCACATGAATAACTGCCATAAGGAAAAACAGGAGAACTCAGAAAGACAAACACAAACCGTTAGAAAAATACAACCAAACAGATGGAGGAATTGAAAAGAAAAAAAATTCAGGATCAAAATAGAAGCAGTCATCAAAAGCCTTGCAACAACAACAACAACAAAAGCAAAAAGCAAGCAAGCAAACAAACAAACAAACAAACAAAAAAAAAACCCAAACCAGGACCAAATGGATTTAGTGCTGAATTCTGTCATAACTTCATGGGAGACCTAATATTCTCCAAACTATTTCACAAAATAGAAAGAGAAGGAACACTACCCAACACACCTTTGAAGCCACAATTACACTCATTCCTAAACCACACAAAGATCCTACAAAGAAAGAGAACTTCAGAACAATTTCCCTCATGAACATTGATTCATATATACTCAATAAAATTCTTGCAAACTGAATACAAGACCACATCAAAACAATCATTAATCATGATCAAGGAGACTTCATTCCAGGGATGCAAGGATGGTTCAATATATGGTAATCTGTCAACATAATCCACTATATAAACAAACTCAAAAAAAAAAAAAAAAAAAAACAACAACGACAAAAAAAAAAAAAAAAAAAAAAAAAAAAAAAAAACCCACCACACATGGTCCTCTCACTAGATGCTGAGAAAACATTTGACAAAATTCAACACCCTTTCATGTTAAAAGTCTCCGAAAGATCAGGAAATCATACTTAAACATAGTAAAAGAAATATACAGCAAACCAGTAGCCAACATCAAACTAAATGGTGAGAAACTTAAAGCAATCCCATGAAAATCAGGTATGAAACAAGGCTGCCTTCTCTCTCCTTGCCTATTATTCAATATAGTACTGGAAGTCTTAGGCAGAGCAATTAGACAGCAAAAGGAAGTCAAGGGATACAAATTAGATAGGAACAAGTTAAAGTATCACTTTTTGCAGACAATATGAAAGTATATTTAAGTGACCTCAAAAATTCTACCAGAGAACTTCTACAGCTGATAAACAAGTTCAGCAAAGTGGCTGGATATAAAATTAACCCAAACAAATCACTATCCTTTCTTTATTCAAAGCATAACCAGGCTCTGAAAGAAATTAGAGAATTGACACTCTTTACAATAGTCACAAAAATATAAAATACCTTGGTGTGACCCTAACCAAGCAAGTGAAGGATCTGTATGACAAGAACTTTAAGTCTCTGAGGAAGAAAATTGAAGAAGACCTCACAAGGTTGAGAGATCTCCCATGCTCATGGATTGGAAGGATCAACATAGTAAAAATGGCTATCTTGCCTAAAGCAATCTATAGGTTCAATGAAATCCCCATCAAAATTCCAACTCAATTCTTAATAGAGTTGGAAAGAACAATTTGCAAATTCATTTGGAATAACAAAAAACCTAGAATAGAAAAAACTATTTCAACAATAAGAAAACTTCCAGGGGAATCAGCATCCCAGATCTCAAGCTATATAACATATCAATTGTGATAAATACTCTAGTGTATTGATACAGAGACTGGCAGGTAGAATAGAATTGAAGAACCAGAAACAAATTCACACAACTATGGTCACTTAATCTTTGACAAAGAAGCTAAATACATTCAATGGAAAAAGGACAGCCTCTTCAACAAATGGTCCTGGTTCAACAGGCAGTCAACATGCAGAAGAATGCAAATCGATCCTTTCTTGAGTCCTTATACAAAGCTCAAGTTCAAAAAACCTCCACATAAAACCAGGTATGCTGAAACAAATAAAAGATAAAGTGTGGAAGACTTTAGAAGACATATGCCCAGGGGAAATTTTTCTGAACGGAATGGAACATCAATGGCTTATGCTCTAAGATTAAGATTTTACAAATAGGACCTCATAAAATTGCAAGGTTTCTGTGAGGCAAAGGACACTGTCAAAAGGATAAAACAGCAACCAACAGATTGGGAAAGAATCTTTACCTATCCTACATCTGGTAGAGGGCTAGTAACTAATATACACAAGGAACTCAAAAAATTGGACACCAGAGAATCAAATAATCCTTTTAAAAAATTGATCACAGAGCTAAAGAAAGAATTCTTAACAGAGGAATATCAAATGACAGAGAAGGCCTTAAAGAAATGCTCAACATCCCTAGTAATCAGAGAAATGCAAATCAAAACAACCCTGAGATTTCACCTCACACTAATTAGAATGGCTAAGATCGTATGACAGATGACAGAAGATGCTGGCAAGAATGTAGAGAAAGAGCAACATTCCTCCACTGTTGGTGGGGTTGTAAGCTAGTACAACCACTTTGGAAATCACTCTGGTAGTTCCTCTGAAAGTTGAACATAGTACTACCTGAAGACCCAGGTATGCCAGTCCTGGTCATATACCCAAAAGAAGCTCCAACATCTAGTAACATGAACAAGCATGTTCATAGCAGCCTTATTTATAACAGCCAGAAGCTGGAAAAAACCTAGATGTCCTTAACAGAGGAATGGATACAGAAATTGAGGTACGTTCACACAATGGAGTACTACTCAGCTATTAAAACAACGAGTTCATAAAATTTCTAGGCAAATGGATGGAACTTGAAGCTATCAACCTCAGTGAGGTAACCCAATCACAAAAAACCATGGTATAAACTCACTGATAAGTGGATAATAGCCCAAAAGGCTTGGAATACCCATGAAATAATGCACAGAATTTATGAAGCTCAAACATAAGAAGGGCAGAAGTTGGATGCCTCAGTCCTTTTTAGAAGGAAAAAGAAAACACTCATTGGGAGAAAATAAAGGGACAAATAGAGGAGCATGGAATGGAGAAAAGATTATCCAGAGACTGCCTCACATGGGAAGCCATCTTACATGTAGCCACTAAACCCAAGCACTATTGTTGATGCCAAGTAGTGGTGCTTACTGGCAGGAACCTGATATAGATGCTTCCTCAGAGGCTCTGCCAGAGCCATACTGTTACAGAGGAGGATGTTTGCAGTTAACCATCAGACTGAACACAGGGACCCCAATGAAGGAGCTAGAGAAAGAACTGAAGGTGCTGAAAGGGTTTGCAACCCCATGAGAAAAACAAAATTATTAACTAATCAAACCCAAGATAGCTCCCAGGGACTAAACCACCAACCAATGAGTTTGCATGGAGAGATTCATGGCTCCAGGTACATATGCAGCAGAGAACAGCATTCTCTGGCATCAATGAGAGGAGAGGCCTTAAATCCAGTGAAGGTTCATTTTCCCAGTGTAGGGGAATACCAAAACAATGAGGTGAGAGAGGGAGGTTGAGAGAGGGAGCAACTTCATGGAGGCAGTGTGAGGGGGAGGGGGATGGGATTGTCTGGAAGGGGATAACATCTGAAATGTAAATACAGAGAATATTCAATTTAAAAGAAAAGGAAATATGCCTATGGAATAATTTCTCACCAATTGTGCTGAAATAAAAGAATGATAAAGAAGAAAAAGTCTACTTCCTAATGTCCTGCTTTTAACTATGAAGAAGCCTCTAGTAATCTTTCTTTATACATGGCATTTCACAAAATTGAAACTTTAATGAATCAGTCAAATAATTAAGCCATCGGTCACTGGTTTTTATAATTTCACCAGGGTTTGCATTACAAGGAATTTCTCTTGAAGTGGCTTGTATGTCTTTTGATGCCTGGTATCTACCAGTGAAGGCAGTGTAAAATTCCAGTGTCAAGGTTCATTGGGATAAAGATAGAGAGATGATACAAGGGGAACAGAATGGATGACACAGATCAGTGTGTGACACCTCTGCTCAGGCAAGGCAGAAGGGAAGCGTTAGGACAAGTGTGAAGCACAGTCTTTGTGAGAATGGGTGAATAGATGTGTCTTTTGTTGTCATTGTTGTTTTTGAAATATGTGTCTTCCTATTTTTCCCTGGCTGGCCTGGAGCATGCTATTTAGACCACCCTGGTCTCAGTCTCTCAGAGATCCACTAGTCCCATCTCCTGGATGTTGAGATTAAAGGTATCCTCCACCACACGCTGCTGGATTATTATGTCCTTTATTTACAACCAAATTTCTGCTTCCTTTAAAGATAAGAATGATATGGATTTCCCTGGGAACTACAAGTGGAAGGAAACCACACAGTCCAGAGCTTTCATTTTGACATCTTATCAATCCTCCTGTTGCTTGTTCTTATGCAGTCACCTTTTCTTGTTACTGAAAAAATCCTAAGCTCTGTTCATTGATAAAATGAATGCCATTCATATCTCATGAACATACTCAACAAGTCACCTTGACTCTAGTCATTGGGGGATGTCCTGTTCAGATCTTAGTAGTGCAACTAATCAGTGGTTAAGGAAGATTGCAGAGTTGAGAACTTTATCTTATGCATTCAGACAAAGTGGTTATAGTGTCCAGTCTGGGCATTAAAGATACAATGGTAAACACTCAGCGTTTTTCCATTTAGGGTTTTTTTAACCAATTAGAAAGGCAACATGGAAGAGGAAATACTATTTCATATGAAAGTGGCTATAGTAAATTAAGTATATGCTATAGTGACCCTCAGGAGAATACAGAAATTGTCCAGTCAGATATATAAAGATGTGTAGTCTCTTGGCTGATTACTATAAGCTCAATGTTATTATTCATATCTCAAAAATGATCACAGATTCATCTAGGATTGGCCCCTTGCCTGACACATTCTGGGATCCAAGCTTGAAGGGGCAGACTTTGCTGAAGCACGTGAGTCTTTCTTCTGAAATACATAGAGAGCATAGAAATGCACACGGTGGCCAGAAGTGGTCCTGTCACTTCCTTCTGTTCTACAGTGGCCAATGGGAGTCTCACACCCAAAAGTGGGTTTAATTAAGATTGTTCAGAGAGTAGAATAAGGAGAAACAACATAGACTAACTGGAGGCTGCCATTTACTGTGGCTGGGACATAAAGTGAAAGAAGAAGTCCAGTATAGAGCAGGGTAGGTGACAGGGGACAGCACTAAGAACCTTGCATTTGATGTGAAGAACAATCACAACTGGGATGAGGCTTTACCTAATCCATCTTCCCAAGGATTTAGACCACTGTGTCACCCTAATACTTCTTAGAATCATCTAGAACATTCTTTGAACAGCATTCTGGGTTGATTGTCAAGCAAACTTGTTGTGAAAAGTCAGGTTGTGGAAAAGCAAAAGTGCTGTCTGTCTGTGCATTAGTCTTACCATACAGCTGTTTTAAGGGAAAAAAATCCAGCTGGAGAAGCTGCTCTAAATTTAGTGGCAAATATAGCCATCCCTTGGGGAAGAAAATAAAAGAAAAAGAAAGGGAGAGAGGGAAATAAATATTTAGAAAAAAATGTAATAATGTATATTAAATCTCAATCTTTGATACTGACTCATCAAACTGTAACTTGTTTTATTATCCCTTCATTATACTCTTCTTATCTGTCCACTTGTATTTATTTTTTTCAGATGATAAAACTAATATTGGGAGATTATTTCCCTGCCACAGATTCACAGCTTCTCATATTGAGGTCACACCAATCATTCTGTATGCATAGTCACATACTAGCCCCTGGCTAGTCTGCAATGGGCACCAACTGGATTCCCACCCAGCAAGACCAATCAAAAAGACCAGTGGACAGCAATGTTGAATTCATTCACAAATAGCGGGAACAAAGCCTGACCTACTTTAAGTTGTAAAGTGGAGCTCCTGAGCCTCCATTTCTGGATGAGAAACGCCAAGCCTGCCAATGGACTCTGTTTGATCTAAACATCTGGAATTTATGTGCAGATTCGATGGGACAGGAAAAACCCACAGTGTGGGGTCTATATCACCACCGGATGCTTGCCTTTTGCTGGACCAAGGGGAGGAGCAAACAGAACCTATACTGAGTTCTTACATTCTTGGTATTTCATTAATTTGACTTCAAGCTCTGTTCAGCTGCATCAAGTAAGATTAATTCCAGACTGTATTTCCTTTATTCTCATTAATGAGTAGGTTGCAAGAAGCAGAGTCACACAGATAGATGTATAAGAGCTAGATTAATATTCATGACAAACAAGGCATAGTGCAGAGGGGCAGCCTGGTCAGAGGAACCCAACACTGGCCGTAGTGGTCAGAAGGTACAGCATCATACAGAGATGCAGAGATGAGTTAATAAGAGCTAATGGGTGTAGAGGAAAGCTCAGCTTATAAAATCACTGAACAGCAAAGCCAGATGAGATAGATGATCTGCAGAAGTTAGTATGTTGGGCTGCTGGGTTTTCACACAGCTCTCCTGAGGTCAAACTGTATGCTGAAGACAGGATGGGGCTGTAATCTGAGAAGAAAATTTGGGTCAGGGAAGAAAAAGTCATATACCATAGCTGAGCTCTGCATTTGCTTGGGCTTCAGGGAAATGATTTGCCCATACTCAAATGGGCAAATGATGACCTGGTGTGGCTGTATGGAAGATGACATTCTTGCCCAGCCACTCGCACTTGTTCAGGGTTTGTGCTTCTTACTGTCCCACCCTACATTTCTATAGCATCCTTCTGGAGCTGGAAGAAAAGAATTTCTACTTTACTAAGAATTCAGCTATTATGTTTTTTCTCTCTGAAGAAGTCTGTCCTCCTTTGATCCGAGATTGACAATTGAGGCTATTCTGAGAAGGACTAATTACAGAACACATCCGGTGAGTGCCCCTTTTTCGCCCACACACAGCTACTGGAGCTGCAATGTGACAAGCCAGCCTTGCCAAGTGGCCCAAACCTATGGCACCTGTGGGCAGTGGTTGCCCATGGCAACAGCAAGGGGGAGGAGCTGTGAGGATAGAAGTTACAGTGTCTGTCTGGTTTTGCTCATGATTCCCTCCCCCCCCTCTCTCTCTCTCTCTCTGTGTGTGTGTGTGTGTGTGTGTGTGTGTGTGTGTGTGTGTACATGTATAGAGAAGCATGCAATTAAAAGTGAGGGACTAAGGACAAGTTGATGGGGAGAAGAAATGGTATTTCTACTTGCATTAATTTTAACATATTACTTCTTAAAGCTCAGGAAGCTGTATCTCCTCATTTACTGGCAAATGTAGCCATTCCTAGATATTTATGGGAGATGGGCTCCAAGAAACCCAGGGTTATCAAAGTTATATAAGTTTAAATCATCTATAGAAAACAGTTTGCATTTGCATGGAACCCCAGTATGCTCCCTATAAAACTCAATGCAGCTTAACTGCTCTTTAAAATAAGTATTGTACTGTGTTGTCTAAAAAAATATGACAAGAAAATCAACTCTGTGTATGCTCTATATAGATGCAATATTTTTCTTGCTCATCTTAGTTTCTGGTTTGTTGAATCCATGGATACAGAGAGCTCACAACATGCATGTAGGTAATAGAGACCCTTACTTCATCTTACCCTAAGTTGCACAAATCCCTTCTTGGGAAAGATTTCAGCTTGGCGCTGGTGTTTTAGGATGCTGAATTTATAAGGGGGAAGAAACGGGTCTGGAATCTAGCAGAAATGTAAGTTCACCACAGGCAGATAAAGATACTTAACCATAAACCAGCCCCAGGATGACAGGAATAAGAGCAGAGAACAGCGGTGATTGGTCATCTATGCGTCACAAGAACCAGTAGCAAGGGTGGGTGTGAATTCATCAGTACAGTCTTCTGGAGAACACCTTTGGGCACATCATGGACATTTCTGGGTCATAAAACCTTAGACGTTTCACCAGCCTCTTCGATTTTATTTATCAGATGGTAATAACTTTTATCTTTTAGATTACTTTAAAGATTTACTAGAATTTTGAAAGTCCCCCAGCCCAATGCCTGCCAGAGCAAGGCATATAAAGATTGCAAATTCCGTACCTAGAAGGCAACACTCTTAGATGCACAAAGAACTAGGGCAGAGAACAGCCAGTCTCACCAGCATGTCCACAGGCTGTACTGTCCTTGGTAGCTCTTCCCAGGCTTAGGCTGGCTGCAGGAGGATGCAGCTCATCCATTGAACCTGGAGACACTCTTCCTAGTCTGTAAAATAGAGCAAACCATGCCTCTGTCTTCAGGTTAGGATTCCTGAGGACTGGCTGAATTTGCTGATGGAAGCACAAAGAGAAAGAGGAGCAAGAGAGCTCAGACTGTCATATTGTTGCTTGAAGCTATTCTGAAAATTTCTTTTTCTCTCAACAGCTACTAGTATGAGTTATGTGCCCACCGCCTCCCCTCTCCATTCTAGGACTTTTATCTGGCTTGACCTTGTACAGGTCTTGTGTGTACTGTCAAAATGCCTGTGCATTCATTTATACCATTGCTCTTTTGTGTTCAGAAAACAGTGATTCCTTAAAGTTGTCCATCCTCTCCTCTATGATCAACTTTGATCCTGAAAGGAGGGGTGTAATATGAAAGCCCCATTCATGGTGGAGCACTCTACAGTCACCCTATAACACTCAGCATGTCTGTAGTCTCTGACATCCTGTGTTGGTCTTCTGTTCCTCTGATCTGCTTCCTGGGCCTTGAAACAGACTCATGGGTGGGACACGAAAGCCGCTGCGCATACTTTGATGAATACTTATATAATACGGTGTGATAGGAGCTGAGGTGCACTTATGGAGTGGGCTAGGGCAACAAGAGTTAGAGTGATAACCTTTACTAGAACAATTTGAGAAAAGCCAAAATAGAATTTACTAAAAGCAAAGACATTGAAGAAAAAGGTTTTGTTGTCCTACACTCAAACACACACACTCAAACACACACACACACACACACACACACACACAGTTTCTAATAAAGAGTCAGTCATAAATGATAGAGAACATCAGAAAGGGTTTTTATTTCCAAAAAAATAGATTGTTTTGTCATTGCCTGAGAAAATATATGTTCAATCATATGTTAAATTACTATTATCATTATATTTTAACTGAAACATGTTTTAATGAAAGTACTCTAGGAGACAAGTACTTAAATACATGCCTTCAGGAAAGATGTAAAATGAAGCAGAAATTAGCATGTCGGATTGTACTATGCATGGGACCAATTCGAGGCTGTTTACTCCTCTCCTTCATTTGTTCACCAACTAAGTAGGAATAATTCTAAGGTCTGTCTTTCCAGGCTCTGTCAAGGTTCCAGGTGCTAGCATAGTCAAAGTCCAGTGTGGATGTATGATGGAGAATAGTTATATTCCCTGCAATACTGAACAGCCATGTTGAGCCAGTGATAAACTGCCCCAATGTGATTGCAAAGACACATAAACTATAGGTGAATGTCCTTTGTCCCAATGCTAGTGGAACCCCCTGCTTATTATAGAGTAGTCAATCAAGCTACTCCCCAAGCAACAGAATCATTCCAAAGAGCTTACTTCTCATTGATTCCATAGTTAGGCTTTGGCACACAACCCCCTCGTCTATGACAGCATGCAAGCTCTCACAAGAACATCCAATACTGAGATCAAATGTAACTGGTCTATTTATATCCAAAGTTGAATGCACACTCTTCAGTGGGGATTAGAAAGAACAGAGGCCCCAGGAATAAAGCTGTAGTTCACATGAATTGTAGCTTCTAATTGCCTAGGAAGTTGAGGTGTTCTCTCAAAGGCAATGCTAGACAGTGGCAGTCATTCACAGAAGCATATCCACATGTATGCAAAGATAAAGAAGTAAGCATTCATCATTTAATGTTTATGTCTTTCAAAAACTGGATGGAGCATGTAGCTAAATATTTTGGTTTCATTTTTCTAAGATTTTTCCCTAATAAACAATATTCTTAAAGCGGTCACAGTGATATTTGGGTGTGGGGAAAACAGTGTTACAGTGTCTTGGGAGAAAGAACCATTCCAATTTCCTGATGGGTTTAGGATGCAGGCAAAGAGTATTAGGCTGTGCTGATCGTAGACCTGTATATAAAACAGACCAGCATGTTATATTTTGATTGGACTTTTGATCGACATTTCACATATGCATTCTCTGTTTCTCTTTCTCCTCTGTCTATTCCTAGCTTCCTCCCTCTCTCCTTCCCTGCTGCCCCCCTCTATTTTTCTTTGAGTTTCAGCATTTCATTTAGCTGTAACACATAATAGCCTTCAAAAAAGATACTATGATAAAGCTCAAACATAAAGCTAAATATGGTGGTAAGTGTCTAATCCTATCACTTGGGAGGCAAAGTCAGGAGGATCACTGTGAGTTCTAGGCCAGCAAAGGCAAAGGCCTTGTTTCAAACACACACACACACACACACACACAAACACACACACACACACACACACACACACACACACACACACACACACACACACACAGAGTCACATTGTGCTTGGAATTAGTTTCTGATCCTTCAGTTACTTTTGCTGAGTACCCACAAAATTAATAGAAGGAAAGAAAGTGAGAGGGAGATAAATAAAGAGAGAAGAAAGGAAGGAAGGAAGGAAGGAAGGAAGGAAGGAAGGAAGGAAGGAAGGAAGGAAGAAAGGAAGAAAGGAAGAAAGAAAGAAAGGACTGGTTTTAATTCACAGATTCAGAGGGTTCAACCCATGATGACTTGGAAGCAAAGATGACATACCTCAGTTCACATCATGATGATCTAAGAAGGAGAATGCTTTCTGCACTCCCCAACTCCATCTGCACAATAAATGCAGCTAACAGGAGCCAACAATGGCCAGACATTATGCTGTATTTTCTTGAAATTTCCTCTGCCAGGGTCATTAGTCTGTCATCCTAGCCTTCTTTGCAGTCTGCAGACAAGGATCAAATGCAGACAAACTTCTTGCCAGAATATGCCTGGCATTGCCTGTCTCAGTTCCCAGTATAGTCTTTGGTCCACCCTGAACCCCTCCAATACTAGCACTCTCTTCTTTACTGTTTGGACCACGAATGTAAAGTGCATACCTGGGCAGTATCTTCCCTGCCAGGATAGATTGAGTCCTGTTAAATCATGAGCTAAGCAAATGTTCCATGTTCAAATTTGTCTACTGGCTTTTTTTTTTATCACAGAGATGAAAACTGATACATGTGCCCCTCTAAGAGGTCACAGTTTCTATGAAGGAAAAGAAAAGAAAAAAAGAAAGAAGAAAGGAAGGAAGGAAGTTGTCTGCTGTTTTGTCTGAAGGACTGCTAAGGCAATGCTCATCACATTCCAGATCCCACATCACACAGGCTTTCTAGTCAAAGCCTTCTCATAACCACAGCATTTATAAATACTGTCATAGGGAATGTTTGGGACTTAGTAACATATCAGACGTAGAATCACTTTTCTCATTTTCCCTCCATACCAAGCTAATGTAGAGGTCCTGGAGAATCTTAATACAGTGCAGAGAGACTGGACTTCACAAAGACCCAGTGAGCTAGAAAGAGGAATCCATGGGACTCCTAGGCCTTTCTTCAGCACATTTATTCTCCTCCCCTGTCATGTTCTCCATATATCCTCCTTTGTCTTCTGAGATGCTTCCTTTCAACTCTAGGTCTTAACTCAGAAACCATCTTGTCAGAGAGACCTGAATTTTTCTAGCTCAGACAGCTCTGACTGTTTCTCTCTCTGACTAGTTTTTCTACAACTCAGAACACAATAGCACCTTCCTGGTTTCTAGACTTGTCTCCCCTCACTAGAAGCAAATCCCCATGCACATAGGATCCTGTGTTAATCAATGCTTTATCCCTGGCATCCTGACAGAGCCACACATAGAACAGTGGTGTGGGAACATTTGCAGACTCAGTGCCTTTTATATCTCTTCTGAACAGCTTCTTCGGGAGATTTAGCTGTCTCGTAGTACCCTCCAGGCTCCATGGCCTTCTCTGATGTAATAAAGGGAATGGAACAGGATATAGAGTCTGTGTTTCTGCTCTGTATAGTTGGGGTAAATTGCTAATACTTTCAGATCTTCTAAGAAGGAAAATTAATTCTTTGCTCAGGAACTTATCCCATTGTTTAGCCACACTGCCAGGAAATTCTTCTGCAGATTTGACCTAAATTTGTCCAGCTGTGGCTGAAACTTTGTCCTGGGTGGTCCTCAGAGGGGACAGCTGGAAAAAGAGCTCTTTGTGTCAAACAACACAACTTCCCACCCAGATCATGAAAGAGAAGAAGGTTTAATACAAGCTGCTGGCCTTGTGGGTTTCAGAGCCAGAGAGGTGGCCAGACTTCTGTGTCAACAAATGCCCCAGAGAAGCCAGCTGATTTGGATTGTATTCCAGTTCTCTTTTGCTAGGTGAGCTGCACAATGCCATCTTGTCTGCAGAAATATCATCTGCCCATCAATGGTTTATGTAAGAACACCTGGCAGCTCTATTTTGCTTGTGTATTTAAATTAGAAAGCTGTAGCTCATGAGTTAAGATAGATAGATGATAGGCAGATGATAGATGATAGATAGATAGATAGATAGATAGATAGAGATAGATAGATGAGAGTAGATAAGTAACAGATGAATAAATAAATGATAGATAGGTAGATAGATAGATAAATAGATAGATAGATAAATAGAATAAAAAAAAACAAGCCCAAGCCCACAAAGCCAATTTCTAGAAGCATTCTGTTTATCATATTCTTCAGTGTTACCTCATTACTTTTATAATTTTCTCCTTTCCCTCACCCAGCTTTGAGACCCCCTTCTGACAAGCTTAACACATTAATAAGAAATCTCGTATCAAATAGAGAGAGGTCCCAACATCAGTCAGATTATGTCTTAAACCACCAGAGAGGATTCAGGAATCCTCAGGCCTCAGGGCTGAGTTGACTCACTTTAGGATTGAGTCTTCACAGACCCATCACATTACCCTAAATTTGCTGAGTCATTTCACTATCCCTGTCACTCCATCAAAAGTGTCACAGCAGCAGCTGGCAAGGCAGAAGCAGAAAGTGAGGGCTTCAGACAGGACGCCTTGCTCTGCTGTGGTTACAGGCGGTTATTATCTGCAGCAAAGCTAATCCAACTGTGATGCTTGCTTTAGTGTTTTCTTCTCAAATCAACTTGTTTCCCAGATTTTACCTACGGGCATCCAGGCACAGAGAGAGCTTGTAGAGCCAGAAGCCACCTCTGACTGCTGTATAAATGGCAAAGACAGCGCTTCTTGCTGGTTGATTTTCTAGTAGCACAAGGCTTCTTACAGCAAGGATGAAGCTAATAGATGAGTGAGAATCTCACAGCTTAAGCTCAGTTTCTTATTCTACTCTTACTTGGAATCATGAGATTCTAGACCCACAGGTGCATTTGGATTTTCTGGAAGAACAGATAGAATGTACATATCAAGAAAGATACACACAGACATGTACACACACAGACACACACACACACACACACACACACACACACACACACACAGAAAGAGAGGGGGTAATTTTTAGAATGGCTTCTAACCCATAGGTCCAACAATGGCTGTCTGAACACTTGAAGAGGCTGAAAACAGTAGCTTTTCATGCCCTGAAACTTTTGCATCAACAATCTCAATCCAACGCTGAAGTCTTGAAAGCTTCTTAGAAGGTTATAAGCCTTCAATACACATTAGAGATGAAGGAGGCTGGATTCTGATGGTCACGAGGAGAGCAGCAGTGGAGATAGACACACCAAGCAGTGGGGTGTGAAGCAACAGTGCATGCTTGTGTTTTCCTCGTATCTGGGCTGCCTGCCAGACGATGCTGCCCACTCTGGAAGAGTGTCTTGTTCCCTCAGTTAACCTCAAGGAGCCCTTGCTGCACCACCCAGAAGCAGATGCCATAGCTCTGGATCTTTTTCTTCTCTCGCTTAAGGAAACTGTGGCTAAGGTCTTGTTTGCATCCTGTTGCTGTGATGAACACCATGACCAAAAGTAACTTGCGGAGAAAAGGGTTGATACCAACTTATAGGTCTCATGCCACCACAGAGAAAGCCTGTTAGGAGCTCAAGACAGGAACTTGGAGACAGTGACCGTGGAGGAATGGTTCTCCTATCTCACTCCCTCTAGCTTGCTCAGCTACCCTTTTCTATGTATCCCAGAGCCACTGTTCAGGGGTAACATTGAGCACAGTGGTCCAATAGTTAGAAATCAAGAACATGCCCTTGGAGACATTCCCACAGATTAGTCTGATGGAGGCAAGTCCTTCATCTCAGGTATGTCAAGGTTTGTATTTAGTTGGTGAAAAGTAACCATGGCAACCAAATTTAGGGACCTGCAATTGTCTTGGACCACATGGTTAAGGCAGCTTTACTGCAGTGTGCCCAGTAGACACTGCTTTACTTATGGTGACTTGCTTTACTCTTGTTGCTTGGGTCTTTACAGAAAAAAAAGGTTGTGGGTCAGTTAGGCACAGGAACCTCACCCCACCTTCAGTTGCTAGGTCTCTGCTACCATACATTCCATGTTCACCACAGATCAGCCAACCCCAGGTTTGTAATTGACAATTTGAAGTCCTAACTGGAGTAGTCCAGATTCTGCTGGCTTTGGGTTAGATGGTGTTCATATCTTCTCTGAACACTTGCAAGGGTGATTCTGGGCAAGTCAGATGATCTAACTAGGTCTGTGTTGCCAGCTACAAAATAAAGATATTAATGTCTGCCCCAGCTTAACCTGTGTGACTGACAGGTAAGATAAAATCTGAAAATGTGTTTTGTAAGCTACGCCATTCCATCTAAATGAAATAGATATAGTACCCATTTTTCAGGAGGAAAAAAATGTTTTTAATATAGTGCAGTTTGAAGCCCCATGGGCTTTTTGTGTTTAAACAAAATTTTCATTGGAATTCACATACTAAGGAATTTGGTACTGACCAGGAAAGGCAGAGAAATGTCATGTGAAAGTTAAAGTTACTGCTTCTCATGTAGTGTTAAACGTGTATTGAATTCCTAGTATGTGTTAGGTCCTGTCTGCACTTGGAGAAGAGAGGCCTGAGGTCCAGTTATCAGTCAACTGACAATCTAGACAGGGACTGGAAAGTGTCCATGACAACACAGTCATGCTCTGCGTGGATGAGAGTCCATCACATCCAGCCCAGGTTCAAGGAGAAGCAGTTGCCAGAAATATATAGAATTTCAATGAAGGAGGGCAAGGATGAGCACTAGAAATGGAGGGAGGGGTGTGTACAGACCATGTGAAGCAAGAGAAGGGTTTGTGGCTTCAGAGAAGTCTAGAGCCCATGGGCAAATGGAATGTCCTAGAGAGGCAAAGAAAGACACAGCAGTCAGGGCTTGTTTCCTCTGAGAAGGGAGAGACTCTGACATGTGTTTCAGAAAGACCATCTCGATATCTCTTCAGTCACTTAAATCCCTGGAAAAGCTAAAGGCTTGTCTTTGTATAGTGGGCTACCCCACCAGAATCCTGAATGCAACCAGGATTCTAACCTAAATACCAGGATTTTGCTTCCGTATTCTTGAAGTGGTTCATAAAGCTGAGCAAACTGTTCAGCAATTAATGGTGGCATTCAACAAATTATGTCTATGACCTAAAACCCCAAACTTCTGGGTATTATCTTGGGGGGAAAAGGGCTTTTCTAGCATAACGTTTAGTTCTCGGATGTCGAAGCTTGTTGTTGTTGTTTTCCATGTGGGCCACAGTACAGTTACTGTGAAGATAACCAGAGATGAAGAAACAGACAGGAGGCAGTGTGACAAGGCCATGAGAAAGATAATATCCCTGGCATGCCTAAATCTCTGACATCCAGCTTCCAGAGCTATAGGAGAATAGATAGATCTCTGTTGTTCTAGAACATGTCATATGCGTCTTTCAAGGCAATTCTGAGAAACTAACCAAGAGCAAATGAGCTTGCCTCATTATTGCTAGAATTAAGCATCTAGGCAACCTCAAACACAAACAAATATGTTTCTCTCTCTGGAGTCTGCGTGTGTTAGCCCTTTCGGCAAGC
This sequence comes from Micromys minutus, assembly GCF_963924665.1. Classification (NCBI taxonomy): domain Eukaryota; kingdom Metazoa; phylum Chordata; class Mammalia; order Rodentia; family Muridae; genus Micromys; species Micromys minutus. Next base: position 168,536,932 of record NC_137969.1, on the reverse strand, counting down.
TCCCATTCACTGTTTTGTTTGAGATGTTCTGGCCTGTAGGGTACAATGGTGTGAGACAGCTGCCTCATTGCTCAGCATTTGGTCTGATTAACAGGTCATGCATGACAGACGATGTGGCACTTCGATACCAGGGGTCTTCTGACTAGGCACCAGAAGACTCTGTATCCATTCCACCAAGCTGGGAAGAGTATCCTTAATGGATTAAATGTGCATGTGTCTAGGCATATGGATGTTTTGCTTGTGTGTTTTTGTGGGTGTTTGTGTATTTATGTGCAGTGAGTGTCTCTGTTACATGTGTCTAGGTGAATGTTAGTTGTATTCTGCTTTTTCTCTGTTATATGTGTATTTGTTTAGGTATGGATGTAAGTATATCTATTTTCATCTCCTTCATTAGGTATGAATTAGGGACATGTGTATCTGTCTATGTTCATCTTCTTCTGGGGTCCATTGCATGAGAAGCACTTTCTATGATACTAAAGAGAAGTTCAGAACATGAGTCATGTGGCCTATGTCCTGTTGGAAATGAAAAAGACACAGAAAGCAAAACAAATGTGGTATCTTCGTAGAAAATGTGTTCACATCCAGTGGAGAGTGGCATAGCTTGAAAAGGTGGGGGAGAATGACTTTGAATCCAGGTCAGACATTGTCTGTGGGTTTTACTATTTGAGTTGCAATCAGCAAGTTTTCTAGACACTTTAAGGGTAAAATGAAGAAAATACTATCTGCTCTTTTAATTCTTGAATCATAACTTCTCAAGTCAATGAACACAGAAGCTTTGATCAATCCATTCCATCCTAGAGCTTCTTAATTTGGAGCTATGGTTGAATGCTGGGAGAAGTAAATAAAAAATAGCCAACATTGGAGTTCCGTGTGCTTCAAGGTCAGGTGAAATTTTAGGAGAAATCAAATCAGAGTTAGGTAGTGACAACAGGCTGCCAATCAAGGTTCAAGCAAGGTATTGATCCTAGCAGGAAAACTATGCAGAAGTCCCGACCTCTATGTTAGCCTTGGTGACAGACAATGAAAACATAGATGATTTCATAAGTGATACTAACTGAGAAGTAACATCTTTCTCCTGTGGTTTCTTGTGACTTTCCAAACTGTTCAATGCTCATCTTCTTAGGATTATAACAAGCAACATACAATCATTTAAAGAAGTAGTATGTTATCTTTGAAGACATTTTTCTAAAACTTATTTTATATCTTTCTTTTGTCTTCTAATAAAGCATTTATTTAAAATTCCCAAATGCATCCAATATTGCTCAAGCTTCACTTAGGGACATAGCAGCATGCATCTAAATGTCATTAGTCCACTGTCATACATGTTCAGTGAGCCTTTGGGAGTCAATCTTACTGGCACATCCATCATGAGGTGTAACCATCTAAAGCAGTGGTTCTCAACCTTCCTAATGCTATGACCCTTTAATACATTTTTTTCCTGTTGTGATGACCTCCAAACCAGAAAATTATTGTTGTTACTTTATAACCATAATTTTGCTACTGTAATAAATCCTAATGTAAAAATCTGACATGCATGATATCTGGTATGTGATCCCCACATAGGAGTCCTGGCTCACAGATTGAGAACCACTTATCCAAATCTTCAGATGCATTGGAGGACAGCATTATGCTTCTTTCACAGTGTCTCCCAGTGTTCATAGAGACCACATGACCCTTGTTCCTTTTCACCCTTTCCACCCTGCCCCATCAGTGCCCCTAGTGGAACTTTAATGCCCAGACCACAGAGATTCATTTAAGACTCCGTGCACCAATTTAGAATTAAGCACAATGGTTTCTGATTCATTTAAGAGTAGGTGATCTCTAACTGAGATCAAGAGGACCATAGGAATATTGGCTTCAAGGCCACAGTGGCTCTGCTTTCTGATCTAGCCAATGATGTCTTTATGCTGACTGTGGCCCTCTAGAACATTCTGAAGCTAAACTAATGCTGAGAAAAGACCACCTTGTATAAAAATTACTCCAAACCCACAACTCACAGACATCGGAAGGCTTTTCCCCCTGTACTTGATTCACGGAGCTGAAGATTCTGCAGTGTACCATTTTATTAGAGCTAGATTCAATGCTTTGATAAGTCTCAACAGAGTGCTCCTCTGCAAAGTCTCCTGGAGGAGATGCAGAACCACTGAGGCAAGCAAAGGCAAATATTCCATAATTCACGGTGTGCTCTCTCCCAGAGAAGTTTTCTATTAAGAATGTGATTAATAGTCTAATCACATTCACTGCACAGAAGGATGGCTTTTTGAGATATGGAGAAATGCACACGGTTCCCAAAAGAAATCAAAGAAGGTTTTCCCAGGCCTCTTCCTTGTCTGAGATGGGTTAGTCTAGAAATCAAAATGACAAGACCAGCCGTACTCTCTCCTTGCTTGGTTCTAACAGTGAGCACTTCTTAAAGAGCCTGGCTGAGAGGATCATTATGTCTGTTCAGCTAGTTACTTCCCTAAGTGAGAGAGACAGCATGGTGCATGCATCGAACAACTGGGACATCCTGCAATTTATGCCAGCTCTGCCTTGTACAGATTGTGTGCCTCACCATAGTGAGCTCTAGGCCCGAGTTTTACAGCTGGCAAACTGTGCCTGCTACCAACTCACAGCAGATACACAATAAACGGCAGTTGCTTTGAGGCTTCAAATAAGACAAATTTCCCCCAGTTGAATCTCAGTTTTAAAGAAGGCAATTTTATCTCTCTCTAAATGCCTAGTTGGGATAATCCTGACATTTGTTGAGCCCTGTTGGTGTGGCAACCACTAACTAAGCACACATGAGACTCATAAGATCTGTAGAGGGCCACTGGAAAGTCATGTCCACATCTATTTCTAATCTTTTACTTGAAAAAAAAGATATGTTTGGAAGTATAATTATATTAGGGGTCTTGATATTAAAAACTTCAGCCTGGACTGAGTACATTTTTAGTTGATATATGGGTTAGTGAAATGAATAGGCAGTTGTCAAAAGATAAAACAAAAATGGTCAATAAACATATGGAAAATGTTCAATTTCACTAGCTATAAAAAATTATAAGTCAGTTCTATGTAGAGCTGAAGGATGTGGATGAACAGGAGCATTCAGACACACGGCTGGGAGTGCAAACTAATCCAGATCCAATGGAAGCCTCAGCAAACTGAAAGTGGCCCAGCTCTACCTTCAGAGAAACTCCAAACCGACCTATCACAGAGATATTTGCATTATATTTGCAGCAGGATCCACAATAGCCAAGTAACAGAACCAGCATAGAGATAATAGTAGGTAAAGATATAAGGAAAATGTGGTATTTATCACAGCTGAACTTTGCCTGTCATAAATGATAATGAAATTCTGTTGTTTCGGGAAATTAGATGCAACTGTAGATAATCATAAGTGAGTTAAGCCAGTCTCAGAAAAACAAATATTTTATGCTTTCTCTCATTGTGGTTTGTAGATATTCTATTGATACATAAAATCATGTTCACACACACACATGAATGTACATAGTAAATACCCCAAGACACAAAAAAAAAAAAAAACAAAGGAAAATCATCTATAAAGCAGGAGGCAGCTGTTGGAATAGTATAGACTTTGGATTCGGGAATACAGAAAGCATGGGCTAGATTCCTACACACCCCAAAGAAGGAAGGTTCCCTCTGGATTTTGAACTTGTGACCTTCAGAACTAAGAGAGAATATGTCCTACCCTTTTGTGGTACTAATTTGCAGATTCTGGGAATATTGTTATTCTACAGGGATCACTGAACAGGAAACCTCAGAGCAGATAAGGAATCAGTTTTTCAGTCAGTTATTACTCTGTGCAGCATGCAGACCTAGGTCTCCTCATGGAAACAGATATTTGCTTGCTTGTTTTACTCCAATCACATGGGTGTGCTGAAACCATCAGCAAAAACTGATAAAATTAAAATAAATGGTGTTCCTCAGAAATGGTGAAAGGGTCACACGAACATCACAGTCATGACAACTACCACCCAACACAACCCATCCCCTAAACTAATCCCATGACAATTGGCTGACATCCTAATGTGGAGATCCATCCTGTCAGCATGACTAAAGCAAACATAGGCTTATGGGAAAGAGCAGAGGCTGGGCAGGACCATTTTTGTACCATAAGTACATGTCATTAAAAAGCAATGCACTGGGAGAGTGGAAGAGCTGAAGTGACACAGAGTTTGAGACAAGCTTTGCTAGTTCCCTAAAACAGATACCAGTCAAGTCTAGGCCCAACCAGAGCATCCTCTGTATCTCATAGAAAGTTATTACTTTTCTCTGGCGCCTTTTTCTCCAGCCATAGATGATGGCATCCTTAGAAGATGTTACTTATGGCTGTGTATCCAGCAATGATTCTCAAGCATTGCCTTCAGCAACATTTCCCTGGGAGGGAAATTCATACCAAGTTGTAGCTTATTAAAATGTCCATCTTGTCAAATGTCAGTGACACATATAAAAGTCCCACCAACAATAATTTAATTAGGTAGAATGCATAAGGCCATTTTGAACTTAAGCAGTCAGGAAGTATGAGATTTTCTTCAATGTGCCTGTATTTCACATATACAGGTAACTGACAATGTGCTTCCACACATACAAGCTACGGATTTTCAGCCTGGAAGACAGGCACAACCACCTCCACTTCTTAAAGGGAAGCATGGGAGAGCCTTCAAGCCCTATAAAAAGAGATATTAGATCCTATTGTGAACCTATGCCCTCCTTGAGACAAAATTGCTTTAGTTCAGTGTCTGGTTGGTGACATGAAGGTATAAAATGGCATGCTAGCATAATCTATTTTCAGTCTTCATGAACTAGGAAGTGACTCACCAGCTTGCAGACAGGACCTCTCCTAGAGTAAGTAAAGACCATAGACCATCATGTGTCCTTAAAGGGGATTTTCCCCCCCAGCACCTGAACATAAGTGACAATCTGCAGACACATCAAAAATAAATGAATAAATAAAAGATCCAGTTAATCCATCAATGTGGGAACCAAAGTATAACCTGGCAACAGGAACCTTGGAATGAGCATTATCTCTGACTTTGTCACTCTTCTTAATGGCCTTTCTTCTATGACAGCAGATACTGAGAAATGTAGCTCCTGTAAGAACCTGGGCCAGCTAAAAGAGTGGACTTGTAATCACAAAAGTCAGAGATATGGAACAAGCTCACAATGAACTTTTTATCTTAGAATTACACTTTGGGATGCCACAAAAGAATGTGATGGGATAAGCTGGACAGTTTCCTAAAATGATATTTATACTCTGAGGTGGATGCTGGGCCCACTCTGATGTGTCTCAGCTTTCCTGCATTCCAGGTGGCTGGCCAAGCTTCTTATGTTTTTGTTCTTTTTGGCTTCCTTGCTTTGGTTATGTAATTGTTCCCTTCACCATGAGGCCTCAGAGGTCGCTTACTATAGCGTCACGTCAAGATGAGGGCATCCTGTGCTGATGGGACAGTTGCAGAAGTCAGGCAGGGGGGCCAGTCCTACATGACTGAAGCATGCCTGCTTCCAGACCCAGTGCAACAGGCTTGCTCTCAGGAGTCTAAAACACAGGAACAAAACACACAGTGGCTAGGAAGAAGCTTATGATCTCATGACCTCCAAGAGACCTACCAGGTGAAGGGATTGATGTCTATATTGTGTTACCCAATATTCATCCCAGGGGTCCTTCTGTATTTTGGTGCTAGGGCCCAAAGGCAAATTAATTTATAGAGTTTTCTTCTTGACTGTGATGTGGTCTGTATTTCTTGTCCAGATGCTCAGCATGGGTCAGGAATGCTTAGTCCTGTGGGGTCAGTATAAAGCTTTCTTTTACTCAGAGTAAAGAAACATGCTTATATGTATTTCAAAGTGTAGGCCTTTCCTGTTTAAATAGAGTGAGCAAGGCAGTTGAAATGGATTTCAGATACACAAATAAGAAGAAGGAAAGACAATTGAATATTTATTATAAGACAGAATCGAACTGTCTTCTCCCTCCAACAAGCACAGCACACTGCAGACACCTAATAATTAGACACATTTCTGCATTGCCTACCAAAGGCTAACTTGCAAAGGATTGGGAAGAAGGGCCTGGGACTTAACAATCCATCCATTGAGCTCCGATTCATACTCAGTTTTACATCAGCCTCTGAGTTCCTGGATCACATCTTCACCTCATTTCCTTGGCTAGCTTTTCTGATGTAACAGAAGCCTTGTGTCTTTAGCCTGTACTTCAGTCTCTAGCAACTCAGACCACATTAGCTTTGTTTTCCTTATTTCCTAAGGATCCCCTGGCAGGTGTTCTTGGACTTGGCTACTTAAAGAGCTTGGAGTGTGTGTAGCTGCATGAAAATGAAGTTACTAGCGACTATTTTTCTTATTCAGAGAGTCATGGAAGTGAACTGGAATAGTAGTCAGGAAATGTACAATGTGGCCTCTCTGTCCTCATCTTTGCCCTTGGGTGGGATCCTTCTGCTGCGTTTGTCTAAACTTTCTTCATCTCTCAAAGGAAGCAGTGACATTTGAGTTCTGGTTTCAGTGTTGAAGAATTTATTTATTGGGTTCCTAAAATAAGACAGGCTATTGTGAATCGATGAAAACCTCATATAATCTACCAGGGGGAAAACATGATACACATTTGTTTTTAGAGCTACACAAAGACTTTATAAATATGAGAAATGGCATTGATTTTTTTCCCTTAATGTCATGAGCTGCAAAGTAATTTTCAAATAAATAAATAAATAAATAAATAAACAAACAAATACATGAAAAATGAAGTGTTCTAGTCCACCAAAAGCCCTTTCTCTTATGTCTTTTATCTCACTTTCCTCACCTCTCTCCTCCTTCCCTCTCTCCTCTGCAATCCTCTGCTCTCCTCTCCTCCCATTTCCCTTCCACTTGTTTCTGTCCTACTCCTTTGATTTACTTTTCTACATCTAAATGAATCATCTCAGACAAGAGCATTCTGGGAAACTTCTGAAGAAATGTTATTCTGCAACCTCAATTTTGAGCGAAGTATTTTGTCCTGGTATCTGAACCTCATTCAGCACCCCCCTCTTTATACCTTTACTTTCTTCCTGGATTACATTCATTGATCCTGAATCTTCTAGACATAGAAAAAGATAGACACTTTCACTTTCTGGTGGTTAAACAGTTATGGCCCCCATAGACTTGGGTTTGAATGCTTACCCCATGGAAGGAAGAGCAACTATCAGGAGATATGGCCTTGGAGTAGATATGGCCATGTTGGAAGAAGTATGTCACTGTGGGGGTGGCATTGAGGTCTCTTCCTATGTTCAGGATCTGCCCTGTGTATATGAGTCTCTTCCTGCCTGCCTTCAGATCAAGCTGTAGAACTCTCAGCTCCTCCAGACCCACATCTGCCTGTACACTGCCATGTTTCCTGCCGTGATGATAATGGACTGAACCTCTACAACTGTCAACCAGCCCCAATCAAATGTTTGCTTTCTTACTAGTTACCTTGGTCATGGTGTCTCCTCACAGCAATAAAACCCTAACTTAGATACCTGCTCTGGAGCTGTCCTGGGCTCTTCACTCTGAATTTCAGTGATGAATTATTAATCCCCTTTCTGTTTTAACAAATTTATCCCAAGTAATTCCTCCAGAAATTATTCCATCTATGTTGCAAGAAACTCGGATCTCTCAAACACACAATAAATCACATTATTTTAGACATCAATTACATATCTAGTGACATTACTAAAATCAAGTATCCTGAAGGAAAATTAAAATTAGGTTTTACTTATTTAACCTCTATACGATTTCTTAGAAGAAATTATGTTACATACAAATATGTTTTTTTTCCTGTTGGATTTGTTTGAGTTTCATTTTTTCTTGCTTTATGACAGTGACCATAATTTTTAATACTTTAAAACAAACAGTTTTAAAGATACCTAATTAAAAAACTTTCATGCCTTTCCCACCTCCATACTACCTAATCCTGAGATGCATTTTCATTCATACATCTTGAGAGAGGCATTCTAGTTTGCCCCTCCCCTGTTAGGTTCATGGCTCTTTTACTTGATATATATTTTATTTATATATTAATATGTACTTAAATATATTCATATAAGTATTTATATATTTATTTTTCTTTCTTTCCATCTATCTATCTATCTATCTATCTATCTATCTATCTATCTATCCATTCACCTAATGATGCTAAATGTTATTACTTTACACAAAAAGTCACTGAACCGAGATATATCAGTGACTTCCTCAAGGTCACACAGGATGCAAAGAGCATCAGAAACATCACAACTTGTACCCAGATGTAGTGTGCTCACTATCATGTATACCAGTTCATTCACAAATACCTAAGGATATTAGTAGTGCCAGACATATAACAAATGCTACTCTGTTGAAGGCAAAAGGACATGGGAATTTAAGACACTTAGCTTCCTGAAGACAGAATGCATCCCGAGACCCTAACACACAGTCTCTAGTGTATACTCATTTCATGAAGAGTGGATGGGTGAATTATGTGTAAATATCTGGGTTGAACTGCACACAAATGACTCAGGTACACATTCTGAGATTCTCTGGGAAGAACGGTCAGAACTGAAGTTTCAGAGTTGCCTGGAGAGAACCTTCCCAGAGGCAGTGTTTGCCAAGCGAGCACTGTTCTGGCCTGTAGACAACAGACTGACTTTAACCAATTCACATCAATAACTTTGCTTATTAAACTCTTTTTTTTCAAATTCTTCATCTGAAAAACGAGATAGAGAGATGCTGATATCAAAAGGTCTCATGATCATATACAGAATTAATAGAGATCCTAGGTTGTAATAAATGCCAAATGAAAGTTTTTCTCTTACTCATTCAAGTGCCTTAAGAAAGTGAAATCAATATCTGTTTTTATAAAACACTGTGATTTATTGTGGAAGATAGTAACATTATTTAAAAGGTATATTTGATTTTATTTAACAAAGTTTTCTAGCTTTATTCATATATGCCTCAAACAGAGTTCTCAATTCACAGCCAAGGTCATATCTATTTCCACCAGAATTTTTCTAAATAATTCATATTCAATGAAGCTTGTCCTATGAACAGATGAATGGGTTTGATTCTCTCGGGCTAACTGTGGCTTAAACAAAAGGATGTTCTTTCACGAATAAGCTTTGCCTTTTGGAGGCAAAGAGGAAAATACCTTCCTAAAAAGTTGTCTCTTACAGAAGATCTGGGAAAAGCAAGCTCCCAGTATTTCTAGTCTCTATTTTAGTCTCATGCAATCTGTTCCTTCTCTGTGATTTAGAACATAAACTGTGGCTCGAAAGTGAGGGATCATAGACACTTTGGAAAACAGAGCAAGGAAAATCCATAGACCTCAAAGCAAGATGCTGAACACATCATCCCTCGCCACCTATACTCCCCTATATGAATAGACAGTGGCTTCATCTAGGTTGATGGATCCCGGCAGCAGGCAGTTGAGTATAATCAAGAGACTCCAAATTTTGAGCCTTGTATGATCTGGAAGAATATGTTCTCAGGGTGTTGCACACTTCCTATATAGAGAAATTTGCCCAAATGAGTCTCTAACAGTAGCTAAATTTTCCTGAACTTTAAACTGATATGGGACCATTGCTTTCTCTTTTTTTCTCCCATGTGGCCAGCCATTGATTCTGGAGCACTGTAGGAAGACATGGTTTGATAAAAGTCTTCCTGAACCTTCAGATTCCCAGAGAAAAGGAAGACTGAATTCTTTTGTCATTAAAATTCCTTCATTTTCAATCCCTGTAAATTTGAGTAAATTGCCTTAGAATCCACTTAATTGGAAGACAGAAGAAACTGCAAAGGGTTTGACAAGAGAAAGCAGATGAAAAAGACTTGTCAGCAAGTGTTGAGATGTTTGACATGCAGAAGAGTTGGCAATGTGATAGACACTTGGTGGTGACACATCAGCATCAGCTGATTTAAAAAGTTAAATAATTAAGCTTACGTAATGCCTTTATGATTGAGTATCCAGACTGGATTTAATTAACATTTCTAACTTTTTTCTTTCAGCAACTAGGTATTATTAGACTTAAAATGAATAACTTTATATTTTCTTTGAAAAGTCATTCATATAGCAGTCTATGAAATCATTGCCAAATTGAGCAAAAGAGTAATTGTCTTTCCACCCCTTCTATTGGAGCTAAAAAAAGAAAAAAACCTCACAATTATTTTAATTTGATATTATTATTAATTTTTATGAATTTCATACAATATATTTTAAACTTATTCACCTTCACTTTTCCCTCTAACTGATCCCACTCCTTACCTCCTGACCCAGGTTCAATATTATGTTCTTCCCTACCAATAGCCCACTGAGTTCAATTCATACTGCTCATATATACTCATAGGTATATGACCATGTACTAGAACACAGTCAACCCATCAGGGACTGTATTCTTAGAAGAAGAAGAAGAAGAAGAAGAAGAAGAAGAAGAAGAAGAAGAAGAAGAAGAAGAAGAAGAAGAAGAAGAAGAAGAAGAAGAAGAAGAAGAAGAAGAAGAAAAGAAGAAGAAGAAGACTAGGAGAAGGAGGAGGAGGAGGTGTTGGAGGAGGAGGAAAATACATCCCCTTCCTGAGCAGCTAATCAACTGTCAATCACTCCACACTTAGGAATGGACCTTTTCCAGAGTATCTCTCCCCCTTCATATTAGAATCATACAAAAGGGAGAAAAAATTGAGCCATCTCCAGTCATCTATTGGTAAAAGTACAATGTATATGATATTCTGAATGTAACTCACCAGTGCTTACCAAATGACATACTTTACTAGTCAGGCAATTGGGTTTTGAGGATTTAACTAGACTTCTTAGTGGCCAGTCTTGAGGACCTGACAGTAACCAGACAGACAATTAAGTAAGCACCTCTTTGCATAAAAGGGGGTCTGTAAAGGAGAGCACAAACATTCTTCTCTGAGCCTGACAGAGCCACTGGGGAGGATGTGAGGCAGGGAACTCTGGGGTTGAGTCCTGAGGGACAAATAAGCTATTCCACTTGCAACACAATAGCAGAAGGGTAAAGCTACTTTGTTCTCAAGATGATTATAAACCATTTTTTTTTTTGCAAACTTCTTTAGAAAATGTGAATGTGTAATAAAAATATCTTTAGAATTCAAATAAGAGGAAAAGGTAGATTATAATAGAGTAAGATTAGAATATCTTAGCACTCATGAGAGGACATGAGGTAGAGATGTCAAGAGCTAGTCTCATGCCAAACCTTCACAAATCGAAAGAATTTTTAAAAAGAATAAAAATAATTTGAAGAACATATACTAAAAAATAAATTTACTTATCAACAAGTACAGGTAAAGATAAGTTCCAACCTGACCTGATAGACCTTGAATTCTAAGTTAAAGATGGTGGATTTTATCTATTCTATGACTTTTACTGATTTTTGTCCTTTGAAAATTTCACACATGTATACAATGCATTCTGATTACTATAATCCTTTACACTTTCTAATCTCCCTCTGATCCTTATCACTCTTAATCCCCATAAGTTCTTCTCCTAAATTCGAAACTTAATATGTCTTTGAGATTCACAGAATTTAATCAGTGTCAAATGTAGAACTATTGGTTTTGAATTATTCATTGCAGCCTGATGGGGTGCTCTGTGAGTATACAATTGAATACAAAGACTGCCTCTTTTTCATAATCTATAAGCTTAACAAACAATTTGCTTGGCAAGGAAATGTAAAATCCTATAAGCCCAACCTATGGTCAACTCTTGATATAGCCAGTGTTGTGCAAGTTCATAATAGATAGTCAAGGTTCCTTGTGGTCATAACTACACTGGCTGTGCCATGTCTTGGAGATAGCCTTTCAAATCTGTTTCCCCCACCAGACAGCTTTTGTACTCTTTGCATATCTTTTTCTTTCTTAGTCAGCCCTGATTGCTTCTCAGTGTTTTGGCTAAGATCAAGTGAAGTCATACTCGTGTCTTGGAAAGAGTCCTATCACTGAGATTCTTCCATCTCTTAAATTCTGTTGGTGATATTTGCCTCTGTAGTTCCTGTTCTCTTTCCTATGTTTTCAGTCTCCAGGGCTTCCTCTATTTGTTATTTATTTATTGTGTTTATTTCCATTTTTAGATCTTGGGTCATTTTGTTCGATTCCTTTACCTGTTTGTATTTTCCTGTGTTTATTTAAAGGATGTATTTGTTTCCTTTTTAAGGGTTTCTACCTGTTCACCTGTGTTTTCCTGATTTCTTTAAGAGAATTAATCACTTATATCCTCCATAAAGGCCTCTGTCATCTTCATGAGATAGGATTTTTGGTCAGAATCTTGCTCTTCATGTGTGATAGGCTATCTAGGGCATGCTGTGGTAAAACAACTGGGTTCTGATGGTGCTAATGTGCACTGGCTTCTGTTGCTTATGTTCTTGTGCTTGCCTATGGCTTCTTGTTTTCTCTGATGTTTAACTGGACTGAGTGTCTCAGATTGGTATAGGCCTTCTCAGAAGCTAGTGGAGCTGTCTGGCTTGGGTCAGAGCAGGCCTCCTGGGAGGCAAGCAGTAGTATCCCTGGTTAGGGCATGCCTCTTAAACCACTGGCTAGAGCAGTCCTCCCGGAATACGGGTAGGGCTGTGGGGTTGGGGAGCAGGTATGTTGGACTTGCCACAAGTATATGTGGAGATACAGACAGGAAACGCAATAGGGCTCTGGCAGAGCAGGATAGCTCCCACCTCTGCTGGGCTCTATAAGTGTCCAGCTAGTATGTGTATTGGGCCAGGGGTTTCATCTATGTCCCTGGTTAAAGCAAACCTACTGGGAGACAGGCAGGGCTGCAGGGACACTGATCTGACAAGGGAACAGGTAGAGGAGGTATAGACCAGCAGGGCATTGGGACTCCAAATTTAAACAATAGCTTTCTACTAATTCATCCCTACAGAGGATATTAGAAGGAAAACTCCAACATAAGGAGGGTAATTACACCTAAGAAAACAAAAAAAAGTAATCATCTAACAACAAATCCAAATGAAGACACACACACACACACACACACACACACACACACACACACAATACCTCTTCTAACAACAAAATAAGTGCAACTAACAATTATTGGTCATTGTTATCTCTCAACATTCCTGGACTTAATCCACCCTCACCCCCCCCCCAAAAAAAAGACACAAGCTAACAGACTGGATACATAAGAAGGACCCACTATTCTGCTACTGGAAAAAAAGTTTTTCTAGCAAACAATCTCAAGCTAAAGTCAATCTCAAGCTAATATCCAATAAAATGAGACATTTAAGCAAAAGAAATCAGAAGAGATAGGAGGTATATTTCAGTTATCAAAGGAAAAATACACTAAGGTGTACTCTCAATATTGAACATCTATGCTTCAATGCAAGGGCACCCACATTTGTGAAAGAAACATTACTAAAGCTTAAAATACACATTGAACCTCACACAATAATGATGGGAGACATTAACACTCCACTCTCACCAATGGACAGATAATGGAAATAGAAATGAAACAGAGACATGGTGAAATAACAAAAGCTATGAACCAAATGGATTTTAACTGATATTTACAGAACATTTTTACCCCCACCCCCTCAAAAAAAAAAAACTAGAATATACTTTCTACTGAGCACTTCATAGAATCGTTTCCAAAATTGACCATTTAATTGGGTGCAAAACAAACTTCAACAGATGCAAAGATAGAAAGACTCCCTTACAGTATATTACACCACCACGGAGTAACACTGGAGCTCAACAACCAAAAAAAGCTCCACATTGTAATGGAAACTGAGCAACCCTCTACTCAGTAATAACTTTGTCAGTGAAGAAATTAAAAATGAAATTAAAGACTTTCTGGAATTCAATTCAATGGAAATGAAGGCACAGCATGCCCATATATATGGAACACAATGAAAGCAGTTTTAAGAAGAAAATTCAAACCATGAAGTGCCTTCATAAATAAATTGGAGAGATCATATACTAGCAACTTAGCAGCCCATCTGAAAGTCTGAGAACAAAAAGAAGGAAACACACCCAAGAACAGACAGCAGGAAATAGTCAAACTCAGGACAGAAATCAACCAATTAGAAACAAAGAGAACAATAAAAAGAATCAACAAAACCAAGAGCTGCTTCTCTGAGAAAATAAACAACCAAACTAGACTAAAAGACACCCAAACAGTATCCAAATTAATAAATTAAAAGGGATACAAAGTAGTAGAAACTGGAGAAATTAAAAAAAAAATCATATCTTACTACAAATGTCAACATTCTACAATGGAAAATCTAGATGAAATGGATAATTTTCTAGACAAATAACACATACTAAAAATAAATCAAGATTAGGTAAACTATATAAACAATATTATGCCTCCTAAGAAAATAGACAGAAACAATTATGAAAAATCTCTCACTACTCAGCCCCCAAAAAAGAAAAGAAAAAAAAATGCTGAGAACCAGATAGTTTTAGTCCATAATTTTACCAAACTGTCAAAATAGAACTAATACCAATGCTCCTCAAATTATTTCACAAAATACAGAAAGTTCACTACCTAATTCATTCCATGAAATTTCAGTTTCTCTGATACCTAAACTACACAAAGATCCAACAAAGAAAGAACTTCAGACCAATTTTACTTATATCATCAATGCAAAAGTACTCCATAAAATTCTCACAAACTAAATCCAAAAAAAAACCAAAAAAAAAACAAAAAACAAAAAATCAAAAGCATCATTTACTGTTATTAAGTAGGCTTGATCCCAAGGATACAATTTCAATATAAAAAAAATCCTTCAACATAAATTTTATATAAACAAACTCAAAAGAAAAATAATCTCATCATCATCTCATTAGATGCTAAAAAAGTCTTTGACAAAATCTAACACCCTTTCATGTTAAAAGTCTTAGAGAGATCAGGAATTCATAGTGTGTACCTAAATATTATAAAAGCAATATACAGCAAGCTAACAGCCAATGTCAAATTAAATGGAGAAAAACTAGAAGGAATCCCAATAGAATCGGGGACAAAACGTCCCCTTCTCTCTCCACTGTACAATATGGTACTCAAAGTTTTAAGAGCTAGAGGAATGAGACAACAAAAAGAGATCAAGGAGATCAGAATTAGAGAGGGAGAAGGCAAGGTATCACTATTTTTAGATGATATGATAGTGTACATATGTGACACCTAACATTCTACCAGAGAACTCCTATAGCTGATAAACAACTTCAGCAAAGTGGTTGGTATAAAATTAACTCAAACAAATCAGTAGTCCTTGTTTATACAAATAATAAATGGGTTGAAAAAGAAATTAGGGAAGCAACACTCTTTACAATAACTGGGAATAACATAAAATATCTAAGTGTAACTCTAACCAAGCAAGAGAAAGACCTATATGACAAGAACTTCAAATACCTGAAGAAAGAAATTAAAGAAAACCTCAGAAAATGGAAAGATTTCCCATACTCATGGAGTGGCAGGATTAACATAGTAAAAATGGACCATCTTACCAAAAGCAATCTACAGATTCAATGCAACTCCCATACAAATTCCAACACAGTTCTTCACAAACATAAAAACGAGCAAATTTTCAACTTCATATGTAAAAAAAAAAAAGATAGCCAAAACAACTGTCAACAATAAAAAGAACTTCTGGGGGAATCACCATCTCTGACCTCAAGCTGTACTACAGATGATGAAAACCACATGGTATTTGAACAGACACAGACAGGTTGATCAATGAAATAGAATTAAAGACCCAGAAATGAACCTATACACCCATGGGCATTTGATCTTTGACAGAGAAGCGAAAACCATACAGGGGAAAAAAGGGAAAGCATCTACAACAAATGGTGCTGGTCTAACTGGTGGTCTGCATGTAGAAGAGTACCAATTGATCAATATTTCTCACCAGGCATGAAACTCAAAACCAAGTGGATCAAGATCCTCAACATAAAACCAGGTACACTGAATCTAGTAGAAGATAAAATGAGAAATAGCCTTGAACACATTGTCCCATGGGAAATTTTCCTGAGCAAACATTGATGGTTCAGGCCCTAAGATCAACAATTAATCAACAATTGATAAATGGGACTTCTTCATATTGAAAATCTTCTGTAAACCAAAGGACACTGTCAGTAGTACAAAAAGGCAACCTACATATTTGGAAAAGAGCTTCAGTAACCCTATATCTGAAAAAAAAGGGTTAATATAAAAAATATATAAAGAACTCAAGAAGTTAATCTCCAAAATACCACATAACCCAATTTTTAAAATGGGGTACATAGCTACACAGAGAATTCACAACAGAAGAATCTCGTATGTCCAAGAAGCACTTAAAGAAATGTTTGAAGTCTATAGTCATCAGAGAAATGCAAATCAAAATGACCCTGAGATTTCACCTCACACCAACCAGAATATCTAAGATCAAAACCTTAAGTAACAGCAGATGCTGGCTAAGATTGAAGAAAGGGAGCCACTCCTCTGTTTCTGGTGGGATTGAAAACTGATACAACCACCCTGGAAATCAATCCACAAAAAGTTGGAAAGCTGATGATCTTGGGTATAGACCCAAAAGACAATCCACATACCACAAAGACACTATGTCCATAGGCACCTCATTCATATTACTGAGAAACTGAAAGCAACCCATATATCCCTCAAATGAAGAATATATACAGAAGATGTGATTCATTTATACAATGGAATACTATTCAGCTACTAAAACCTAGGACATCATAAAATGTGCAGGCAAATGGTGGAACTAGAAAATATCATCCTGAGTGAAATAACCAAGACCCAAAAGAACATGCATGGTATGTATTTATTGATAAGTTGATATTAGCCAAAATGTACAAAATACCAATGATATTACTCAAAAACCGAATGTAGTTTAATAAGAAGGAAGGTCCAAGTGTTAATGGTTCAATGCCAATTAGAAGGCAGAACAAAATAATCATGGAAGGCAGGGAGAGGGAGGGACCTGAGTAGAAGACATAAGAAGGAAGGAAAATGCAGAGTAGGATCATATATGGGGAAGACAGAAGAAAAATCCAGAGGGTTAGGAGAATGAATTTAAATATACAGCTGCATATATGTAGCAAAGGACTGACTGCCTTGTCTGACCCCAGTGAGGAAGTGTTCACCTAATTCTGTAGAGACTTGATGCCCCAGAAGAGAATTCCTGAGGGGGACACCCTCTCAGAGGCAAAAGCAAGGGAAAAATGGGTTGAAATGAGAGGGGAGTTGGGAGGAGTAACATTTGGGATATAAAAAATACTTATTTTAAAAAGGGTCCTATCACTATGATGTTTGGGGTTGAGTACTCTACTATCACGTCTTTCTTCTCTCAGTAAAAAGAAAGAAGTCATAGTGTCTTCCTGCACTAAAGCTAGCCAGCAGTGAAGGTTCATTTTGGTTGAGGGACTAATGGTGGAGAAGGCATGGGGATAGGAAATGTGTAGTGGCTGGTTGCATTCTATCCACAGTCAAAAAGCCAAAGAAGATGAATACTGGTGCTCAGATCATGTTCTCCTTATTCAGTCCACAACCCCAGCCTAGGGAATGATACTGCCCACATCTACAACAAGTCCTTTTTCTTCAACTCAATCCAGAAACCCCTCACAGTCATGCCTAAAAGTTTGTTTCCCAGTTAGTTCTATATCCTATTGAGGCAGCAGTTACACATAGCAGGAAGTGTCTATATTTGTGTGTGTTTGTCTGTCTGTTTCTGTCTCTCTGTCTCTGTCTCTCTTTCTCTGTCTCTCTCTTTCTCTGTGTGTGTGTGTATGTGTGTGTGTGTATGTGTGTGTGTGTGTGTGTGTGTGTGTGTGTGTGTGAATATGGTGTTTGTTTGGTAGGACTTGAGTATATACTAAATGCTTATTTTAAGTCTTAAAGTTGTTTGCCACTTTTTTTTCCCAACAAGGCAGGAAGTTCTTTGCTGGAAGTATGTAAGATACATAGGCTTAGAAGTGGAAATTAGTCACTACATATTCCTGGACAAAGACTGTCTCATAGCTAAGATTAGCAAACCAAGAGCTAGCAATGGATGTATAGAAGGGGCAGTGAAATGAATGATTCTACTTGTGGACTATAATGCATCCTATATTCTAATGAGGCCATGCACTTTAACAATTAAATATTTTTGTAGAAAATTTTGTTTTACTATAGCATCAACATACCAACTTCTCATTTGCTATGTTGTTATTCAAGGAGGGATCATCAGTATCTGCTAGGATCCAGTTTCCATCTGAATATTTGTAGTATAAATGTAAATACCAGAGTCTGTTGTGCAAAAATTTACAGTCTGGTTAAGTGACTTTATAAGGATGTGTTTCTGCACTCCATGCCATGGTAACCCTATGGGTACTGGAAGCTAGCTTCCTCCCTTGCTGGCAAGGGCAGCTCCTTTCTAGGCACTTACAGAGGGGTCAGAAAAAGGTTAACATTATGGAATTTGTTGACATGTCCAGCTGCTGAATCAGAAGCCAAGGAAAAGGAAAGGAGCTCTGTATATTTTCAGAAACATAACCTACCAGTAGAACTTTTAATAGAGTATATTAGGTTTAAAATCAAGGCACAAGAGCCCAAAATGGAAAGTTTAATCTGCTGTCACCAGCCTCCAACTGAACAGAAGAATGCCCCCTGCCACCCTCTCACTATTTTCCTGTGGATGTTCTTGGTGTGTGGTCTGGAGCAGATCACAGTTTTGTAGCTTTTCCATATTTACCATCTCAGCAAGCATCAACACTGGGGAGAAAAAGACTTGGACCAAAAATAGTTCTTTTAAAGGAAAAGCAAGAACTTATTTTCTCTTTGGTTCACAAGAGCATAATTCTGGGTGAGGTAAGTCTATTGTCCATTTGCAAGCAGGAGAATGAAGGGCTGGTGTATTGCTCCAGGAGGTTCTGACTGATGGGCAGGCTACAGGAAGGCTAACCTGAAGAAAGCTGTCCTTATGACCCTGTAGGTTATAGGAAGGATATAGCTGAGGTCCACAGAGATCCATGAGCCCAGAAGCAGGTGGTATAAAATTTAACAGGTTTTGGCTGGAAGAACTCTGGTCTCAGTGATGGTATCCCCATCACTCAGGCTCCTGCAGAAAGAATCTGAAACAGAGCACTCTGCTTGCACCTCACTTTTACATTGAACCTAATCTTCTTGCAATGGAAGCGGAGACCAAGAAAGCATTGGCTTAATAACAAAGTCACCTGTCTACTTCAGAAAGTAAAACTAAAAAACAATAAAATCCCAAGAGATGTTATCCTCAGCTCTTCCTCTCCAGAACAGCAAAGACAAAGGACAATGTGTTTACAATAGCCTTAGTCTAAACCAGATACCAGGAAGGAAGAGGGGTTTGAAGGTAGATGCCTTCAATTCAGTCTCACCATCACTATTAACCAGCTAGACTCTTTGCATAAGTGGGCCTAATTGTCCTTACCTATCAGTTTACAGCACATTGCTCTAAACGGTTGCTCTTGGCTCTGACTTGTAAAGGTCAGGGACTGTTACAAAGGGCTGTCACAAAAGGCAGTGAGGACCACCTGCTCCTTCCTTTTGAATCTCATGGATTCTCCTCAATAAGGTGTCTGTCCTTCCATTTCTCTATCTCCTAGCCAGACACCTATGTTGTTCTGTGAATGAGCCACCCCAGACATCCTTCCCTATTAACAGACATACTAAAGATCAGTTGCTTCTGAGATTTGAACTAGAAGAGCTTGGAGCAGACTCAGGAGTCTGTTTGTTTGTGACATTTTCAACTCTTCATGTAGGCCTATGGGAAGTTATTGCTGTAAATATTATCTCTTACAGTTTAGGACATTTCTCTATCTATCATCTCAGTTCCCTTGTCTTAGATGGTTATCCACTACCCACTCCCCAGCTACAGTGTACATCTTACAATAATCACGAAGGTGATGCCTTGTCACCAGAAGGTATAGCGTATAGTGCAGGGCTCTGAGTTAAGCGTCCTATCCCTGAAGCTCTGTGGATGAAGGAAAACCACAGAGTCATACCAAACAAGGGTGAGAAGTGTTTCTTTCCTCAAATAAATCTATAAGAAAGATTAAAAGACATAAATATCTGTTAAAAAGTCAACACAAAGACAAGGGAAACCATTCCCTGGTCCCTTCTAGTCCTAAAGCCTGTTCATCCTCTGACAGAGGTTTTCTGTGGTCACCTCTCCTATCACCCACATGACTTAACATCACCTCGCAGTGTACAGTGCCGACCTCCTTCTCCCTCTGACCAGTATGCATGCCTGTGAATGGAACGATCTCACCCATTTTGCTTATTGCTCTACCTAGATATATCTCTGAGAAGGAAGAGGTGCTTAACACATTATAGACTGAGAAGGAGAAGGAAGGAGTGAGAAGAGGAGGGAAGGGATAATGTACTAATCATTTCTGGTTCAATGTTTCTTTACTTTGGAAAGGGAACAATCACTTTAACCTAAAGGCTATGATTCTTGAATTTCAAGGTCCATTGATCCAATCTTAATCAATTAATTTATCAAATAAATACCTTTCATGGTGATGGTATCTTTGTATTAGTAGTTTTAAGATAATCTGATTGAAGGGACAAATGCTATTAACCAACTGGAACTATGAAATCAAGTTTGTCTGGAGAGAAGAGTTAACATGAAGAATCCAACATAAGGCAAGTATTGTCCCTGTGCTGGTGAGTGCTGGGGGCAGTTCTGAGCACAGTGCAGCCTCCCTACAAGTCAGTTTTATTATTTGTCCATTCTTCAGAAGGAACTATCGATGCAGCAGGGCTGAGTAGCTTTCTCAGGGTCAGAGAGCAGTGAGTTGAAAAAAAGAGAGTTCACTAAGTCCAAGAAGATATAAGAGATGGGACAAAGGAATCCCATTCAAGGCCTCCCTCCTAACATCTGGGTCCCATAGGCCAGCAAGCCAATATTCAAACATCAGTCACTTTAAGTATCAAGTAAAGATAACTGTGTGTCACATGATCACCCAGGAGAGCTATATGGGAGGACACTACCAACACTGGAAGTCACAGTCCTTTCTGGGTCGTCCTCAGTGCTTCTATTTCCTCCCAGTAAGTGAAAGTCAAGGTGTTACCATTGCTGGTGTTCAGGAGGCAGGTCCTTGCCTGCATGGCCCCAAAGTGTCCAGTGTACTAATGGTTAGGTGTGAAAACACCCTTTTCCTAGAGGTGGTCCTGCTCTTCTCACCTTAGCCAAGCCAGAAATCCACAGGTTCTCTTCATTGTAAGGGGTCTGAGTTAGATGTTTGGCATCAAAAGGCAGGAACTGGAATACTCCAGCATCTTCTTCAAAGCCTTTAAAAACTAGGATAGATTCAGGTCTCCACATGCATTTGCCCTTGAATCTGAAAGATTTCCCTATCTATCTGACCTAATTAATTCTAACTCTTTATTGGGGAAGCCACTCTCCTTTCAATTCCTAAGTCAGGTCCCCACACTCCATACTTGTCACATCCTGAACATGGCCTATTCACTACACGGTAACTGCTGTAATGAAGTCATTACTTGAGGTACTCTTCTCCTCCAAAATATAATCAGATCAGGTTGAGAAAAACCTCTGTCTCAGTTCCCACTGTGCCTACAGCATTTGGAATGTGGCAAGTGTTCACTAAATATTCTGAGTCAAAGATGGCATCAGTCAGGTCCCCTGGGAAAGCCTACAGTGGTCTAATTTGTCTGCACTCTGAAGGACACACTTGGTCAATTATATTTCTCTTCTGGTGACAAGTGGAATCTGAAATGTCTTTGGACAGAAAACGTTAACATCACAGATAGGGAATGAGGAATTCTGGTTTCTTTCTGATGCAAATTGTAAGGTAAGAAAACCATGCAAGTAATCGAACCCATAGGCATACCCCATGGGACATGGAGTTAATTTAGCTATAAAAGCTAGAAGGAGAATATGATATGTGCTCATTCAGAGGGCTGCAAGAAATCTAAGGACAAAACCGTCTCTGGAATTGTTAGCTTTTCCATGCAAGCCTTGCGTGGAAATGTACCAATGTTAAATGCTGTTTCACATTGGCCATGGGGATGACTCCTAACTTACTGTAAATAGAAAGATGAGTGCTCTGACACTACATTATTTATTACACAGCACATTTGGCCCTAAAGCAATGATGACGTTAGGTTCCACCGAGGTAGCTGCGTATGGCCTATTGTCATTACAAAAAGGAAACTCGGAGTTTACCTTATGAAATATAAATTACCCACTCATTAACTGCTGGAGAGCACAGAACCCTCCACAGCGGGCATACAGGATGCTGGAAATAGACTCCTATGTGTTCTACTTCCTACACTAGATTCAGATAGTACAAGAAGACCTGGTCATCCATTTTCCTCTCTTAAGTAGAAGAGATGGCAAGCTAACTCGATTCATTGGTGAACCAGATGGACTTTCCCCGCGTCTGTGGGGTGAAGCTTGGGCTAGCAGATTGCACTAATTTAGAGGTGAGAAGCAAAACTATCTCCTTGGAGTAGAGTTTCCCACCCACCTAAAAGGCAGAATGGGAAGGCTTGTGCATGTCACCATGAGAAGAATAGGCTGCAGCTTGACAGAGACATGAATAAGAGTTGTCTCTCACTTAATGTTGTAGTGATTTCCTTCTCTGAGATGTCACCTTTACCTCCACACTTTCATTCCTTTCCTTCTACATCCTTTGATCATCTCCCTCTCCAGTCAGTGTCTATCTATTTGCAAATATTCTGCCATCAGGCTGTGTCAGGGAGAGAGAGGTGTTCTCTTCAAGTCCTTGAAAAAAGTAAGTCTGTGGATTTCTTTCAGCATTTTTGGGGCTTATGCCTAGTCTGGGTACCAGGAATTCAGAATTTTTTTTCTAGATGCCAGTCCTTTCTCCAGTACTTAGTGAGCATCCTAGCTCAGATTTTATGTACTCAGAGAACACTTCCCATCCTGACTCTCATACTCACTGCTCTTTCACAACAGAACTTTGCCACCATCCGATGATGATTAGGAGAGTCTGCCATAAACACTGTGCTTGAGCCTCTCAGTGGGCAAGTCCCAGGTCTGTGGTTCATTTCATCCTCAGGGCTAAGCACAGTCCCTGACACTCAATAAGTGTTTGTGACTGTAGAACAAATTACTCTGACTTCGACAGTGCTTTCCATAGCCCCAATTCATTTCTCAGGTTCATTTTTTGCCATTTCATTTAACCCCCACCCTTTCCATCTTCTTGTTGAGAGGACCATTGAGATCAGATGTTGGTGAGGAGCAGAGCAAGTGAAGAGGACACACCCATGGGGATGCATACTTTTTCCCCCCTATTCTTGTCCCTTAAATCAGATTTAGTATCATGGCTAGCTAAGTGCAAGGGTGGCTGTGAGTGTAAAGAAGCCCATGGATGTCCTTACAAAACACTGGGCTCTAAGTATACTGGCAGCTGTATGAGAAGTGGTGGACAGGGCTTAAGGCCCATGGCAGGACTGGAACAAGAGTATCCCCCTTAGAAATTTTATGTATTTTTTCCAAACCTGAGGACAACAGGCTGGAGTAAAGGAATGGCCAAGCCACTGAGTGGACAGAAAAACAGAAAAACAGGTTTTCGGGGATGGCTCAAGAGCATGGATTTTGAGCCTTGGTCACCTCGGCATTTGCTATCATTTGAATTTAAAATACCTTTCCCTTTCTGTCTCTGTTTCTCTCTGTCTGTCTCTCTCTGTGTCTCTCTCTCTGTCTCTCTCTCTGTCTCTCTCTCTCTCTCTTTCTCTCTCTCTCTCTCTCCCCCCATCACTTGTGAATTGGTTAAGAATTTGCTGCCTCCAGCCTGAGAGTAAAGACTGGTCTGTGAGGGGAAATACAGGTGCATCCCACATGCAGAGCAGATGGTTCCTCCAAATGTAAGCACAAGCAACACAATCTGAGAAAAGTTCTGAAGACAAGCTGCTGTTTAGATGCCTAGTCATTTTGTGGTTATTACGAAGATATAAATGGCCCCAGGGGACCGGTCCCTTTTGTGGCAAGCGTAAATGGGCATTTTAGTTCTATTAAGATATGTGCAAGAGCATCCTACTTAGCCCTGTAAGGACAATCTAGGGTCCAGTATGTGACAATATGCCAAAGGCTAGACATCAAAGGAGTGTTCAACGAATAACAGAAAGAGGATCAGAAATGCATGAGGCACATTGTGAGAACATCCACATGAATGAGGTCACTTTCAAGCCACATCTTAAAGGGCATGCAGGTTAGCCACTTGAGAATAAAATAACAGCAGCCCAGAAGTATGCAGCAATGGTTAATTACCTCTTGGCATAATCCTAGCACACAGGAAGCAGTGCTGGAATCATGTTTGTTTCAGACCAATCTGTGCTGCATAACTCAATGCTTCAATCCCAAACCAAGGATCTAAGGTTGTAGCTCATTTGGTACTGTCCTTCCCTAGAATGCACAAGACTCAAACCTAAGTCCCCAACACATGGCTCTCTCTCCTCTTCTCTTCTCTTCTCTTCTCTTCTCTTCTCTTCTCTTCTCTTCTCTTCTCTTCTCTTCTCTTCTCTTCTCTTCTCTTCAATTCTCTAGACTCCAATCCATGTCTCATTCTATTAAACCTCTCCACGTGGAAAAATAAAAGTCCCCAACACCTGATAAAAAAGTGCAGTGTATAGATTTATAACCTCCCACTGGGGGAGGTAGAGGCATGAGAATGAGATATGAAAGTTTATTCTGAGCTGCTTAGTAGGTCTGAGGCCAACCTGGTTCAAAATCAACACACAAAGCTGCGAAACAGAAACTCCTGAGAGGCTTTGCCAGAGCCTGACCAATACAAAGGAGGATGCTCACAGCCAACCATCTGAACTGAGCACAGGGGCCATAATGGAGGAGTGAGGGGAAAGACAGAAGGAGCTGAAGTAGTTTGAAACTATAGAAAGAACAACAAAATCAACCAAACTGATCCCCTAGAGCTCCCAGGAATTAAACCACCAATCAAAGAGAACACATGGAAGAACCCATGGCTCTAACTGCATATGTAGCAGGGGATAGCCTTACATGGCATCAGTGGGAGGGGAGATCCTTAGTCCTGTGGAGGGAAGGCTAGGGCAGTGAGATAAGAGGAAGTAGGTAGGTGGGTGGAGGAGCACCCATATAGAAGCAGGGGGGAGGAGGGATGAGATAGGGGATTTAAAGAGGGGAAACTGGGAAAGGGGATAACATTTGAAATGTAAATAAATAAAATAATCAATAAAAGCAAAAAGACAATGCCCTGCCAATTTTCAGATTAGAATGAAGGCCTTCCTTAGTTTACACATTTATTAAGTAGATGAGGCAGATTTCAAATTTGACTGTAAATCCAGTGCACCAACTGAAATGTAGCTCATCACAGGACACAATTGTTCGAGGCCCTAGTGTCTAGGCAGTTATAGGCTGGCAGCTGATAATAGGGGAAGAAGGGAAGGCCTAGCCTCTGGCTCTTGGTGTCAAACACAGGTTCTCTTGACCCGCCCTTGGGGCTCTTCCCCACAAATACACTTGTCAGAGAGGAGCCCCATCTTTTCCCCATCACATTCTAGGGAATTTCAGAAAGATGGGGGAAGAAAATACAGAGTCCAAAGGCAAGATCAGTGACCAGATAAATAAGAATTCAGCCAGAATTTGAGATGAGAAACTGTTGGCAGGGGCAGGAGGGAGGGGACTTGAGCAGGGAAAGATGGAGGACTAAGAGAGCATGATCTCCAGTTGAGGCTAGATCCCTCATCTCTCTACAAGGAATACCAGCCTCTCTCCTCCCACTCCCTTCACCAGACCTGATTGAGGGGGAACAGTGATTTCAACCCATCCTAACTCTACAAATAAAGTCATAAAGGACAGAAAAGACCCTGCTAGTCCCCTAACCCCTTCTGAGCCTCTCCGCTTCACTACAGAGGACAAGGTCATGTACCTTGAAATACCTAGCTCCAGTTGGTCTTAGATGAACAGAAGTGGGAATGTAAGACAGAAAAATACTCAGCAATCTACCCTTTCTCACTCACCATATAAATTCTGAATATCTTCTTAGTGCTTGGCTTTGGTGACCCTGGAATATCCTTCTGTTTTCCCCATGAGATGGTCATGCCCACCTTTTCCTTGGACCACACCATTCTGCTTTTCTGACTTTAAGCATCAAATGTAACCAATTCCTTGGATTAAATCCCTCCTGATTCAAATGCTTAAAATGCTTTTGCTTCTCATAAAGGATATACAGCATAGTTTTAAATCATAGAAAGCCACACTTTCAAAAGATCTAAGAAGAATACAAGACAGGATTCAATTTGTAAAATACCTTCCCTTAAAGAAGAGTTCCATATCAGATGTATAATTTAACAGTAAAAATGCCACTTGAGGAGAAGTTAAAGTGTTTACAGGCAGAGAGGTCATTTTCAAAGAACCATTCAGTTCCCTTTAGAAGTTTTTTACAATGACTTAAGATGAATTATCATGCACAAGTGCATCAATATTTAATTTTCTCCTTTTAAAAAAAAACCCATTGGGATTAACATTACAAAGGAAAAAGGGCTTTTATGCAGAGGAAAAAGTGTATCTCTAGCAATGTGGTTGGTTTTGCTGATCTGTGTGTTAGCACAGTGTGGGTCAGGGGAGGTTATTTAGATGAGTATATTTCCCTTTTTGAATTCCTGCCCTGTCTTCTTTCGAAAACTAAGCTTCGTGCTATCAGCAGAAAGACAGAACATAAAACTGCAACCACTTGGAGTATTTGGATAATCTTTGGGTGTTCAAAAATGAGGGCAGTGGAAGAAAAGAGGGGATCTACAAACTTTTATTGTGATTCCTTGGATGAGCTAGCACTTTGCAAGATGATGTGGCAGGCGAATGCTGAGAGTTGATCCATTTCTGTTCGCCACCGTACTCAGAGTCTATGTAGCTATCTCCTAAGTGCTAAGTTTTAATAGACATGTTCATTCTTAATAATTAATCCTTTCCTTGAGGCACTTTGATTTTCCTGATTCATATCCAACTAAACATAAATTTGGTGACTCTGAGCCTAAGTGTGTCAATGTACTGGTACAGTGTTCAAGAGATCATGGGATATCCAGGTCCCCTGAGTCTCAAGGGGAAGAGTCTAGGCAGTGGTATGCTGTAACACTTCATGAGGTGTATGACATAATGTGCCCCAAAAGATACTCCCGAGTGCTGATCACTGGACATACATTAGATTCAGGTTGTAGCCATTCACCTCTCAAAAATCAGACATCACCTTCTTGAGGAACCCTCAAACCCTTCCCTGCATCCACGCTGCTCTGAAGCCTGGCCTGAACTCGCTCTTCACTGTCTGCTTTCTCTGCACAGGGTACACATGATCTCTTAGTAGACTTGCAGTCCTTGGTGGGTTCTGAGCCCCAGAGAGTAGAACCTCAGCCCCTCTGTAAATGTATAACTTAAGGAACCTCTGAAGGCAGGCATCTGTGTTTCAACACAACTGAGAATTTATGGAGTCTAGCTCATGCCTCCAGCCAAACTGCAAAAGGCAACAGTTCCCCAAGTCCTGTGCTCCATGACCATTTCAGGGCAGTTCGGAATTCATGCCATCAATCTACGGCAGCATGTGTTCAGGTGGAGGCAGGCTTCTTACATTTTCTCTTTCCTTCTTGGCTTTCTTCCTGTGGGAATTACACAATCCCCCGTCCTCCTCTTACCTCCTCCTCCTGCACTGTACTGTACCTCTGACTCCGAAAAGCTATGAATACAAAAAGACAGCCAGCACTCCAGGATCCTGTTACCAATTCAGTGCATGCATATCTCTCTGAGAGGGTTGCAGACTTGCATTTTCTTGAGAACAACGGGGAAGCCAAAGAAGCCTTTCACTCTTTCCCTGCAGACAAATAGCATCTCAGAATCCTGAGAGGGCTTTAAGGGGCTCAGTCCAACTTTTGCCATCCATTTTAGAAACAGAAATGTGATGGATAATGCAAAGGCGACATGCATCACAAAAGTAGCTGCCACTGATTTCCATTGAGGAACTTCACCAGCTGGTTCCCCCTCTCCTCCGCTCACTTTCTTCCTTTGCAAAATAAGATCAATGGGCCAGTGTTTTGGAAAAAAAATAATGTGATACCTACTTCACAAAGGCTTCAGCAACAGTTACAAATATTTGTGGATGGGTTGGATGATTGTCCTTAGCTCATGCTTGAGATCATAACCTGTAGTTTATCAGAATCTGTGCTCTTACTCAAAAATAGGATCCTTAAAGGGGTAATCAAGTTTATCTGATTTAATTGAATTGGGCCCTAATCCCAAAGGAATGGAGTTTTTACAGAATAAGGAATTGGAGCTAGGCATGAGCTCATTTGGTAGAGTACATGCATTGTATTGTACCACAGAAACCATCTCAGGGGTGGGGATGCTGAAACAGGCAATCAGAAGTTCAAAGTCATCAGCCAGCTTCACAGAAACACACACAAAGGTCAGGTGGTTTGGGGACTAGGGTTGTAGGGAGTTCTAAGAAGAAATCCTCAGTGAGAGATTGTCTTTCTTGCCTTAATTAATGAGCAAACCCAGCCTGAAAGTGAGTGTCAACATGCCCTAACTTTAGGCCTTGAACTCGTGTATAGAAAGCCATTTCTCTCTGTCTTTGACTGTGAATGCCATGTGGCCAGCTGCTGGACTCCCTGCCCTGACTTCTAGTCAGTAACAGAGTATAGTCTGGAAAGGTATTCCTTTGAATAGGGGTGTGGCTGCCTTCCGGAGCACACTGTGAGTAACCAAATGATGAATGCTTTAGTGGATGGGCAATTAGTTCATTGAGTACCAAATAACCTGGAGGCTCCAGACCTACTAAGTGCACCCTCACTCACAAACATGAACCCATGTGCAAGCTGCCTTGCTGTGCTCCACCAGTTTCCTTGCTCTACCCCCAGGTTCTACATGACTTGTGCCTCTCTCAAAAGCCCAAAGGCACCTGAGCAAGGGCTTTGCTTCAGGACATTTAAAGTAAGGCTACCAGGGTGTATTTTATTTAATTTGTAATTTCCGCAGTTTATCTGTTTCACCATTCCAAGGACATAATTCTCTGGTATGGCCAGTGTGTTATTTCTAAAATAATAATAATCATAATTACAATCATATATGCAATAAAAAGAAACAAATTCTTTATTGAAAACAACTGAGCATCTATCTCACATGTTAAGAGCCATGGTGACTTGGTACTGTTCTTACTTAGAAGCCATCCTAATCTCTCTCATTGTGTACTGCAAGAATTGGAGTACCCGAGCTATTCAAAGCTCTGTTTCTTACTGAAGCGTCTTCCTGCTCAGGTCGTTTGCTTCCTCCTCCACCGGACTTTCTGTTGCACAAAACAACCTGAACACTGTTTTTACACAATTAGTTTATGAATCAATCTTCAATCTACTCTGTCTGTCTGTGTTTCTATCTGTGTGCCTGTCTGTGTGTCTGGCTCTGTCTGTCTGTGTGTCTGTCTGTCTGTCTGTCTGTCTGTCTCTCTCTCTCTCTCTCTCTCTCTCTCTCTCTCTCTCTCTGGTTCTCATCCTCAGCTTATGGCTATCCAATTCTCTTCTAAAATCATTTTTGCACATAAACTATACATATCCCCCTCTATGCCTCAAATCACAAAACCCAATACAGTACAAATGCTGTAAAAGTGATTTTTATATTGTTAAAGAAATAATAAGAAAGTGGTCTATATGTGTTCACTGCAGAAGTGATTTTTTTCCCCACAAATCTTATCTGCTGGTAAATCTGCAGATCCCAATCTGTGAATTCTGAGGGCCAACTGTATTTGTGTTCTATCTCTGCCCCATCCTTCTGCATTTCTGAGAGCTGTGAGTGTGTCTCACTCCCACATGTATTGCTTATACTCAGCCCAGCATCTGCACATGCTAGGTGCTCAGCGAGTGTTTGTGTATTGAATGAGTGAGTCACACTAACTGCTACTTACTAGGGCTTTTCAGTTTTAAATAGGCAATGGTACAGGGAAAGAGAAAAAGGGTGAAGAAAGATCATGCAGATGTCAGAGCTGGTCTACTGAGCAAGGACTCCTGCCAATGCTGACTCAGCTCTAAATGAGTTACTGCTCTCTTGGGGCCTGCAATGGGAATACAGCTGCTACGGGAGCTCTGTGGCTTTCTATTTAGACAGAGGGGGACAAGTACATCCATATATCTGGATATGGAGACAGGCCAGCGTCACCCTCTCTAATTAAGTGAACACCAGGGTCTTGACAGACCCAGTTGGAACCCTAATTGCTAAGGCTGGCATAACGGACAGGTGAGTCTATGTCTCTCAGAGGGGCAGGTTGAGCTACATCCTCTGTTGGGTACAGCCCTCTTTTCCAAATAGATCATATCCTGAAAGTTTCAAAGGCCATCATTTCTATTTATCCAAACCCTATCCCTGACAGAGCTCTCCATCTCTGTCTCTATTCTGAGCTCTGGACTCATTGCCAACACTTCTGCTGAAGCCATTTGGACAAGGAGAGGGCCACGCAGAAGGAGAGCTGGCTGCCAGGCAGTTCCTGAGAAGGTCCTCCTTGCCTGGGCCCCAGAAGGCCAATGGTCAAGAATAGGTATTAAGCCAGTCACGTCTCCTGTCCACTTCGCTCCATCTATGACACACACCCAGCATTCCTGCATGTGGTAAAAAACTTAAAAGGACACCCCCGTCCCAACATTCTGCCCCTGAAATCATTCCAGGCAGCCTCTGGTGTGCCTGCCTGCCTGCTTCTTGGTTCTATTCAGCTTTCTTTCCAGGTTTCACAATCCCTTTTGGCTTCATCCCCTTTTGGCTCCAATTCTTAGTGAACTCCTGTGGGTCAGCAACTTGAGTTCAGATTAGTAGGCTCAGCTTCTGCCTTCAGTAGCCATTACCTACTCTTTTCCTGGATGCATATACCCATTCAGCCACTGCCCTGGGCTTTTAACCCATTAACAGGGCCACATCTACTAGTCTCTGCCTCTGGGTTCCATATGCTGAAAGCACAGATGGAGAATAGAGGCTCAGAAATCTCTTAGCCAGAGACTGGCTCTTCCTCCTTATCCTCCTCTTCTTCTCCTCCTCCTTCTTCTTCTTTTTAGTTGTTTTTTTCCCTCATTTCTTTCAGACACTAGTGCCAGAAAAATTAGGTTTCCCTAAGTTCTCAGTCTTATTAATAAATAAATAATTTTATTAGTTTATCATTTATTAATAATGCGGCATTTATTCAAGCTCATCTCATTTTACTATTTTATTATTAAATTATTTATTATTAATCATCAAAACATTAAGATATTAAAATATTGTTATATTACATTATTGAATTTAAGTTATTTAAGTAAACACTTCATTTATTAATACGTTGATAAAAATTCATTCTCTTTGAAGTTCTGTGAGCTAGAAGTTCAAGATTAAGATATCGGCATGGCTGGGATCTTTCCAGGGTCTCAGAGGATGGTTTTCCTCTGACTTGTCCAGCTTCTGCTTGGCCTGTGGGCTTTTGGTAACACCACTCCAATCCCCACCCAGTCTCTGTCTGAAGCCTTATCAGAATACCAAAGTGGGTTGTAACCATTTTGGGTGTCACATGTCTGATACCCTGCATATTAGATATTGACATTATGGTTTATAGAAGTTGAAAAATTAGTTATGAAGTAGCAATGATGATCCTTTATTGTCGGGGGTCACTACAGCATGAGGAACTGTATTAAAGAGTCAGCATTAGAAAGGTTGAGAAGCACTAGCTTATAACCAATGTTGACAGTCCTTTCCAAGCCATGTAAGCTTTTCTCCTGTCCTGTATCTTGGCATTCTTCCACTCTCTACCATTCCACTGCCCAACTGCAAAGCTGCTTCTGAACTTGTTGCAGAGAACCCCAGTCTCTGTCTCAGCACCCATCTTGGGTACAGTTGTTCAGGGCATTAGATACTTTCCTGAATCCATGACAACACATCTGGAGCAGAAGCAGCTTAAGAAGGAAGGCATTTGGTTTAGTTACAGTTCCAGAGACTTGAAGACCGTCATGGTGGGGAAGGCAAAGCAGCAGTAGAATAGTAGAAGCAGTAAGCTGGCTCAGTACAAGTTCATCTGCACACGGAAAGCAGAGTGAGAGCAGAAGTGGGGTGAGGTCTATGAGGTGTCAGAGCCTGCTTCCAGAGTATACTGTCTTTAACGAGCTCCCACTGCTAAAGGTTTCATAACCTCCCTCACATAATGCCACCGACCAGGGACCAAGTGCTCAAATACACAAGCCTATTGGGGACCGTTCTTACTCAAACCTCAGCACTAAAGGAATCAAAACTGGCAGCATGTTTATGTGCTGCAGTGCAGTGGTTTGAATGAGAATGGCTCCAAAGGCACTCGGGTTTACAGTCCAGCCAACCCGATACCTATGGTTACACACCACCTAAGAGTGATGGTGAGGTTTCACTCTTACCTGACCTCACCTGGAAGAGCAAAGGCTTCACCCAGCCCTTGATTCCCTCAGGCAGAAATAGAAAAGCTTGGAGCAGATGGCAAGAGCCAGAGCCTGCATCTAGGTTGCTTTGACTTGCTTCATTTTTCTCAAGTGTTCCTTCACCCCTCAGTCCAGATTCCTGTCTCTGGGTTCTGCTCATCTCTCTGAGCAATGTTCTGAGCTGACATCATTGGTCTGAGCAGCCTGTGCATGGCGAGAAGCCTTGATCACATTATAATAAACAAGCCACTCTGAATGGAAGAAAATAAATCTCAGGAAGCTACCTACTGAGATGACTGGGAAGAGAAATGTACATATATAATATAAGCTGAAATAGATAATAAAGCAGGGCAGACATAAGCCGGTAGCAAACAGAAGGCCTTGGGAACACAAGAGTCCCAACCCCATGAGTCAATTGAGTTACCTGAGGAACAAATTGAACACCAACAGAATGAGGGGATGTAATGAGTGCGCAGATGCCACTTGCATACTCCACAGATGGCGGCTTTTCTTTTCTCTACTAAACATTTTGTTTGCTTTAGCCCTAATGTCTTTCTGATATTTCAGATTCATGCTGTGACTTTTTAGTGAAATGAAATTACAGTGGCTTAAAATTACATCAATAATTATACTCTGCTCAGACAAGAAGGATTGCATGTTCCAAGATGCTAGCAGGACCTCTCATAACAGTGGGAAAGCAATTTCTCCGTGTGGAGTAATTATATGTGGAACATTCTAGTAAGAGTCAGAGGAGAGATGTGTGGGAGAGAGAGGTCACTGAGACCTAGGGGATTTCATCTCTTTCATCTGTTAACTTGTGGCAAAGAGCTGAGGCCTCAATATCTTTATAAATTAGAAATAACAGTATGGCCACCTCACAGACTCAAGCTGATTGAATGACAGGTGTTTCATGAATTGTAAGCATGCCACACAATTCCAAGCCCCTTATTGGGGCTCCTGAAATGAGAGTTTGGTTCCATAACATTAATTCTTTTCTCTATGCTCTTATGAAAAGCCCCCCCCTCCCTAAGCCCAGAACTGGCCCTGTGCCCTGCTTAAGAGTTGGTAGTTAGAACAACGATTGTGAAGAAGGCTTGAAAGACAGTTACAGCGTGAGGGTAACTGAGCAAAGGTCCGGCTAGCCTGGTCTTTAGAGAAAACAAGAGACTGAGCTGGACTTAAGAAATTCCAAGAAGCAAGATTAAACTGCAATGTTACCTTCCACAGAATCTTCCTACTAGAACTTCAGACGAAAGAATTGTTGAGTTAAACTACTGAAGTTTTCATTTGTTTATGTCTCTGGCACCCAAACTGCATCAAACTTCCCTTCTCACATCTTTACCTCTTGCTTCCAGGATTGCAACTGTGTACCACCATACCAGGATCTGAATGTAACCCAGGGCCCTTTGCATGGTAGACAAGTATTCTACCAACTAAGTTACATTCCCAGCTAAGCCACCGTGTTCCTTTGTGGTCAAGTGAGCAGTAGTCTGTGACTCCTACTAACTCATTTACTTTGAATAGGGTGACCTTGAAAGACATTTACTCAACGCGTGTCCTCTTTTTCCACATTTTTATTTTTCTTTCTCTTCTAAAAAGTACTAGTATTATACTTAATAACTCAGTAGAGTTAGGTGGACTTTCATTTTTCACTTAAAATTTCTTTTATGGCTTATATAATAGAGTTATCCTGAATATATTCATGAGAGACACATTTTAATGTGATTAAACCTGAAAGATGAGCAAACATGACACACCTCTTTTATTGACTCTTTTCCGATGGATTGCAGCTCACAACTCACCTTAAAAGACAGAATGTAAAAGACTCAAATATTCTTTGACACTAGATTATATGAAACTAACTTGTTCTGTTTGTGAGTCTGACCTTGAACCTGCTCTTTTCAGTCTTTAGGCCACGGTGAGGTTTCCAAGAGTGGCAGTTAATCTCAATTGTCAACTCCATGAGCTTTAGAATCACTTAAGAGAAGGGCCTAGGGGCATGCCCTTAGGTAGTTATCTTGATGACATTTATTAAGGAGAGAAGAACCAACTACTGTGGATGGTGTCACTTCTTACACTGAGATCTTGAACTGTGTGAAATTGTACCATGAGCTGAGACCAGCACCCTCTGTTTCCAGAATGTGAACACTTGACCTGCAGCTTCAAACTCCTGCTGCCTTAACAGGCGGCTTCAGCTGCTGCTTTGACTTCCCTGCTGTGATAGGCTGTACCTTAGACATTCAGGCTGCAGGGAACTCTTTTAAGTTGCTTTTGTCAGACTAATTTTTTCTTCACAGCAACAGGACAAGACATTAAGAAGCAAATGTGTAGGCCACCAGTCAGAGAAGTGTCTGGGAAACAAGAGGAGTGTAGGTAAAGATGGATGTAGAATAGATTTTGGAGCATAGTCCAAGAAATCCTCCTTAGACTGTTTTAAAAGAAGAGAATACTGTATATTGTTTAAGGTAAGTATATACTTGCATTTAAATTATTTTATGTTAGTATATTTACTTACTATTATGGCATAAGAGGAGCTAATAGTTTTATAACTTGCTCCAAAGACAAATAGGAGAAGGATCCTGTCTTCTAAGCAGCTAGGAGGAGGGTCTCAAAGCCCACACACACAGTGAACACCAAGAAAATTTTAATGCACATTATTTATATAGAAATAAGTTTCTGGATTGGATCTATTTTGTTCTGAGATAGCCTCAAACTCATGATTTTTTATCATATTCTTGAAGAATTATATATATATATATATATATATGTATATATATGATATTATATAATATATAATAAGAATGTTTTTATATTTTTATTGGATATTTTTATTTACATTTTAAATATTATCCTCTTTTCCAGTTTTCCCTCCAAAAATTTTCTATATTATCCCCCCTCCCTGATTCTATGAAGGTGCTCCCCCACCCTCCCACCCCTCCTGCCTCCCCACCCTGACATTCCCCTATATTGGGGCATCGAGCCATGGCAGGATCAAGAGCTTCTCCTTCCATTGATGCTCAACAAGGCCATCCTCTGCTACATATGCTGCTGGAGCCATGTGTCCATCCATCCATGTGTACTCTTTGGATGGTAGTTTAGTCCTTGGGAGCTCTGGTTGGTTGATATTGTTGTTCTTTCTATAGGGTTACAAACCCCTTTAGCTCCTTCAGTTCTTTCTCTAACTCCTCTATTAGGGACCCCATTCTCAGTTCAATGGTTGGCTGTGAGCATCTGCCTCTGTATTTGTCAGGCTCTTGCAGAGCCTCTCAGGAGACTGCTGTATCAGGATCCTGTCAACATGCACTTCTTGGCATATTAATAAGAATCGTGTGTGTGTGTGTGTGTGTGTGTGTGTGTGTGTGTGTGTGTGTGTGTGACAGACATATTGTGGTGGTTTGAATATGCTTGCCGCATTAGGAAGTATAGCCTTGTTGGAGAAGGCGTGGCCTTATTGAAGAAAGTGTGTCACTGTGAATGTGGGCTTTGAGACCCTCCTCTTAGCTGCCTGGAAGACAGTGGTCTTCTCCTATTTGCCTTTGAAACAAGATGTAGAACTCTCAGCTCCTCTCAGGCCTATCTGGATGCTGACATGCTCCTCCCTTGATAATAAGGGACTGAACCTCTGAACCTGTAAGCCAGCCCCAACTAAATGTTGTCCTTTATAAAAGTTGCCTTGGTCATGGTGTCTCTTCACAACAATGGAAACCCTAAATAAAGCACGTGCATACACACACACTCACACACACACACACACACATACACACACACACACACACATACACACACACACACACACACACACACACACACACACACAAAGGTCATATGATAAGTAGATAGATAGGTTATGCATTCTATAAACCGACACACTTCTGTTTCTCAAGAGAGTTGACTGTAAAATGCCAGTTTATCATTCAACACTTCCACTCTATGGTGGAGACCATCAAGATGTTACAAACCACAGCAACACTAAAAGACCAATTAGGTTGAAGAAACATCAACACGTACTTCAAAATTATGGTGAGAAAAGGAAAATGCTTGACTACTATGATTTAATGCACACAGTGGCAGTTGGGGTGACCACGGTCACAATTTAAGTCATCACTTTGTAGTTAAAGCAAATTGATGTATAAATTAATTCTGATTTATTTACTTATTTAAAATAGAGCCTCACTCTGCAGCAGAAACTGGCCGGGTGTTCACTGTGTAGTATAGGTTGGCCTTGAACCCAAGGTAGCCCTCCAAAGGTAGGGTCAGGACTGCACCACCACACCAGCTAAGCTCCCGCATGCCCATCTTCACTCCGTGTGCTTATACCAAATAGGAATCTAGCATTTTAATCTGTTAGTTCTATTAGCAACAAGGAGTTGTAGAGTTAAAGAATTACAGTTTCATAAAGGAAAAAAGTTAAGGTCATTGAGACAAAATAGTTTCATAAAGAGTTCTGTTTGGTTATTGTTTAATGTTAAACTAAGGGATGTATGTGTTAAAAGAAACTAGAAATGGAACTGAAAGTTCAACATTAACGAACACATTATTTATACAATGTGGTAAATACTACCTTTAATCAATCCAAGGAACAGAACAGTCTTTGAAAACTGGTTGTTAGGCAAACACAATTAATAATGCCATTAAGACTGAAGTAACCTGTCAGTCAAAGCTGTTACCAAATGTACAAATATACATACATATATATGTACATACACACACACACATACATACAAATCATAAGCAGCCAAGATAGACTTTTTGACAAAGTTGATGTTAACTATTTAAGAACTCACTACATATACATTATACATATCCATGTACATGTACAAGTATGTTATCCATTATTTTTTGCTCACGCTTTAGAAATATTTGATTTTTCCAAACATACTCCTTAAGTCAGGCTATGTGCCTCTGATGTCATTAGACACTTTTTAAACAGGCCTTTGAATTTCATTCTTGTGTGTGTGTGTTTGTGTCTGTGTATGTGCATGTCTGTGTGTGTGTGAGTGTATATGTGTGAGTGTGTGTGAGTGTGTTTTGTGAGTGTATGTTTGAGTGTGTGTGAGTGTGTGTGTGTGAGTGTATATGTGTGAGTGTGTGTGTGTGAGGGTACATGTGTGAGTGTGGGTGAGTGTGTTTTGTGAGTGTATGTTTGAGTGTGTGTGAGTGTGTATGTGTGAGTGTGTGTGAGTGTGTGTATGTTTTTTGAGTGTATGTTTGAGTGTGTGTGTGTATGTGTGAGTGTGTATGTTTGAGTATATGTATGAGTGTGTGTAAGTGTGTGTGTGCTTGTGTGTATGTATGTGTGAGTGTGTGTTAATATGTATTTGTGTGAGTGTGAGAGTGTGTGTGTGTTATCTGTATGTACATATGCATGTGGAGACTGGAGGTTGCCCTTGATTCTTCTCCAGGATCCCTCCATTTTCAGATGGGGTTGCTCACAGAACCAGATTTGCCTAGGCTGGGTGGCCAGTGAACACGAGGTCAATGCCTCTGCCCAGCACCGAAAGCAACACACCTGGCTTTTTGTGTGAGTGTGGGATAAAACCTAGAATACCGTGCTTGTGCAGAAAGCCCTTGCATACCGGATCTAGCTCCTTAGCCCTCAGAATTGGGTATTTCTAAGCAAACTATTAATAAATATAATGTGCTGCCTCCAAAGAATAAACAGTAAAAACATCCTGATGCTTTTGAGTCCTAAGTTACAATAATTTAAACAAGGCTGAAAAACAAGGAGACATTAGACTTTGTCCCGCTGAAGGCAGGGGGTGGCTTGAGTAATGGTGGCGGGTAAATGATGAACCAGGCTAGTGAAGCATTGAAGGGAAAGAGGAGCCCAGGATGACTGAACCTGGGGACTGGAACAACATTTGACCTGAAATACACTTGTAATCAGGAGAGACTTATCAAAAAATGTTCTCCTTTGCAGAATTTGTTCTCATTCTACCTAATACTTCAAGCATCCTGTGTTCAAAAATGTTTCTACTAGCAAATTTTGGTATTTTACCATGTTTATACATTACACTGCATTTTAGTGTTTCTTCCTCCCATTTCCCTCCTAGCCTTACCAACCAGCCCCCTATACATCTCTCTCCCCTA
The DNA here is from genome assembly GCF_963924665.1 of Micromys minutus. NCBI lineage: Eukaryota > Metazoa > Chordata > Mammalia > Rodentia > Muridae > Micromys > Micromys minutus. The sequence goes on along the minus strand of NC_137969.1, from coordinate 168,498,486 downwards.
TTTCTCAGTTTTCGGCTTACTCAACTCTGTCCTGTGGAGTTTACAAAAGGCTTCCTTCCATCCAAGCCTGGTGGGCTTACTCGTGAGTACACACTGGGTGTTTGTCTTTCTAGAATCTGTTGGGTGTGAGCAGGTCAACAGTATATGGTAGAACCCTGTGAGCCCCTGAGGGCTTCACAGCTGGCTTATAGGAAGGTCAGACTTCTGGGGAACCTGTATCATTTTGTACAGCTACTGCCAGTTTGGGTTCCCATGTCAGTGTCGTGCTTAAAAGACAGTGACTCATAGCCCCTTTCTCTAGCCGGTAGCACTTACATTATTTTTTACCTCCTCTTCTATAATGTTGCCTAAGTTTTAAGATGCTGGGATAAGTGTTTTGTCTAGCACTGAGCCTCCAGTCTTCCTTCATTCTCAACACCTATGCAGTCATGGGTCTTTGCTTTTATATCCATTACTAAAGGGAGAGACTTCTCTGTCTTAGGCTATATCTAAGGACAGAACAGCTATTTGGGGGTTTTTATATTATGGTTTAATATTATGTTCAGCTAAGCAACCAGATCAGATTCCTGTCCCACTCTGCACCACACACACACACACACACACACACACACACACACACACACACACACAAACACACACATGAAACTTATAGGTTTCTAAGTCAATTTTCTCAGACATGGTTGTGTTAGTAATTCCTTTCTTTTTCCCCTTCTCTTTCTCCTTTCTTCCTACTCCCCATTTAATCTCCCCCATTATGAAGCTTTCAAAATTTCTTTTCAAGCAGAGACCTATTTAGGGATAGAAAGGTTATACTTAAAAGAGTCGAATCCAAATATATTTTGTTGGAATTTAATTACATGTTTATCAATTAATTCTTTAAGATTAATATGTTAAATAATTCTACTAAAACATCATTTCAAAATTAAATTAAAATCTTAAAATTCTTTTCAAAACTTGAAAAATGATTAAGCAACATGCATCTTAGTATAAAAAATTGAAGAAGAAAGTGAAATATTTAACATATTCAAGATTAAAAACCAGTCTTGGAATACAGGAATGTTCTTTACACCATTTCTTAGCCATTTCTGTCTTCAGAGCTGTGATACTGCATTTTTTAATAACATTTTTAACATAGTCTCATTTCCTTTAATAAAATCCTTTCCAGTTCTTTCCAAAGTGTCATTGTAAAATTAAAAAATTTGAAATTTGACACAACTGACTTTTTAAAAGCTCATCTATTTAAGATTTATTTTATTTGTTTTAATTCCATAAAGTCTTATTTTCCCAAATGTACAGATGATTGAACCTGTTCATGCATCTTCACCAGCAGCTGGGGCATCTCCACCCTTTGTGTTTCTAGTGTACATGATTTGGGCTCTATGCTTTGAAACCAACTTGATAAGTCCTTTACTATAAAGCTCCGAAGGGCTGCCCTGGTCAAGGAACCTGAATCTTCAGTCTCTTAGACCCCACAACTGGAGTAATAAGCCTATAGTTAGAAACTTCCACACAGAGTTTGTCTTTTGTAGCTTTGTCAAACAGGACGAGATTATTCAGCTTGTCCCAAGCTTTGCCTTTGGACCACTTCTTTTTGGCTTCACCACCAGATTCATTTCCTGGGTCTTTGTCTTTTTTGGCCGACTTTCTGACATCTTTCTTCTTGTTGTCGTCTTTGGGCGTCATGGCAAAGCTCAGAGACTGGTATGGACCATTGATTTATTTTACTTTTTATTGTGAATGTGTGCACATGACTGTGCATATATGTACACACGGATTGTGCTACATGAGTGTAGAGGCAAGAGGTTTCAGATCCTCTGGAGCTGGGATTATAGGTGGTTGTAAACTGCCATATGTAGGTGCTGAGTACTAAACCTGGGTCCTCTGCTTGATCAAGCAATATATGCCTTTGATTGTGGAGCCATCTCTCCAGAAGCCAATACTATAATATGTCAACTTGCCATGAAAAAAATGTGCCCATCGGTGTAATAGTGACATGACTCTTACCAAAGTAGCCATTGGCTTCCTAATTAAGTTTAGCCCTTGATGTTTAAGAGGAAATCCATGTCTAGTATTGTAATTCCTGGTCCTAAATCAGGAACAAAGAGTGCTTAGACTCTGAGGAGATGTGCGAGTGTGTGTGTGTGTGTGTGTGTGTGTGTGTGTGTGCACTCGCGAGTGCGCGCACACACGCACGCACGCATAAAGTTGCCCTATGCTGGTGGGGGGGTTATGCTTCCCTCAGAAGCTATAGAGTGCTAAATGGAAAACCCAGTATAAGATTTCTGCCCCTGAGTTGCTGGTCAGAAGGGGTCCCAGAGTCACCCCTCCCCCAAATCCAGACTGTTGTCATTGCTTTTGGTTCCCCATCAGAACTGCTAGAGACACTAGAGAAGTGACCAGTGATTCAGGGAAATACATACATGTTTGAGGGTCTATGCTTCAGAATGCAACGATACAACAACCACAATCAAATGGTTGTGGGTATTTTGAGAAAATTTTGTGATTAATTTCTGGCTCGGTAGCTGAGAGATCTATTTCCTAGCTATCCAGGTGAGTTTGAAAAGTCACCGGCAAATAAATGTGCAGTGTTTTTCATAAGTGGTGAATCATGTGTGGTTATAATAAAATCGAGTGTGCTGCCTACCAGATACCTCTATTAGTCATTTCTGTCTTTTTGGAAGCAATGCCATCAACGCTTCAAGGTTAAAACTTTTTAAACAATAGTTCATCCAAGGATGTCGAGGTTGATTGAGTATAGTCTATATGAGTCATTTGTGTGTGTGTGTGTGTGTGTGTGTGTGTGTGTGTGTGTGATAGTTCCAGAATATGCTTCCTAAGCATAAAACACACATGTCCCAAAGCGGCTCTGTGATTCTTTTCCCAAGAATATGATAGCTAAAGTGAAGACAACTGGAGAATAAAAATTCAACTTATTTCCACAGTCCTTGAGATCTGATCTGGGCCACAGTGTCAGTGTGAAAGCTCCATGACAACCATTTCCATGTGGCTCTCACACACTACATTTCATTTGTGTATTTATTCTTTCTGGTATGGTTTTGGGGTTTGAGTGTGTGTCCGTGTTTATGTATTGTGTTTGCATTTGTGCGTACAGGTGCCCATGAAGGTGCATGCCAAGGCCAGAGATTGCTATCCAGTGTTCTTACCAACTCTACTGCAGTGCTTTGAGATAGCATCTCTCACTAAAACTGGTACCTGTTTGTTGGGCTTCATAAATTAGCTGGCAGATAAATTCAGGGGATCCTGCTGTTTCTGCCTACTCCAACACCAGTGCTTGAATTACGTATGAGCCACAGCCACAGCTAGCTCCCTGTGTGCTTTCTGGGTCTTCAGATTCAGATCCCCAAGCCTGACTAACCAGGAGAACTTAAGTCCCTGAGCTGGGCAGCTGCCCTCGGCCTTTGCAGTTTAGAAAACATGGCTACATAATCATTTTATTGGATTTGATATGTCTTCCTCCTTTGAGCATTATTTAGACAGACAGAAAGAAAAAAGGAGAAGAAGACATGCTTCCCATTGCCAAGTTGCACATCCTGTCATTAGATTCTGAAGCCAACCTACTAGAAAGTCGTGGCCACGGGCTGGGCATCTTCTCAGCCTGCTGTGTGTGTTCAGCACTCAGTAAAGTTCGCTTACTGCCACACCATGTCTCAAATATTCTATGAAGATACATACTATCTAATTTTGAAAGATCGTTTTAGAGTATTTATATAGGTTAACATTCAAACTCCACACTTCTCTTTAAGACTTACCTGTGAAATTTTGGAGACTATAAAAGAAAGATAAATATATATGCAGACAAACTAAAACAGTCCATCACTATTACAGGGCTCAATAAAAAAAAAGATTTTAGAAAACGACCCATTTTACATAAGATGAGTTGATATTATTATGTAAAGAGGAAACTGAGACAAAAATATCAAGTATTTGGTTTGGAAAAGCGTGAGAATAGAACTAGGTTTCACAATTTACAAAACTTTTGGTTTTAAATTCCGAATGCACTGTAAGTATAAATTATTGATTTAATGCATATTTATGAAACATCCCCATTACCTAATGTTACACAAAGCAGCACTGACTCACACTGAAAATTGTTCTTAGGCCAATTTTGTCATTTCAATAATATATAAACTCCTTTAGTAGAATTTTTTTTTCCATTCAGCAAATATTTTCTAAGCACCATCTTCTCTGGCCCTGGGAAAACAAAGCTAATGTGCGGCTGTTACTGACTCAGTGTCTCCCTTTCTCCCCTGTTATTCACTTCAGTTCCCAGAGAGCTTATAGCACACAGTGATAGGCAAAACCTATCATGGATCCTGACTGTATGTACAAAGAAAAGAAAAATCAAGGAGTGGGGGTGGGGGAAGGAAAGAGCAAAGAGGGAAGGAGGGAGCTGACTTCTAAGTAGTCTCTAGATTTAGAGAGATTCTATGGTCAATTCTCAGAATTCGTCTCTACCAGAAATTAATTCTAGGGACTTCCATGGGCACCCAAACCCACAGGTGTTCGAGTCCCTTAAATGAAATTATGTAATATTTGCATAAGACTCACACATCCTTCCCTATATTTAAATCTCCTCTGGATTATGTAGCATACTTAAGGCAGTGTAAATTCAATGCAAAATAGTTGCACTGTATTGTTTAGTGAATAATGACAGGTTACAGGATGTTTAGACATGATTTTTGAGAGCTATTTTTGATCAGTGATAGTCTGAATCTACAGATGTGAAATTTAAGTATGGACTATAATAGCTGGAAAGATAGACGAAGTTACCTCAATAGAACACAGTGGGTGCAGGATACGGCATGGTGACCAAGTACCACCTATGCATGGAAGGAACACAAGCGTGTTCAGCTGAATGTGAGAGCTTAGGAAAACTGCCCAAGGCCAAGGTGCTTCAGGGTTCTGAAGGCCAGCAGAAGACAGTGCTCAGAAGAAAGAATCGGTCCACACTGGGTCATTCAGATAAAGTTGATTGGATAAACAAAGACTGAGTTAGTGGTTTGATGAGTGAGTAGACACATGGTGGTATGGGGGTCCTAGGCTCGTGCTGGTTTCTTGTCCAAAAGAGATAGAGATATATAGACTCAATTGTTCTAGAAGAAATGGAAAAGAGAGATGTAGGTTAGAATGCTGGTTGGGAACAGAGCACATGACTGAGAGTTGCGTGCACTCCTACTGACTTAGGAGTTTGGTTGTTTCATGTCAATTGTGCCTGGCCTCACTGAAGCATCTCTCTGGTTCCCTTGATTCTTCTTGTCTCTATTCTACCCAAGCCACTGGTATCCTGGCAGACATTCCTCAAAGCAGGAACAGGATTCCTTCCCAGCATTATCTTTCTTGTACTGGGGAGAGAAGTCCAATTTCAAAATCCTTCAAAGATACTTTCCAGAATCCAATGGTCAGCATACTATAACATACATACAGCCATGACTTTTCTTTTGTTTATGCATGGGCGTCTGTGAAATAAATATTGGCATCTCAATCTCTTTGGAGGAAACTGTATTTGACTGTCATGGATGTGTGGAGGGACAGCTGCTGGTTACACCAATATCAGTATCTGCTCCAACAGCTGAACAGGAGGATTGGCAGCATGTAACTACATGTTTCTTGCATGCTTAACATCATTTCTGAATACAAACAAAAATTGACAATTTTGATGTATTCTATAAATATAACTATCTCTTGGGCTTCCTCTTAGGTAGAGAGGTCTCTCCATAATAAAATAAGTGCCTTTTTAAAAAAAGTATAGTATGCTCAAAAAATGCAGACGATGTCACTTTTCTTCCTTAATCTTGAAGTTTAAATCAATTCTGAGAAGTGTAGTGACCCTTTCAGAAAGAGCTGAGAGGAAGGGATATTAGTTCATATCAGGCTCTTCCTAGCAACTTGACATACATTACCTCATTATGTCCTTATGCTGATCCTGAGACAGGCCGGAAATAGAATCTGAGGCTGAGTGGGTTAAGTATTTGTGTCAAATCAGAGCAGAGAATGGAGCTTGGCATCCTTGGCTTGATGGTAAAGAAGATTCTTGGGCTCTTCTATTTGTCTGTTAGAAGATAATGGTTTCCTGGGTGTTTGAATATGTTAAAAACATCTCACTTTCCTGACCACTGCTGCTTTCCTTGTTTATTAATTTATTGCTTCCTATCCTGCCTCTCATTTTTCATAGTGCTTGGAAATCAGAGCATCCAGTGACAGCCAGACTCCAGATGACTCAGAGAACTTAAGCCCAAGCATTTTCTTGAGATTTGTAGAGCTTATCATTGGCAGGCTCTTTCTCGGGGGGCGTCACTGATCTAACACGTATTTCCAGAGCATATTCCTGCATCCTGCCCTATGTATTCCTAGATGTTTATAAATACCAAGATGCCATTGAAACAAATATTTATCTCTCTTTAGATTCCCATGCACCGAAGGACTAAGAAAATCTGCCTCTTACCCTCAGAACCTCTGCAGTGGTGAACCACAGTTCAGTTGCATCAAAATGAATCTGGGGCAATATCTTCTCTTTCTCCCTAACCCAGAAACATGTAAGCCACATGCTGGTTCATTCCTGTTTCGATCCTTTGCAGAGCCTTCCTCTGGCCTTTCTCTTTTCTCCTCTCCTCTATTTCACGTGTCGCTAACCCCTCTGGGTGGCTAACCTGGATTCCCTCTCTCCATGGAGACCATGGCACTGGGCACAATCTAGGAGTGACAGACACCATGAGGTAAGATAATATTCTGGTGGTTTCTGTCTGTTGTCTCCTTCTGAACTCTGTTATCTCATTCTCCCTGGGACTTTGACTAGTCATGGGGGAGCTTCTTTCATGTTTTGGTCCTCACTGGGTGTGAGTGACCCTGTTAACTTCCTGTCATTTAGACTGCGGGGTGGTGACAAGCTGCTTTTCTTGACCTTCAGCTGTCCTTTTTTTTTTTTTTTTTTTTTGCCTTAATCTTTATTACTTCCTTTACTTTTGAGAATTTTGTGTATAGATATGCATAGACAGTTTAAATGAAATTTCCTCATTTGATCATCCAGCATCAGGCATGAGAAACCCTCTTTGTCTTATTGGTCAGACTGTCTAAGAGACTCACAAAGCATAAAGCTTATTGTCATTGTCCCTAGTTGCCTTTCAGTGGACGGTAAGTCCCTCTGGCCAAAGGTATTATACACTTCATTTGGAAGACTCAGGGTGACCTGAGCTGGAAGCAAAATGAATGACTCTCCCTAAGAACTAGTATTCATGGTACCAGACGGCACCATGCAAGCAGCCAAAGAAAAGAAACAACCAATAGTCCTACCCAGGTGTGATGACTATGGACCCCAGCAATGAGGAGAATGACAAAATAACCATATGGGTGCAAAGGTGGCATGCATACCTTGGTAGTAATCAACAGTTCCTCACTGGACTTAAGACTCTTGAACAAGAAGACAAACAAGGCTTACAGGTATCTTAATTCCCCTTGTTTGTTTTCTGGGACTGGGATGTACACATCTCATACTTGAACTTTATCTGAAGCTGGGAATGGTGGCTTGCTGCATTGCCTGTTTTGTGAGATGCCAGCCACCCTAGGTTACAGACTGAGAACCATTCTCAAAACAAAAGGAAAGCCAGTTCTTAACTAAGCTACTGGCTAATTAAAATGTGAACACTGAAAAAACCTGGATACCCAAAGTCTCTTTTGCATTTCGGCAAGCATCAGAAGTCAGACTCAGGGAGGATTCTGCATGCCTCTCCTGAGAAAACTGGGGACCAGCTCACCTAGGTCTATAGCCATGATGCTAGTACATGCACAGCAGAAAGTGCCTCTTCTCCCATTGTGGGCCCTCTTTCCTCTACAGAGTCTGCTCTCCTGAGCTCTGAACAACAGGCATTTCTGCAAGCTTTGGAGGCTGCAAGCTGAGGCCATGAATGAACTGAGTCATTCCACAGAGCTTCATTAATTTTAAGGCAATTTAAGAGATCTGAGTCACAGGCTTCAGTCATTTAGACTCTCCCAGCTGGCACCGTGCTTGCCCACACACGTTTGTCTTCAAAGACTGCATCTGTGGCTAGATGTGTGGTACTGCCCACTCTCCGTCAGTTTCTGAGAGAAATCAACCTCAGAGATGCAAGCAAGGTGACTCGATATCCATTTGCCATGTGCATCTTAGTCTGCAGGAGGATTTAATGAAATTAGCAGTTGGCTGTCTCAGCCACATTTATTCCACCGCAGACATGTGCAATTCTAAATTCTATACCCAACACAATATTGTACCCAGCCTCCCAAGGAAACTCAGTTATGCCATATGGTGACTCCACTCACTACACAATATTTAGCAACTTGGTGAACAAGAAGTGAATCATATCTTAAGCATCCTGGCCAAATATTGTTTTATATAGCAACAGTATTAGTAATATATATGTTTTACTTTAAAAAACAGTAGTACTTCCTGCTACACCCACTGAAAATTAAGAACTAGACGTCACTGGAAGTAGACTGCACAAAAGAAGACTTCTTGCTCATTAGCAATCTTCAATTCAGCACTGCGCTGTACATACGATACTCATTACCAGACTTCAGTTCAACATTGCGCTGTACATACGATACATTCAGAATGTCTGCTTCTTTTCTTTTCCTCCAGAGCAGCTGCTAAGATTGGGCAATAGTCTCCCAGGGAAACAGAGCAAGGAATCCTGGGGCATTTTCCTGATTCTGAAAACAAAGGACATGTAGCCACAAGGAGGGGAATGCTGAAGCTCTCCCCTTCCACTAGAGAAGAGCCCTTATAATCCCAGGATCTGGACAAGAACCTTACCAAGTCTCTATTGGGGGAAGGTGTCCTGTGGGAACTGGGTGACTACTTTACTCCTGGAGCCTCAGTCTTCTCATTCAACAAGGATAATAATGAAATCCTTTCTAAAGCATAATGTTGCAGGCTAAATCCTTCTTGTTGGAAGATGTAGTGACTGTCTGGGACACGGACACACACACACACACACACACACACACACACACACACACACACGCTCACACATAAAATGTGATCATCCTGTTCAGTAAATGTACAAGTTGGCAAGTGAAAGATGCCGAGATCATTGCAATAAAATATGGTGTGACTCTGATAGAGCTGTATACTGAATAGACCATCTCACATAGGATAGGTCTAGAGCAGAATCCCTGAAAATGCCCAAAAATGAAGTGCACATGATCAAAAATATTTAGTAAGGAAAAACATTGTTTATTCTAGTCAAGAACATGACCTTTTCTTAGTGAAAATTATAATGCAGTGACATAGAGTGGCAGGAAATAGGCCATGTTTATAGCAATCAAGGACTATGGGTTAGCATTACTAAACTAGCCATTACTTTATGAAGGCCAAGGAAGGTTTGAAGGGATTCTACTCTGAGCAGTTCACCTTACTCCACTCCTTTGAAAACCGCTGTACCCATTTCTGTGGGGAAAAAAAAAACTGTTAGCTGTGCAAAATTGAGCTCATTAGAACTGGCAGGGATGAAAACTGATGTACTTCATCTGGGTTTTTCAGCATTCCTACCTAGGAAAAAGAAGCTACTGTTTTTATACTTGGGGGGGGGGTGATTAGACTGCAATGCTCATTAACTGAAGAACTGGCCAGACTCTTTTTTAGAAAACAAGGTGCCTTACAAGGAAGGGACTCGAGTATCATGTATCCTACTTCTTTACTGTGAGCTCTGCAGTGAGCTCAGTGAATATTATCCCAGACACCAAGAAGACTGATGTCAGTGAGAAGGAGCCATGACTCATGGTGCTCCTGAGGACTAGGTAAATTTTAACCCAGTGAGGTATTAGAGTTGAAGGTCTCACAATGCACATGGCTTATCTAAAACCCTAAGGCCACTACCATACTGAGTAGAGAAGAGAAAAAAAAATGACCCTCATTCACAGAAAGATCCTGATCTGTGAAAAAGAAAGTTTGACCTCCTACAATGAAATAATCATCATCTGAAGGTGCCGGGGATGTTAGCCTGTGTTTGACAAACATCATCTTACCATAAATGTTTATAAGACTTTAAATCTCTTCTACATAGCCCTTCTTAGAGAAACTGTAAGATTATGTGATGTCAGTCTAAAGTGTCAACTAAAGCACAAACTGCTGGGTTCTATAGTGAAACCTGCCTGATCAGGGGGTTTGATGTCCAGAGATTCACCTTAAATGCAGCAATAGTGGTAGCCCCAAACTAGGACATTGAAAAAAATTAGCTCGTTTTTCCTGCTGTATTTACTTTTGCGAGCAGCAGCATCTACTCTGCTGCTGCTGCTGCTTTTCTTCACCAATTTTAGGTCCTAGCTTTTTTTTTTGCACTGTAAATTGAAGACCAGAAGATCTTTTGGAATCTTCCAAGCCTCCAGTGTCAGATTAGGATCGTTGAGATACCCAGCTTCATTGACCAAACAACTACAAGTTTCTTAGCCTCTCCAACATCAGTCAGCCGTTGTTGAACTACCTGGACCATTTCGTGTACAATGACCTAATAAATGCTCTGTTATATGTTCATTCTACCATTTCTGTTCTAGAGAGCCTTGATTACTGACATAGCATTATTGATACCCCAGTTATCTTTGTCACTTCCTACATGTAAGAATTATTATTATTAATCTTTCTTCAAGAATAATATGCAAGAAGGAAAAAAGCTAAGTATCTCAGATGAAGAAACTTCTCCTCCCCCCCCTCTCTCTCCCTCCACACCCCCAACCCTCCCATTCCCCCTACACCCCTCCACACACACACACACACACACACACACACACACACACACACACACACGCACACACATCACCTCTATTATATTACCTTGCGTTTTATAGGCTCCATTCCCCTGTACCCAGACCCTGCTGTGGTACCTGACACATAGAAGACGGCCAATAGACAGAAGTCACCTAAGTAACAAGAGCTCGCTAGTATATTTGTTGTCTGAAGAATGAATTTCTCACACGGAACCTCCCAGGGACGGTGCCAGGGGATTTTTATTGCAAAACCAGCAGTTTATTGGGTTGACAAAGAGAACATTCAATTAAAGAGTTTCAGAACACAATGGAATCACTTCAGTTATAAAATTCGGACGTAAAAAAGTAAGTATTTAGAAATATCCTTCAAGCATTTGAAGACTGGCAAAGGCAGCCTCTTTTGGTTCTGGCACAGACTAAGACTTTTGTGGTCACAGATGGGCCAACATACCTGCACATTTAGTGATCCAGTACTTTCTGCTCCAGTATAAAGTACTGGCAGCACTGAGCACACACTGACTGAGCATCAGGCTTCTAGAAGCATACCACTTAAGAACCTAAAAAATAAGGATGCTGCCCACTGTGTGTTCACCCTAAGCATATAAAATATGGAGGGAAAGTCAAGACCTAGGTCCCAAAACCCTTCTTATCTCTAGATTAGCTCACTCTGTCTCATCTTAGATCCCAGGGCACTATGCAGCAGTAGATCAAGATGACAAGGTACAGATAGCCTACACCCAGCCATTGAGCCACCATGTCAGAAAATTAGAACCCTCAGAGGATATCAACATTCTAGAGGTAGCTCACGTCAAGAGATTTTAGTCTTTTCATATTCTTTAATTTCAATATGTGGTCTGAGAGAATACCAAAATCACTGACTTCTGAAATGAATTTCAGTGAACCCAGCTGTCGAGTACTTATGGCCCTTTGAATTATTGCTGGGTTTGGAGATTGAGTTTCTTTAAAAAACACAGAAATATTATAAGATTACGTTTTTGTTTTAATCCCAGGTGTGGGATATATGGCTGCTTCACATTGTACACAACAGCTGACTATGATTTGCCATATGCTCTGGCAGGGGTGTGATTTTGCCAACCACAGAGAGTTTCTGTGATGGTGTGACATTTGAAATTCTTGGGACTTTTCAAAGTGCATATAAATGCCAGGACTTTTAGAGGTGGGGTCCATCATTGGTTGGTTGTTTTTAGTAGCTGTTGGCTATGGTTTGTTAAGTAGTTGTGCAAAGAAGAAAGATAATGAAGAAGGAGGAGGAGGAGGAAGATGAAGAAGATGAAATTAGATATCTTGACTGCAAAAGTCAAACTTGCCCCAAGGGGCTCGATGCCGACAACTAGCACAAAGTAATTATAATAACGTTGGTAATATCATTGTCCACTTTCAGAACCCTGGCCTTTTTTCAGGGATCTCTTTCCTTTTCTCCCTAAACGTTTTTTTTTCCTCCTTTATCTAGTGTTAGGGATTGGAAAGGAGAGAAGGATGGAAGAAAGAAAAACCCACAAAGTAGGAAAAACTCAGGTACAGTATGACCCTGTCAGCTTGCCTATAATGATCTGGCATGCAATTCTGAGATTAAAAGTTGTGACTATCTTCAGCCATGTCCTTTCTGACTGACCTATAAGAAAGCTAACTGTCAGGAGGGCTACCCTATGGAGAAAGATCATGTGGCTAGAAACAGAGGGTAGCCTCCACCTTCCAGAGAATAAATGAGACCCTCAGTTCAACCTTTAAGTTATATGAGATCAGCAACCTTACACAGTTACAGTTATGTGAGAAAACTTAGAATCAGATGCTTCATCTTTGAGCCTTCAGATAAGACCATAGGCCAACTCTACACCTTGATTATACCCCTGGTGACTGTCCCTGGGAGCATCACACAGAGAAGCTAAGTCACACCTAGATTCCCAACCCACACAAGCAATAAATCTATTACATCCTGTCACTAGGTTTGAGAAGGTCTTTTGCTATCTGTCAATGAGATGGCTAATGAAGGCATGTAAAAGACAAATAAGATTCGATAGTTCAGTCGCTACATTGTGTGATTTCTGACCTCACCAGGGAACAGGAAGGATTCTGGCTGATAGAATGAATTCCTTGTGCTTAACTTAGCATCACTTTTCCTTCAGTGGAGCAAACCTGGCTACTTCTTTTCACTCTAGAGTGCTTGGGTCTATTTCCCTTCTAGAGCTGACTGACTTCTCCTAGGAAATCCCCCAACCACAGAGCTGTGGATTAAGTTCAGGGCCTCACATAGGCTAAGGAGGCACTCTAATAGTAATCTGAATCTTCAGCCTCACCTTCTTTTAAGCCCCTTTACCTTGAGGCGGAGACTCATTCCTTTGTTAAATTCACTGTGTAGCCCAAGCTGGCCTTGAACTTGCAATGTTTCTATTGCAGTCTGGAGTGCTGACATCACAGACATGGGCTGATGTCCAGCTATAAATATCTTTTCTTGTCTGCTGATATTCTCCTTGGATTTTAATGCAAGCTTGAATGTTTTCCTTGACTCAAGTCCATCAACTTAGATTCTTCCCCTTTTCAAAATATTCTCTCTTGCTTGCTCTCACAGAAGAGAGTGTAACATATCATATCATAACTTGTCATGCTATGTCATATATCATATCATAGTGTGAGGGGCTTTATTAGATAATTTGGTAAACCTTCCTTTACTGTTTAATAATTGTAGTTTCTACTTTTTATGGTAGGGTTTCTTTATACAAATCTATGTGCCTCTATGATAAAATCATATGTACAAAGGCAGAGCCACTCTCTGTGGTGGCCTTAAAAGGTCACAGAGGGCAGCAACGCAGAGTGCTTTTCTCTTCCACAAAGTCAGTCCAAAACTCTAACCTCCATTTGTGAGTTAGATTAGTTAGGGTTCTTAGAAAAAGAGAACTTACAGGATAAATGTGTACAAAGGGGATTTATTAGAATGTATTACAGGCTGTGGTCCAGCTAGTCCAACAATGGCTGTTTAACAATTGAGAAAGTGCAAGAATCCAGTAGTTGTTCAGATAGTCTTCAGATTCTACACCAGAATCCCCAAGTAGGTTTTCATGCTACTTCTAGCAAGAGAGTGACAGAGAGCAGGCAAAAGGAAAGCGCGCTTCCTTCCACCATGTCCTTTCTATAGGCTGCCAGCAAAAAGTATGGCCCAGATTAAACATGAATCTTCTCACCTCAAAGATCCAGATTAGAAGTGGGTCTTCCCACTTCAAATGATTTAATTATTCAAAAAAAAATTCCTCATGGGTGTGCCCAACCCCTGAAGTTTTAGGAAATTCTAGGTATAGTCAAGTCAACAACTAAAATAGCCCCCACATGAATATATCTGGGAGTCAGGGTGCTAAAGCCATTAAGTAGAAAATTAGGAAGAACGGAGATGCTCCTCTTGCTTTGTTCTGTTAATCAAATCTGAGGTCACACCCCACAGGGATGGTACTAGTCAGGCTGGGTCTTCCCTTCTCAGTGAAACCTTCAGGGAAGAATATCCTCACAGACACAGCTAGAAGTTTTCTACCCAACCCCAGGTGATTCTAAATTTTGATTTGGTGACAAGCAAGGTTGACCATCAATCATATCTGTCCATTTCTTCACTACAGTGAACAATTCCTTTTTTAAGCTACCCAGTCTGTGTATTCTGTTTTGGCATCTTGAGCTCTTGAGATGACTGACTAGATGTTGACTGACCAGACTTTCGGTCAATTCTGACCAGGTATTGATTAACGTGACATTGGACTCTTGCGTTTTCTAGAGGAACATATTATATATTAGATAATAATTATGTGTATTTATGCTTGATATGAATGTATAAGAGAATTTAATAGTTTAGGTTACCAGTCATGGTGCAGTTCAACAATGAATGATTCACACTGGAAAGGCTGAGAATCTGGTGGTTGTTTAGTCCTGGGATCTCTTAGCAGTCCTCAGCTGATACTGAAAGCCTTGAGGATTCCAGCAGACTAGCTGGTCTTACATCTATATTGAAAGTCCAAAGAAGCTCCTTCCAGTATCAGTGAAGGAATCGATAGTGGCGAGGTGGATGATTTGAAGGCAGAGGAGAGAAAAAAAGAGAGAAAAAAAAAAAAAGAATGAATGAATGAAAGAAAATAGAAAAAAAAGAAAAAGAAAGTCTTTGTTCCATGTCCCTTATCCTTCTAACTAGGTCCCAGGCCCATTTGCTAATCCCAATTTGCTAATTAAACCATGCTAATCCCAACAGGTAGTCCCGAAGGCCAGCCTGATATAGACAACTCCTCACTGAATTTCTTATCATATGATTCAAATATTGTTCGATGTTAACACTTAAAAATACCACCTCAAACTCCCTCTCCTCTCTACTAGCCAACCATAACAACTAGTCCATTTTGGTGTTGTTTTTCTTCTGAGTAAAATATGCTTCTTGCTCTCTAGAAATCCCAATTAGTATGAGATGTGAGCTAATGTTTCCAAAGCACTTATCAAGAGTCAAATGCAGAACTGAGTTTAGAACTGAGTTCATTCTTACAATCTTTCTCCCATTCCTAGAGAGAAATAAAACGAAGCTATGGAAATCTTGAAGCAGAGGGAATCTACTTTAAAATCTAAATATATATATATATTACCATAGATCTTTTTGCATTGACTTTTATTTGAAAATTGTATTGAAAATACAAATTTCAAAGATTGGATTAAAATCTTAAAGTTCCTGGTTCATTATTTCTCGAATGGCGCTTTAAATGTTTGTTCCAAAGGGTGGCTGGCTTTCCATTCCCACACTGGGTCCTGGTTCCCTCATTTAAAACTAGCCAGGATTCTTTTGAATATCCCTGACTCTACAATGCCCCTCTTCTGGGCACTGGTAGGCTGTGTACAGAACATCTTTCAGATGTAGACTGCTTCAATAGTGACTGGAGACCTGTCTCTTACAGCATCATGATGACATTTTTATGTTTTTTTTCAGGGATAAAACAAAACTTGTCAGGAAGCCTGAAAGATCAGCAGATGATCTAAATAAAAGTTTTGTATAGTGGGATTATTGAGTTTTTTTTTTTTTTTTAATTTTCAGGTTTAACCTATGCTCTGCCCATTGAGGCATTTCGAGTTGTTTGTGAATAGAACCCTGTTAGCAGCTCCAGAATTTGACCTCAGTGAGGCGTTGCAGCACCAAGGGAAAACAAGCCCCATCCCCTCTGTCTCTTCATCCACATGCTGAGGCTCCTATTTCTCCACACTGGACTAAGAGTAGCGAGAGATGATCCAGAGCATCTTGTACTTTGAAATTCCTTGCCTAGCACAGAGAAAAAGGCAGAAGTAGCCAAGAGAACAATGGGAGCTGGCGAAAGACAAGGCAAAATTCATACCAATAGTACTCGTCTTGGTTACAATAATAGTAGTGGGCAATGCTCACCTCTGCCCAGTCACTAAACCCTTGGAGGTGTTTCTCTATGTTTTCTATTGCTTACGACTCTCCCATGAATAGCACTATTATTCACCATATAGAAGCTCAAACTAGAGTGTGAAGGTATTTTATCATTTCCTTAAGGTAGCAGGGTTTCTGACTAGCCACTTCAGTGATGCTTCTTGAACAAGTTTTATAGTAATTATTAAAAAGAATCTCACTTATCTCTTTATCAGCCCCTGGGGGCTCACTCTGTGGATGCCACTCTAGTTTAAAGCCATACGCATGAACTTTGTCACTCGGTCCACTAGCTACACTGGTTACTGCCCCAATGTTTTCTTTTCTCCACTGCCTGTCACAAACATGACTCCAAGGCCTGATAGCTTTTTATATAGATTTATATATTACAATCTCAATTCACAAACCCTCTATACCATAAGATTACATCAAATGAACAGAGATACAAACTGCCCTTCTATATGAGATAAAAGACCTATAGAATCCGTTAAAATGTTCCTATCTACCTATTGCCAATTATGGCCACCAGGATCCAGGTCTGCTTTCTCTGGTTTCATCTTGATTTCCTCTCTTCAATCCCTGTTCCTCTTCCATTTTCCAATCTTTTACCACCTACCTCTCCACTGTCCAATCATATATAGACTTAACATAAACATACAAACAAGGACTGGTTGACTTTCTGAATTCAACTTCTTTGTAGCATTGCTTTCCCAAAATCTGTCATGGATTAAGCCCCAGAATCGCTGAGTGACTGTACCATTCAGAGGGTTGTTTACATCCTGAGGTTGAACTCACTTAGAAGTCATATTTGCTAGCACACTCTTTTATTGAATGATATAAAATTTCATGCTGTCTCAAGCATAACAATTATACTTAGATATATGTTTTAATTTCCTCACTGGACAAAAGCCAACATTATGAAATCAGTTTTTTTTATTTACATTTTATTAGACACAAAGAATGAGTTCATATTTGCATATTTGAGTGCAAGCAAGGGTCAGATATATTAACGATTCCTTCCATGTGTCTTAGTCACTGTTCCATTGCTGTGAACAAACATCATGACCAAGGCAACTCTAATAAAAGAAAGCATTACACTGAGGGCTTGCTTAGAGTTTCAGAGCTTAGTCTATTATCATCATGGCTGGAAACATGGAGGCACACATGATGCTGGAGACGTAGCTGAGAGCCAAGTTCGGATCCAAAGGCAAAGAGATTGAAAGAGAGAAACACTGGGCTGGGGATGGGCCTTTAAAAACCTACCCCCAGTGATACACCTTCTCCAACAAGGCCACAACTTCTAATCTTTCTAAACCTATTAAAGACTTCCACTCCCTGGTGACTAAACATTTAAACATATGAGCCTATGGGGGTCATCCTTATTCACACATGGTTTCCTGAATAGGTTGTTTCATACGGAAGTGAGGTTCCATACTCCTTTTGCTAAACTCATGGCCATCTGAGGAACCAGGGCTTGGGTTCACTCAGAAGTTGAAAAGTATTACAGATAAAGGTTCTTCAGTTACGTTCTTGGTTTTATAACCATTGAACACTATTCAGATGAAATACCATGCAGTGTCTAATGCATGATGCAAAAGTATCATAAAGTTGGAACTGTTTTTGGACACTTTTTGGGGAGAGGTGGCTGGAGAAGAGGAGAAGGAAGAAGAGGAGGAGGAGGAGGGAAGAAGGAATGACAGCTAGGACATTTGCACAAAGGCATCATCACAAGGATGTGCCAGTGGGTTGACTAGATGTTCCCTTTATACTCGGTATCTAATATGAAGTTGGTAATAAAAACCCCATTAGGATATTGTTGTGAGGATTAAGTAAGACAAAATACACAGTTCTCTTATGGATTCCCAAGCCTGGTACATACATCAATTCCTATCCACCTTAGTCTAAGATCTCAACCAAAGCCAAACCCAAAACTGACTTGTTAATTGCCTGGATCAGGAATTAGATGGAAACTCAATCCATCTTTGTTCACATTGGTCTACTTGTGCTATGACCATTTGACCATACTGAAAACTGTGTTATAAAATCTGAAAGGAATCCTTAATCATCATTTCATTTCTCTTTTCCCTTTGTAAATGTAGTATAATCACTCTGTTCCATCTAAGAGAAAGGTCAAGCAATTCCAAGCAGCTTTTGAAATATGGATATCCTGGCCCTTGAGCTGCTGCCCCACCCAACAAGGTTTGTTTTGGAGCCAAGCTTGGAAGCACATGGTAGGTTTACCAGAACACCCTGCAAATTGACTCCTTGGCCAGGAACCTAACTCTACAGCTAGTCTGTAAATTTCAGTAGTTCTTCAAGTGGTCCTTTCTGCATGGTTTTGCTTTCCTCTACTGTCTACTCAGTGATGTTCAAATGAACAGTAGGCAGTTTGCAATATGCCAAAAACTACTTTGCATCACATACTGAGTTTTCCATCTTCTAACTGTATCTCCTTTCCATACTTGACACTCAAGAATAATTATTCTTATAAGAGGTGACAAAAGCAAGATAGGGGTGGGTGGGGAGGAGGTGGATCAGAAACAGTCCAGTAAGTCCTTTTAACTGATTTTTTTTCTATTCTGTATTTATACATTGGACCTTCCTAGTAGATCATTTATCCAATGGGAAGACAGGAAAAGAAAACATCCCCTGGTTAGCCTTGGTACAACAAATATTTAATCAAAAAGTCACCTTTTAACAGTCATACTAGGAATCACCTTGTAAATAAGAAGTGATTTCCCAGAATATGAACCATATTAAAAAAAATACAGTGAGAAAGGAAATCACCTTTCTCACTTGTGGGAGGATTTTAGGTGGCCTATTTAAACTAAGGTTTAGTCAACTCTCGAAAGCATGATGACATGCTATACAGTGTAGTAAAAAACAGTTTCAGAACAAATTTATTTCCTTGCCTTGTTCTTCCTACTATGTACACACACACACACACACAGAGAGAGAGGGGGGGGGAGACCTCTAAGGCCACTGAGTAATGGGCTATCATAGAATAAATTAGTCTCCTGGGTCTTGGTGCTTTCATCTATAAAGTGGAACAATAATTCAAAGTTTTCTATACAAGCCAAGGAGAAAGACAGGGTGGCTTGAGAACTCTTGTAAGTGTAATTAAAAACTTACAAGTACTGAAGTGAGTTCTAGAGAAGATTTTCTAAATAATGGAACAATTTACGTGGGGCTAAAGAATTGATAGGTGCCAAAGCCTAGAAGTATGTCTTAGGCCTCATCACTGTGCCAAATGCATATCAGTCTCTTCACTGATTGTAAATGCAGCTCCTCTGTGAACCATGCTGAATGTCTTTCCAGTGGCTGTAGTTACAGAGGAAGGCATCTTCTTCCCCAGCCTTTTCCCCTTCATATTGGAAATGAAGGGCAGAAATACTTTCCAAGGGCATCAAGGGAATATGAAGTCAAGTGCAAAGATGGGAACTGGAAAATATGACCTCCGACTGTGTGAGTCCAGGGAGGTGCTGATGGTGGGAGTGTCTTAAAAAACATTCTGGAGATAGAGGAAATTCATATTCACACCCAAGACAAGCAAAGAGGGAAGACCCTGGTGTGCTGAAAGCAGAATGAACAATTGAAGTGAGCAGCATGTGATTCCAGGGTTTTCCAGTGTCAGCCCAAAGAACAGGGTGGCTAGTGCACCAGGGCTGGTGGCAGTGTGCTGCTAGTGTTGGATGTCTGCATTCCTCTGACATTCATATGTGAAACGTTAATCCCAAGCGACAGTAACAGGAAGTAGGACTTTTGGGAAGTCATGAGTGGGATTAGCATCTTTCTAGCAGAGGTTTCAGCCTCCCACACTTTCTCCATCATATGAGGACCCTAGATGAAGACACTCTGTGTAACCAGAATGCAAGTCCAGACACTGAGGCTTCCGGTGCTTATGTCAGGCTTCTCAGTCTCAGGCCCTGTGAGAAGTAAATGTGTGTTATTTGTGACTGACCAAGTGTGTTATTTTGTGATGGCAAGAGACTGGACTGAGGGTACCACATTTTACATAACCCCAGAGAAGCCATTCAAAGGCATCTCAATGAGAATAAAATGCTCTGGTTTTGGGTAGGCTGAAATCTATACATAGCATGACCCAAGATTCCCTACAGCTCATTCTGGAAGTATCTTGCAAGCTTATGGACTTAGGCTTGTCATGTAAGAATTAAGAGAGACCTGTTGTCACCTTTCATCATGGCTATTCTTGATTGTCAACTTGACTCCAGTAAAATTAATAAACAGCCAAGTGGCTGGGTACACTTATTCTTGAGGGTTGCTTCTTAGCTAAATCATTTGAAGTGAGAATACTAAATAAAGATCTCTTGAGGTTGGAAGATCCACCTCAAATATGGGCCACACCTTTGGTAACAACCTATATACATATAATTATGACACACACACACACACACACACACACACACACACACACACACACACACACACGACATAGAAGGAAGCCATTGAGTTTGCCTAACTGTTCTTGCTCTCTGGCAAGTTCATTTCTTCACTAGCTGTAGAGCCTACTTCTTCAGAATTTTGGCTTTTTCTGAAGACCAGCCGAAATATCCACTTTCGTGAATTGAACAATTGCTGTATTCTTGGAATTCCCATTGGTAGACAGCCATTGTTGGACCAAGCAGATCACACCCTATAAGCTACTCTAATTGATGTAGCACTCAAATAAGTACTTTTAAGCATATGCTTATTCATTTAATAAACACAGGATTTGCTTAGAGGAGCGTCACACCGTTGGCAGCCGCTACTCATTTGCCGAATGAATAAATATACTAATGAACTACGAAGACCAGGAAGGAGTAAATGCATTTTCGAATAAAATAATATTTTTGATAACTTGGAGCCCACAACCTGGGATGGTGACAGAGTTTGGCAGACTTACTCCAAAATGAACAGAGAAAAATATATCATTCTACATGTATAATTCTTGTTTTAATTCCTATACAGCATCTCACTATTGTTATAAACTATACTTATCTCTTTCTGTAAACATACTTAATAACTCTCATGTCTTATTGATACTGTAAGCCTATTGCTTATTACTTACATTAATTATTGTATGTTTAGTTGTTTTCCATGGCTGTCTTCAGCCACTGTAATGCATACAGTTAATAATAACAGGAATTGGTTTCTATTGTGTATAGGATGTTGTGTTCCTTGGTTTGTACATGTACCATTCTTAGACTTCATGTGTTGGTAAGATTCTGATCATAGTTCCACATTGAGCTTAAAATGTTTTAAAATCATCTAAGATCTTGTGGCTAGAAATCGGGTATGTGAAGGTTCCCACAGCTGCTTCCATGAGTCCGCACGTGCGGGGAAGGCTCAGGTCTAGTTTACCCTGTGCTTAATAATTTTATTATAAGGCTTTATACAGGAACAGAACAGCTGCCATATCACTCCCCGAGAAGAGATGGACTCCTTGTCAGTGATGGGCAGGATCCATCAGGCATCTGTATAAACTTAAACTTTGCTTGATCTGCTAGAGAAGTGGTTCTCATCTTGCCCAGTGCTGTGAGCCTTTAATACGGTTCCTCATGTTTTTGTGATCCCCAGCCATGAAGTTAGCTTGGTTGCCACTTCATAACAATAGCTGTGTTATGAATCATATGTAACTATCTGATATGCAAGATAAGTGATATAAGACCTCCAAAGGGGTCATGACATGCAGGTTAAGAACCATTGTGTTAAGGCTACGGTGCTTTCTCTTCTCTTTGATGCCCACTGTTATTAACTCCCTAATGAGCACCAGTATGGTCTTCCTAATACCTCGATACAACCGTGACACTTCTTGATTGAAAGTCAGCTTGGTATAGAATCTCTTTCTCTACTTGAACACTGTAGTCTTCAACTGCAACACAGCCAGCCCTTTCCAGAGTCATCACATATTGCTTCGCAGCTTACGGGACCAGTGGGGTTCAGTTGATGACACTGAGCGTTCAAGTCATTAGAAAGCCAGGTCGTCCTACCCCTTGTCTTCCTAATATTCTTTCCATGCCTAGATGGTCAAAAAAAATCTCTTATGTGTAATATTTCATGACTCACAAGACTGTTACAACGTCCACAAAGAAAGAAAATCTGTATCTTCTCCATATCCAGTGTCTGGCACATAGTAGGTCTCGATAAATATTTTCTTTGGATTTATTCTAGGTTAAGGAGGAGAGAGGAAGAGGAAGAAGAAGAGCCACAGAAAGAGAGGGGGGCGAGGGGGAGAGAAAGAGAGAACACATAAGAGTGAGCAATCACATTTTTAGGAAAGTTTCCGGTAATCCTAGAAAAGTACATTTCCTTGGGGTGTCATATTGTAATGGCCACATTGCCCCCCCCACGTGTGTGTGTGTGTGTGTGTGTGTGTGTGTGTTTCTTAGTCCTTCTCTGGGGCTAGACTGAGCTCTAGGATGGAAAGAACCAAATCCTACACACACTTGGATCTTCCGCATAGGGGTGAGCCTGTCATAACCCAGCCATTCTCAACCTTCCCATTACTACCTTCTTTAACAGTTCCTCATGTTGTGGCGACCCCCTAACATAAAATTATTTCACTGCTAGTTCATGACTGTAATTTTGCTTCTGCTATGAATATAATGTAAATATCTGATATGCGACCCCTTTGAAAGGGTTTTTTTCACCCCAAAGGGGGTCACAACTCACAGGTTGAAAAACACTATCATAATTCTTCATAGATTTCCCAGAACTGCAACTGCAGTTCCAGAGATCACATGAGGTAAGTGGGACTGTTATTTCATAGATGAGACCGGGCGAGGGGGAAAAAAAGTCTCCTTCTGAGAATGGAAACTCATGCTGGAACACAGGTCTCTCAAGCTTTTTAATGAGACAATTTTGTGATAGTTACCCAATAGAGGCCACAGGGAACCTTTCTCCATAGATCCTCTGTAGAGATTGTCCAGGATCTGTTCTTGAACTGGGCAGAGACTACACACAGCACACTAATCTGTGGTCATGGTAATCCCCTCAAGCCTCAAGCCCTTATCCCCTTGAGGGACAGTTTAGGGTTTGAAGGCTGAGTTCCAAGCAGATGAGTGGGGAGAAAGAGGTGAGATCTCTGTGAAGACACGGGCCATTTTAGTTTCTTCTCAAAATCTGTTCTCTAGGGAGGCCAGCTGGACAAGCAAGGTCTATTCACCATTCTGAAGCCAGCCTCAGGGATCTCCTGATCATTAGAGAGACTATTGTCCCAGATAACTACAATTAAAAATAGTTGTCTATTTTTCTTCAAAATGGTAGTGAGGAAGATTGTTACAGAGTGGCCTCCCTCATAGGAGGAGGTGCCTTATGCAGGTAAAATCTAGGCATACTCCCAGTAGCCTCGCCCCAGACCTTGGTTGCTTCTCTTTCTCTTTCTGTCTTCCCTTGCCACATTGCTTCTCTTACCAGGATGTATTGTAAAGCCAAGAGGCTGAAGCTGTGGTCTGAACTTTCCCCGGGTCTGCTCAAGCCAATAGTCCGGAACCTTCCCAGGAAGTTAAGAATAAGCCGGGTTAAAGTGCAGCCTTCAGTTGAACCCAGTATTGAATGTGTTCCTGGCCCTCATACTGAGATGACAAGACTGGAGAAGCCTGGCTCCTTGGCTGGGAGCCAGCATCACTTGCTCGAGGTATGAGTGCAAAGGTGTGTGTCCCCGAGCCCCCCAGAGACCTCGTCCTTAAGTCAAAAGAGGCCGAAAGTACCCCAATCCTATAACTGAGAGGTGGGGGGCGGGGTGGTGACACCAACTACAAGCTCACAATGTACTTCTGTTGAAATGAGAAGCAACTGGAGAGAAAGAATAAAACTAATTCTAGAGACTGTGGGCTGCAAGAATCATTCATTCTTTTAAAAACCGAGGGAAGCTGCTTGCTCAGGTTCACATCGCAACGGCGGGTAGGGCGGGGAAGGAGCGGTTTTCGTGAAGCTTTCTGCAGAAAATCTCAGGGAAGAGGATCTAAGTCCCAAAGTTGACCTGAGCCAGCCGGTGTTGCGTGGCGATGGTGGTAGACACACAGCCCAGTATCTCAAGCTCTGCAGCGCGAGCAGCAAGCTAGGAAAGCCCAGAGCCCTTGGACTGCGGAAGGATATAAAAGCTGTGTTTACCTCGCGCCTGGCCCAGCCATCCAGGGGCGAGGCCGGCGCCCCCAGTGGGGGCGCTGCAGGAGTGGCGGCGGCAGCCCTGGCCGCCGGCGGGCGCTGGGGAGCCGCGCGCGCACTGGCAGCGGCGCCGCTGATTGATGGGCTCCCGGCTCAATGACAGGGGCCGGGCACTGGGTGGGGCGGGGCCGGAGAAGAGGGCGGGGGCTCAGTGGAAATGTGTCGGTGACATTGAATGGGGAGACCGAGCGCGAGCGAGCGAGCGAGGCGCGCGCGCACACACACGCGCACACACAGCCGGGCTCGCTCCGAGATCCCCGGCCACGTAAGTAACTATTAATACCGCCTCGCCCGGGGATGCGGGCGTGCTGAGCGCCGGGATTGGCCTAGGGCGCCGTGGCCATCCCCTTTAATTTTTAAATACACGGTCCTCTCCTACTTCTGGGTGGCAAGGAAAAAAAAAGAAAGAAAGAAAGAAAAAGAAAGAAAGGAAGAAAGAAAAAAAGAAGACAAGCCGTCGATTTTTATTTTTCCTCCGGAACAAACCCCGCCGTGCAGTTTGGTCGCAAGGCATCAGGAGACAAGAGTGGTTTGCAAATTGTTCCAAGGCTCAAGACCCACTTGTGCAGCGGAAAAAGGAACGCCGCGGGTTAACAGAGCCCGGGGAGCATCTGCTGCCAGTTCCTGCAGGACCCCCGGAAAGCTCCAGCCGCTGATCCCACCAGGTCACCGCCCGCACTTCTTGCTTCATCGGAGGAGGATCTGGGACGTGAGCGGCGACAGCAAGAGCTAGTAGTGCTGACCGCGCGGGCTCAGCTTTGGGCTTTGTCGCGGTACCTGTGCCTGCCCTACTCCGCACTACCTACTCAGCTTTTGCAATCTTTTGTTGCCACTGCTGACCGCCCCAAGTTAAATGCTCTTTTGCTATTTTTCTTTTTTCTTTTCTTCTCTTTTCTTTCTTTCTTTTCTTTTTTTTTTTTTTTTTTTTTTTTTTTTTTTTTTTTTTTTTGAGAGTGAGCTCTGCGATTTTTTTTTTTTTTTTTGGAAAAGCCTCAGACGCCATCTACAGTTAAGACTTAGGTAACTGCCCTCTCTAGCACCCCCTTCCACGCCCCCCACCCTTTCCACCAAAAAAAGGGGGGTGCAGCGCGGATACTGGCTGCCGCGCGGCGTGAGCCGGTAGACCCGTGCTTATTTCCTTTTTCTTTTTGTTTGGTTTCTAACGCGTGGAGGGCGAGCCGGCGCCGCACGCTCCCTGAAGACTGCACAAACTCCACGCAGGGCTCCACCGCCCGGTCTGCGGATCCTCTGCTGGGGATCGCTCCGGAGCCCGGCGCTGCAGCTCCGCACGCTCACTCGTCCAGACCCACGCTGCGAACAGAGACCCACTGAATCCAAAGTGCGGTTCTGCACTGCGCTGGCGGCTTCTGGGTAACAAAAGGACCCGAGCTTTCCGCCGAGCGAGCACCCCCGGGAGCGGGGCTCTCAGCCGGGGACCAACCCTGTGGCGCCCTTCTTGGGGGGGCTAGTTCTTAACTCTTCCTCCACGGAGCCCCAGACGGGTCCCCTCCCTTTTTGATCCTTTTAAGTCGGTGGCATCGAGGCGCCTGCACCCGCGGCTCATCCATTTCTCCAGCAGGTTTTTCTTTCTTTTCTTTTCTTTCTTTCTTTCTTTCTTTCTTTCTTTCTTTCTTTCTTTCTTCTTCTTCTTCTTCTTCTTTTTTTTTTTTTTTTTTTTTTTTTTTTTTTTTTTTTGGTTTGTTGGTTTTGTTGTGTGCGATCCCCACACCCATGAACATACACAGGTCTACCCCTATCACAATAACGAGATATGGGAGATCGCGGAACAAAACCCAGGATTTCGAAGAGCTGTCGTCTATAAGGTCCGCAGAGCCCAGCCAGAGTTTCAGCCCGAACCTTGGCTCTCCGAGCCCGCCCGAGACTCCGAACTTGTCGCATTGCGTTTCCTGCATCGGGAAATACTTACTGTTGGAGCCTCTGGAGGGAGACCACGTTTTCCGCGCTGTGCATCTGCACAGCGGAGAGGAGCTGGTGTGCAAGGTAATCAGCCCAGCTTTGCTTTTGCGTTTTGTCTTTTGTATAAAATTAAAAAAAAAAAAAAATCATCCTGGGTCCTTTGCCAGGGACCGGGACGGTGCGGGAGGTCGCAATGCTCTCAAGTCCAGGGGCGAAAGATTCCTGGGATCATTATGCGTGGCCTCCTTAAACGGGTTTATTTGTGTGTCCACGTTCGACTAGTTGCGAAGTTTTCAGACCGTTTCAGACAATGGGGCGGGCTGCAGCGGGGGCGTTTTGGGGAGATCCGGGGAGGGAGGGTGGGGAATCTGAACCGGGGCACGGACACGCGTGCCCTAGCAGGCTGGTAGAGCTCGGTGCAGGGGGCTGATTCCCTTTGCCAGGGCATTTCTCTCTCTAGGTCGATCCCCCTCCCCTCCCTGCTAGGAGTAGGGAATCCCCGGTTGGTTTTCAGACGCAGCTCCTTCGGTTTCTTTTGTAGCCATTGTTCTTAGCAGCCTGCAGGTGTTAAACCTTTGTTCCAAAGGTGGCTTTTAAAAAGAGACCCAAAAAGTGTCCCCTCTGGCTGAGCCCAAGGCTCTAGCGGGTAAAGGGAGTTTTAAAGCTCTTTCTTCTTCCTGGAGGCTGGAAAGGAAGACTGGGATGGAAATTCGCCCCTTGAGCACCTTAGAGTGAACAAGGAATCCTTTGGGTCTTTTTGTCTAGGTTTCTTCGTGTTTTCAGACTCCCTGACTGCACACCCCCACTGTTGCTCCCCCAACACCCACAAGGCCACCTCTGCCTCTTTAGAGACTGCCCTTTGGAGCCCCCAGTGCTAGTACTAAGAAGGACACTTCAATTTCCTTTCTGTCTTTGACCCTGAACAGTAACTGGTCTATGTCTCCTGTGTCTGTGTGTCTTTGTGTGCGCTCACCAAGTACCACAAGAGGACCTAGGAGGGATAGTAACAAAATATTTGATGACAGTCAGTTTCCTACTGCTGTGGAGAGCAAGAGTTACCAGAATTAGATGTCAAGAATACATTTCTACTTAAATTTAGGCTCTTCTGGTTTTATTTATTTGTTTGTTTGTTTATTTATTCATTGAGGCAGAAGTGGGACCTGCTGTCTTTGAAATGGGCACTTTGAACATCTGTGCCCCAAATACTGTATTACACTGTCCTCAATTAATCACTGGCTGCTTTGTGAAATCACCTTATTTCGTGCTGAGTTGGAGCGCTTCCTTGCAAAAATTGGGTGGGCGAAGGTCTCCACGCAGTTCTGAGATTATTTATTTCCGAATTTAGAGGAAATCAAAGACTCTTTAAATATTGCTGTTTGCATGTACTAAGTGTTGGGAATTTTGCATCTTTCTCCAAGTTACTGTAATCAAGGGCAACTATGCTCAGCTAAAGCATTAAATTTAGTAGGCAACTCAGAGCCTGATTGGAGCCCTGCACACTGCACAATAGAACAGTCATCCTTTGAAATGAATGAATTCTACTGAGCTGTCATTCTTCTATGAAATATGCACCATCATTGGCAGGGAACATCCCCCTCCTTTTGCCCAACTTCAGTACAGCATTTTAATATATTTCTCCCTAAAGGCTAGAGATGATTTTAAGTTAAAAACTGTCTGTGCCCAAATTCTGCAAGAGCATCTTGCTCTTCGTTCTTTGTTTAGAACTAGGGTTGTCTCTGGCCTCTGTTCTTTCTTTCTGATCCTTCAGGACATATTTTAGTCTAGGTTGACCTTACAGTGTCATTTGCAGACTTGCTCCCTGGCCCCAAACTGTACTTAATCTGTTGGTTTAGTTATTTCAAAGATTGAATCAGCTCCCCACCAATTACAGTGCTATTGCCAGTGGGTTTAAGTGCAGTATCATTGTTCTGTTTGACAGAGGTCATCCCTTTACGACTCCACAGCTTCTGTTCTCCTGCCTCCTTCCCTGAGGTGATGTGGATGACTTCTGCAAGCATAACTGTGTGTAAGATGTTGAGTAGAGTTCTATGGGGGGGTGACGCTATGAACTGCACCAATATGCACACTGTGGGTTCTTTAGCTTGCTACAGGACTCAGAAATCTCCACACGGAATCTACCTCCTTCTGATGTCTTATCATGGGGTTATTGTTCCCTAGCTTCATGTTCATGTAATACAAGGTACACAAGGAGATGGATCAGAAAGGCTGTGTTTATTGCGTAGGATTCATTAGAGTATTCTGTAGGACGCCCTTTGTGGTGGGGGAGGAGTGCAGGGAAGAGCTTCCAGGGACATAAGCCTGATTATTGCCTCCACGTGCCTACTTTAGTTAGCCAAAGTATGGAAGAGTCTTTAGGGGGTCTGTAGCTGTTTTCACAAAAATTCTTGTAGCTACTGTGCAGAATGACATAATTACTATCTTGGCAGAATGGGTACTTTTTTCTTTTCAGACACGATGAATGTGGCCTAATCGTAGGGCCTTATCTGAACTGTCACATTATATAACCAAGGCTTCCAATTAAACATTTAAAAGGAGCTGGCATTCAGGCCCAGGGCTTGATTTTTGCACTTGAGAGTGATGGTTTCAATACCAGTCCAAGCCTATAAATGTCTGTTATAGCCACTAATAAAAGTTTGGCTCCTTCCTGTTTAGGAAAATGTAAGCAAGTCTTTTAGTTTTTCATTTTCTGTCCACCATTTTGTGTTCTCCTGAAAAGGGTATGGTCACACTGAGAAGCTGCCATGAATTTTTTTTTTTTTTTTTTTTTTTTTTTTTTGCTGCTTTCATTGAATCTTCTGTTCATTCAGCTTTTCAGCTGTGCTGTGGGAGAACAGGCTAACTGTGCTGAGCAAAAGGTTATTTTATTTTATTTTTTAAAAAGGCAACTGGAAACAGGAAGTGTATTATAAATAATCAGAACGGTAGGCCCTGGCGACAGAACCCACAGCCTGATGCTTCAGAACAAATTATGCTTGTTACATAATGCAGTTTGTTGACATTAGCCACTATGGTGTGTGTGTGTGTGTGTGTGTGTGTGTGTGTGTGTGTGTGTGTGTGTGTTTCATGATGAAATTGCTGAGGCTTCCCCCATTGATTCTGTGGCCTGCAGCCTGTATGCTAAGGTTGACTCAAGCATTTCAGGTTCCTAATTGAGCGGGCCACTGAGGTCACTGCTCTGAGGTCATCATTTGACAGTATCAGGGTGTGATTTGTGGTCTCCGGGGAGGCTGAAGCATTCATTCTTAAATTCGAGGGTGTAGTGGCTACAGCTGTGCCACTTTCTTCAGATACCTCATTATGGCTCATTCACAGCCTTACTGTTGACTTTGCTTCCTCAGCCCCAGTTAGCACCAGCCTCCGTGAGGGGCTTATTGTCCCTGTTTGACTCACAGGTTTTTTTTTTTCCTATGCTCTGTTACTTAACTCTTGGAATTTTATATTGCAGCCTGTGTTCTTTAAATGGGCTACAGAAGGCCCAGGAAGTCCCTCAGAAGGATTCTAGGGTAACATGTGCATCACACCGGGCCTTGTTAGGAAAGAGACAGAGGTTAGATCGTGACCCACAAGAGGATGTGGTGTCTAGGTCAGGGTGTTTATTATACAAAGAGGGAGGTTCTTTGTGCACTTCATCCATCCTATTCAGATGAATGGTGGTCCAGCCGGAGTGATAAGCAGCCCCTAGGCAGGATATTTTCCTCCTCTCCCACCACACTCCAAATACTGATGATGAGGGTGTCAAAGGGACCCAGGGACAAGAGCTCACTGATACACAGAAGATAGCTAGAACGTTTTTGCTAGGCCTGCTTTTAAATAAAACCCCCCTCATTCATCCCAAACCACTTCCAAATAGCTCCTCCTTGCACATTCTCCTCCCGAGCAAGGGAAAGCCCATTCCAACCCTAGGTGCTGGTATATCTGAGTAATGTAGGCTTTGAAGTGAATGAAAAGCTCCCTTCCCATCCTTAAAATCTCTCTGTTGCGTTCATTTCTTAGGTTTGTTCAGAAGGTATTGATGGTGCATTTTTCTTTTTAAGCGACAGTGAGGTGGCATTTCACAGGCTAACTCTGATTCATAGAGAATCATTGCATAATTGATTCATTGAGTTAGATATCTGGAGGGAA
The DNA here is from genome assembly GCF_963924665.1 of Micromys minutus. Classification (NCBI taxonomy): domain Eukaryota; kingdom Metazoa; phylum Chordata; class Mammalia; order Rodentia; family Muridae; genus Micromys; species Micromys minutus. The sequence continues at coordinate 168,468,089 of NC_137969.1, read as the reverse complement.
GAGGGAAGCCAGCCTGGCTCTCTACAGAGAAGGCCCTGTGGAAATCCTAGAGCTGCCACTGGGGGCAGGAGTTTACATTTATTTTCTGTGCCTCAGTTTGTACATCCGTAAAATGAATATATCACACACAGAGAACTATGGGGGAAAGGCTTGATATTAAAGAATTAACTGTTCATTCATGTACATTTTCCGGGCATTTTTTTTAAAAGTAAAGAGATGTTTGTCTTTTTCCTGGTATCACTTAGTTTTTTTTCTGTATCTATTTTTAAAAATAAATATGTAACTATAGGGAAGAATAGTAATATTTGGGCTTAAGTAATAGTTCAAACAGTAAATAGCTTCATGCAAGCATGAACATCTGAATTTAAAAAGCATCCACATTAAAAAAAATTGTGTGTGAGGCTTGTGAGATCAACTCTGGCAAGATAAGGACAGGACACACATACACACACACACACACACACACTATATCATTTAAGATTCAGAGGTTCAGAGGAGTCAAGACATGTTATTGTTTGTTTGCTTTTGTTTTTTGTTTTTTCCCCTGCACTATACTACACAGCTGGTAGCAGCCAGAACCGGTATGTGGGGGTCTAAGGTTCATATTTTTTATGCCATGCTAAAACATGAGACTGCGAGAATTCAGCATTCTGCACTTGGGTCATCGGAGGCACCTCTGACTGTGGTCTTGTCGATTTAATTCTAGGTGTTTGAGATCAGCTGCTACCAAGAGTCCCTGGCCCCCTGCTTCTGCCTGTCTGCCCATAGTAACATCAACCAAATCACAGAAATCCTCCTGGGAGAGACCAAAGCCTATGTGTTCTTTGAGCGAAGCTATGGGGACATGCATTCCTTTGTCCGAACTTGCAAGAAGCTGAGGGAGGAGGAGGCAGCCCGACTGTTCTACCAGATTGCCTCGGCTGTGGCCCACTGCCATGATGGGGGGCTAGTGCTGCGTGACCTCAAACTGCGGAAATTTATCTTCAAAGACGAAGAGAGGTAAGTGGGGCTCAGCCCATGCAGGTGTAAGCGTGTGAGTGTGTGAGTGTGTGTGTGTGTGTGTGTGTGTGTGTGTGTGTGTGTTTGTAGGTGTCTGCATCTGCATCTGTAGGGAGCTTGTTCTGATGCCTGTTGTCCAGGTTACAGTTAAGGCAAGCAAAACGAAGAGAGAGTATTGTGGTGTCCCAATCCCCTTGGCAAACAAGGAACCATCACTGCTGTCATGAGACATTCAAAGGCAGGGGGAATAGGGCAGTGTGTCACCTGCTGAAAGTGTGTGGTTTGTATGAAGAATTCTGAAGGAAGCTGCAAACCAGTGGGGCAGTTTCAAAGTCAACAAAGACAGTTTGATGAAGGCTTCATGCTGTCAGAACACTGACTCCCTGGAGAACATTGTTTGTAACTCTTTCACTCTCTCAGTAGCTGTTTCCTAGGCATGTGGTAGGTGTGAACCACAGGCTTGCAAGTGAGTATCAGAAGTAGATAGTCCCCAGACCTGTCACACAGCTAGAGGAGTCCTGGGTCCTGTGTGATGTGGGGAATGGGGATTGCCAGTTCTCACTAGATCTTCTCAAACCAAGAAAGGTTTTAACGAGAGAGACGCATGGCAGCCTGGGAAGGGCTTGCTTGCCAGGTCAGGAGCTGCTGGTGCGAGTTCAGGCACCAAGAATGCCTGGTTATCTCAAGAAATATCTGTTTCAGACTCAAGAATCTGGGCTTCATTCATGGATGCCCTGTTAACTTAGAAGGTTCCATTTAGCCAACCTGGCTGAAGTCCATCTTTCCCTTCACCTTAAAACTTCCTTTTAAGAATGTAGGTTCTTAGAGGCACATAGGCAATGTCTTTAGTCCTTATCACTCACTGGTTCCTTGTGCCCTGTTGGGATGATCCACAAGACAAAAGCCCCCGGAATAGTGCCCCAAGAATTGTTTAAGAGATGCCACATGCCTGAGTCCCTCGAGCTTCAAGCCTTGACCTTGGTTATTCTGTACTGGAAAAGAGGGCAGGAAAGTCTCAAGGCTGTCAGCTAGGACCATCTGATGGCAGTCTGGTCCACTTCCTTCAACCCCTCACCCTGCTGACATTTCTTTCGTACTTTCTGTAAATCACACAGACCTTGGGGAGCAGACCTTTCTGCTTTCTATTTCCTTTGACATCCAGCTCAGTGGGCTGTGATATTTTCACACTGTTGTTTACAGAAATTCATTGTCCCCTCCCTCATGAGCTGGAGCTAGTGAATTGTACTTTTTTGTCCCTCTGTCTCTCTCTGTCTCTGTCTGTCTCTCTCTGTCTCTGTCTCTCTCTGTCTTTCTGTCTCTTTCCCCCTCCCCCCTCGTCTCTGTCTCTATTTCTCTTTCTTCATCTATCTGTATACCTATTTTTTCCTCCATGGTTTGAACTAATTGGAGACTTAATGTCTGGCAAGCACTTGGGGCTTAGCAAAGGAAAAGGGCCTGTTGTTACTTAAGCCAAATGTAATAATTTCATGGGTGTTTGTAATCCAGATGTGTATACAGCATGAAGAAAGCTTCTGGGCTTTCTGTGCCTATGAAGGTTGGTTCCTTTGCTTATTTTTATTCATGGGGGTAGGGCTGGTGGACACTAACAGCTCTAGCAGCTAATGTCCTGGTCTTTGATTAGATGGTTTCATTTTTAAAAGCAAAGTGGAAAATCAGGCTCTCCTAAGATAAGAATGTGTGCGATGCGTACTTTTTCCTTCTTCAGCTCAGATACTCCAGCCCTTGGAACTTAGACACAGGGACATGGTCCTTATGCTGTTGTCTTTAATAATTGTTATGACCTTGGGCTGCTGCCATCTCTCAACCTTTTGCTGTCATGGCTTTACCATGAATGCCCTCCACCCATTTTCAGTTTTCACATGCATAGCTGTTTTTCTTTGAGTGTTCTCGTTATGAAGATGAATATAGATTGGCCAAAGACATTCCCTTTACCATCCATTCACCTGGAAAAGTAAAAGGCAGTGTTTACTGACTTGCAAAACAGCCGTAGGTCAGCCTACTTAATTCTTTGTAAAAATGGGAATGGGAAGATTCTCTCTCTCACTGTGTGTGTGTGTGTGTGTGTGTGTGTGTGTGTGTGTGGCCAGTGTGCCTACTGCTGTGGTATTGTCATCATCAATGGCTTGGCTTCCTCTAATTCCCCTTGGCTTTGATTTAGGTTCTAGGTTCCGATCTCCAGTCTCTGTAAATGTTTGTAAGCTGTAACCTCCTCACTCAAGACTGACGCAAGCATAGCTTCCCTGGAAGGTGATTAGCATTCAGTGAGGTGATAGCATGACCTGCATGCAGAGCTGTACTTGAAGACTTTGAGGGAAAAAAAGAAAACAAAACAGTGTCTTTATGCACAAAGAGTCCAGAATCCTTAGTGGGCTCACAAATGATGAAGTCACTCTGTTTAGCAGCCACAATAGTTTCTTCTAGTGTAAAGTTGATTCCACCCAGACTGGGGAGGGGGCGATATTCTTCAGGGAAGAACCCCTCCTCTGTGTTCACCCTGAAGACTCAGTTTGAAGAAACAAATTCTAAGCCTTCATTAAATTTGCCTGAGGCAAACAAAGTTCAATGAACCCTTTGCACCCTCAATCCTGTAGAACCCAGCATGACTTCTCCCAGATCTGATAGAAGGCAGAGCATTTACCCTTATTGCCACAGGAGCTCTCCTGTAACTCTGGCCTTCCTTTCCCTGTGTATTGTGGGACCTACTTGACTGTGGAGCCATAGAGCTAGGAACCCTCTATATTTCCTCTAGGCCTCTGAGTAAGGCCAGAGCTTAGAAGTAAGCCAGAGTGACTGCCTGGGTTCCAGCCCATGCTGTTTCACTTATTAAGAAATTTTACATTGACCACACACCTAACCTGTCCACCCAGATGGCCGCCAGTATAAATAGACTAGGAAGGTGATAACTGTTGGCCTCGGCTTCTTCCACAGCTGCCCCCCCCCCCCTTTTATATCTTTGCACCAATATTCTGCTATGAAAAGTGGTGGAATCTTATCCTGTCAGTGACCTTTGCTGGGTTTTGTCCTGCTAGTTTCTTCTCCTGGGACAAGTCTTCTTGCCACCTCCAGGATCCAGCCCCTAGTCTCAGATCAATGTTTACATCTCTTAGCACAGAAATGTCCCATGTGAACTCAGAAACTCGCCTCTTTACATGCTGCTGCTCTGGTCCAGAGATCTTTATCTCTTGAGGTGCTTGCTTTCGTTTCAGCTGCTGTGAGAAAGCCTATCTTCTTACTAGGTTCTGAGATCTGTAGACACTCTGTGTCTGGGGAGGGGGTCCTGGTGGATTTTGTGTAAGAAGTGCAGCTTGCACCTCTTTGTTGGGGAAAGCTTTCCTCCCTCCCCCACTGCAGAGGTCAAGGCCATCTCTATGAGGTACTGCTGCCTGTGTTGGCTCTTCCTTTAGATCTCCAGGTTGTTCCCACCTCCACTGAGGTTGCTCTGTCTAATAAAGGATTCAGGGCAGGCACCAGAGCCCCAGAGAACAGGCTCAGCTTTTCTTTCACTAATATCTCTATATAGTTTTGCAACTTGTAGGCACTCCATTTTAGGAAAGTCCTCCCTCCCTCTCTCTCCCCTCTTCTTCCTCCTCCTCCTCCTCCTTTTCCCTTCCTTCCTCCCTCCCTCCCTCCCTCCCTCTCTCTCTCTCTCTCTCTCTCTCTCTCTCTCTCTCTCTCTCTCTCTCTCTCTCAGCTTTGATGAGACAATGCTTCCAGGAAATGCTCATATTTAGGGGTAGACCAATTATGTGTTCTTGGGCCTATGCCAACTCTTGAGCAAAGTTGTCTTTCCAATATACTCCTAAAAAAGCTCTCTAGGATGGCTAAGTGTCCGTGTGTGTGTGTGTGTGTGTGTGTGTGCATATATGTATATGTATATATGTGCCTGTGGAGGCCAAAGGTCAGCTTTGGATGCTACTTTTCAGAAGCCAGAAGCTGTCCATCTGGTTTTTTGAGAGAGGCTCTCTCACTGGGACCCCAGGTTCAATAAGTAGGCTAGGATGACTTGGCAGTTATCCCAGGATCTGCCTGTCTCCACTTTCCCAGCACTGGAATTATAAGTGCACCCCAAACTGAGGTTTTTCAGAACCCAGATTCTCAAGCTTGCTCAGCAAACACTTTAAGGACTGAGCCGTCTTCTCTGCCCTTCCTACTCTATTTTCATGGTCTGACCTAAATACCCCTTAGGAAGCTGTCCTCTGCTGCTCTGCCATTGTTCCTGCTGGACTAGTGAGCTTCCTGGAGACAGAAGTGGCATCTCATTCATGGCCTCCAGAACATGGCAGGCATTGCTGTTTGTTGAGTAAATGAGAATCTCCGTTTTTGGGTAGGAACAGCTCAGATTGGATTCTAATGACAGGATGAGAGAGACAAGGATAAATAGGAGTCATTGAAATCTAGGTCGTTGCCTAGAACGGGAGCCCAGAAAACGTATGGATCCCCATGGAGACACCTTTCAAAGAGAGCTATTTTCAAAGTTGCACATTGAGTGAGAAATTAACCCATTGCTGCTGTCTTGGTTTATTGATTTCTGCCTCAGGAAGGCTTATTTAAGACCTTGTTTCAGCAGACTGTAATTCCATTTAGGAAGGGCTTTGTTCATCCCAGTGAGAATTGGCCAGTCTTCCCAGGGCTCTTTCCCTAGACGCAGCCTGACTCCCAGCTATGCGTTGGTAGAATGCACTGCTGTGCTAGATTCAGTCCTTCAGCTGATGGGAGAGTCTGACGCCCTAGCACAGTACAAAGATGGCACAGTGGTGAGAGAGGCTTGATTCTTTCAATTTGTCCTGTGATCTCAGCCTCCTCTTATTTTTCATAAGTCTTGTTTTTATTTTTATTTCTCTCTCTCTCTCTCTCTCTCTCTCTCTCTCTCTCTCTGTGTGTGTGTGTGTGTGTGTGTGTATGTGTGTGTGTATGTGTGTACATCTGTATGTGTTTTTGCCATGCCTTGGGTATCCATCAATGTCAGGAGAGGGTATTGGATACCATGGAAAGAGAGTTACAAGTGGTTGTGAGCTACCCGAGTATGTGTTAGAAACTGAATTGGGTCCTCTGCAAAAATAGTCGGTGATCTTAAATTTTGAACTAACTTTCCTGCACTCTGACCACCCCCCCCCCACACACACACACTTTTCTCAATAGGGTCTGACTGTGTGGTCTATATAGTCTTGGCTTGCCTCAAACGTGCAAGGCTCTTTGTGCCTCTGTCTCCTTAGTACTGAAGTCAGAGGCATGCACTGCCATGACAGCATGATGTCTTCCCTGTAATTAATTAGGGATGGTGTATGTAAAGCCCCAGCACTGAGCCTTTTGCACTGGCTGACCTTAAAGCTACCACTGCCATCCCTGCTTCCAGCTACTGTCTAATGACATTGAATTTTATAAATCTGAAACTTGGAGATTCATTAGTTCATTCAAGGAATGCTTGGTAAACACCAGTTATGTGCTCGACACTTCTAGATGCTGGAGACTATCATGCGAGTGAGGCCGGTGTCTTGTTTTAATAAGATCCACATGGATCAGAATGACTATCCTAACTACTGTGCTTAAATAAACTCACTTCTATTTAGTTTCTATATTTATTTGTGTTTATTTACTGAGCGTGTGTGTATACATGCATGCAAGTGCACATATGTATGCACTCAGGAACATGAATGCTGAGGTCAGAGGACAATTGTTAGGAGTCAGTTCTCTCCTTATACCATACAGGTTCTAGGGATTGAACTCAGTTCATCAGACTTGACAGAAAGCGCCTTTAGCCACCAAACCATCTTACACTGCCCACATTTGAATTAATGGTACTTAAAGCCATTTAGCATAGACTTTGTACATTTACAAGAAGTTGAGGCCCATTATTTTTTAGTCAGGTTTCTGCAAACTTTGAAGCCAGGGAAGGTAGCTATAAACTCTACGCTGTGAAACACGGGGGCAGCTTTAGGTACCATCCTCCAAGTCTTATGTATAAGATCCTGCCTCTTGAACCCAGCTCCCTAGAAAGAATTTTGTGGCACAGTTAGACAGGTGTCCACTTAGTGGAGCCAGCTCCTAATGTCTACCCAAAGCTCAGATCTCCAAAATATTTTGACATTTACAGATGGTACCAGCAATTAACCCAAACCACAGTCAGTCCTGCTGTGGCTGACTTCAGTTTCTTTCACAACACTGTATGATAAGGACTTATCATTTTAAGTATGTTATGAGTGTCAGCTGGTGAATGGATTTATCAATAGTCCCTCATATGAGAAGAAAAAAAAATCCCTATCTGTGTTGAATCAGAGGTAGAAGGAGGTGGATAGAAACATTTTTCAAATGTGATTTTTCTCAACCCTTTTGGGGGTTTCTCTAGCCGATTGAAGGGTCCAGTCTGCTTGGAGTTTCTCTGGGCTCCAGACACAGCTCTTAAGTATTCTTTAAGGATTCTACATAAGAATGCTAGGTTTGGAGGAAGAGGAGCTTAGATCCTGAAATCATATGTCCTTGCAAATATTTATTAAGGACTTATTCTGTCTGCCTGTAGTACTAGATGTTGGTGGGGCAAGCATCAGTATAAGAAAGCCCATAATGGGAAGGATGGTGAGATAGGTAGTTCCCTTTTCAGCAGCAGAAGTGTGGAAGAAAGAGCCACCTTGGGGGTAGGGAGCTGTTGGGGAGGGTGGGACTCATCTAGAGAACCAGTACTGAGAGTGACAGGTGGCTAAGGCCAAGGTTATATTCCCTGATCGTGTCCTAGACCTGAAACCCACTGATGGGTTTTTTCTAGGCCAACTACTGGAACCATGTTTGAATGGTTGGAGTGTACAAGGAAGACAACCAGGGATAGAGATCCTGGAAACTGTTCTCTCCACATCTGAGACATGTCAGTTCTAAAGCCAAGAGCATGACCAGACTTTTTGGTTCCCCGAACTTGTTGGTTTTGTGCTAAGCCTTCTGTAGCGATCCCTGGGTATTGGGCTGCCTGCCAGGTGAAGTGTCTTCCTCTGGCCCAGGGAGTGCCCAAGGCTTAGAGGGGGACTTTCAGGTAGAGACCCAGCCTGAGCGGTACAAAGGCAACACCAAGGGACAGGCTCACAAGCATGCATCCAGGAGACGCTTTCCGGAGATGTGAATCAATCGATTGCTCTGGGGTGGAACAGATCCTTCAGGAGCCACTTCTAAGTGCAGGAAGCAAGTGGTGAATGGGGAATCAGTGTGGCTTTGTGCTCTGGCTCGGGTTTCCCTGTCTGTTTCCATGGTGACAAGAGTCATGAAGCCCTGAGGGCTGCAAGCTGTGGTTTTTGTGGAATCTTCCAAGCAGTAGAATGACACTCCAGGTGGAATGGCTTCCCCTGTGGATCCAGTGGCCTCCGTGAGTGAGTCAGAGGTGTGCCCACAATGCCGGAGGCTCCATTGCAGTCGGTGTGTTACTCAGGTGGCTTCTTCATCCCAGCTGTGTCTTGACAGGTCCCCTACCTTTCTCAGCTGCAAGGGTCTCTCCAATTGCCTTGTGCATCCAATATGTGCAAACAACCAGTTCCGGGTTGTGTGCTGGTACAAGATACCGTAGCTTAGCTCCCTTTGATATCTGTCTTGCACCATGGAGGGTTTTCTTGACTCTGTGCCAGCTGCCATTCCTACTCACTCATGAGCTTTTCCAGACAGGACAATCACCGATGCTGGCCCTGGAGCAGAAATGTCTTGCCGTTGATTACTGGAAAAATCTGTACATACATGAAAGGAGATTAAGTAAAGGATTATGTAGTGTGATGTAGCAGGCTGGCCAGGTCTGGTAGGGCTGCAGAGTCTGAGCTATGCTCCCTGCAGTGCTGGGTGGTTCTTTCCCGGGCACCTTCTGTGACTCACTGTAGTGGGACCTGAATACTGTGGGACACTTTCAGGAACAGAGTGAGACCAGTCTGGCTGCAGCCAATCCTTCCTTCTTGGCTCTTCATCTGCCTGGACCCTGAGGCTGACAACCTTCTCTGACCTCTTCTGCATCTCTGAACAAGCTCCTGCAACCGGATTTCCTGTCCCTGTCAGGCCTACTTTGCTGAACTCCTGGCTGAACCCCACCCCGTTCCACCCTGTCCTCTCCTCTTCCTGCCAGGAGCTCAGGGTGAGGCTTAAGGGTTTAAAAGCAAAACATGGTTTGCTGTTGGGGGCTGGGTTCTCTCTCTCTCTTTCTCTCTCTCTCTCTCTCTCTCTCTCTCTCTCTCTCTCTCTCTTCCTTTCATTCTTTTAGATGTTAGTGGTAGGGCATTGTATTAGAGAATAAAGAAAATTTTTTTGAGTACCATCTTTGCTTTTACTTGCCAAGTTGCAACTTTCCTCGGCTTTTGGTACCTTAGCCCCTTTCATCTAGTAAGTATGTGGGTCATTCCATTTCTTCATCTCTATCTACACCATGAACTATATACGGTACATAGTTAACTCAGTGGCATAGGTTTGTATGTTAATAAATCAGGTACTTAATAAATCTGGAACTGAAAGAGCCATGGCTTAACACTATGTCTTTGCAAACTTCTTCGGCACCTCTATTTTTTGATTATGGTACTAGGTGTACTTGCAGGGGACAGTGACATTAGAATCTTCACAACATACATTCAGAGTTGGCTTTTTTCAGTTAGCTTGGGTGTGTGTGTAGCTTAGAGTATTTAATTCTCTGTGCCTCTGTTTGCCTTACTTGACAGGAAGCATGCACAGCCTAATCCTCATCTTTCATTTTTGTTATGAGACACAAAAAGGTAGACACTGTTCAGCCCCAGTGTCTGACTATTCTAGTCTGCAGTGTACAGGTACTGCTGCTTTGCAAATCCTTGCATTGTGATTGTGAGGGTGTCCTGGAGCTTGCAAGCATTGCAGACTGACAGCTGCAGAATAATTAGAAATATAGAAGCTAGAAAAACCCCTTTCATATTAGTTATTTGATCATGTTTCACGGGAGCGTTGGGTTACATTGCCAACTAGATTTGGTAGTTAGAAGATCTTTGGGTGCTTGTGCTGGGGATGGGTGAAGGGACCTGGTATTTGGGGGGGGGGGCTGGGAGAAGAATCGAATCCTGCTAGTCCTGGCTTCTCTACTTGGCCCTGGGCTATGATAATACAGGCCTGGCACTGGGCTGCTTATCACTGAGTACACAGGCTGCCCTCTTGTGAGCCTTGTTTATCTGTGAGGTCTAAAGCAAGGTAGCTTGTGACCTCATCATGCTAGAGACAGACAGAAGTGTGCCCGGGGAGATCTAGCTTCCTTGGTCTAATGTAGCCTGTCCTAGGCTTCTGCCTCTCTTGCAATTTATAGTTATTGAGTTCCCATTGTACTTGTCTTCTCCCCCTGCTCACCATGTCCTGTTCATAAATATGTCTTCCTCTTAAATTATCCCTAACTCCTCCACCCTAATAATGGGCATCCTGAGTATCTCAGAGGCAGGGCTGAGCATACACTAAGCAAGGGTCCCCATAGAGAGTGTGGCCACAGCATCTCCTCTGCTTCCACCTGCCCAGGCTTGCATTTACACTTGCTCCTCTGCCTGAAACTCTCAGCACTGAGCTCCAGGGTTGAGAGCCCGAGTCTCCGTGTAACACTTGGATCTGTATAGTTTTCCACCACGTAGTTTGCCACACTGGGATCTCTGGGATATCCCGTCTTGAGTTACTTTATTTAATCCTTTAGCGAAACAGAGGGGATGGTTGTGGCCTTAACCTGTCAAGGACATATCTCTAGTGCCTAGTTTGGGAGCTCAATCACAGTGAATGCTCCTGAACATCTTTTAAATGCCTGAATGATTAGTGGGCTATTTGAATCACCAGGTCCACAGATGCTCTTGTTGGATTTTTATGGAAATCAACTCCTTTGCCAGGGAAATTCGTCATTCCCCAGACTGTGTAGGAGACTTCAGAAGAAACCTGTTCATTCATGTCCACTCGGATCTCTGTCTGCAAAGGTCCCTTCCCTGTGCTCAGTCCTGGGAAAAGAAGCAGAGACAGCTCCATTCTTGAGAGGAGATAGGAGGTCAGGCTTAGAGGCCCTGGGTAGCTCCTGTGGTTGCACAACAGGACCTCAGGCGCTGGGGCAGGAGCCCAAGTCTCCTGTCTCACTTCCTTCTGTCCCAGCACATGGAGAACATCCCGGAAGATCAGTGTTTAAAGATAGAATCCAGAACACTTGCCTCTACCCTTGTTAGGAGTGATATAAACAAGCCAAGGATGTCCCGGGGAAGAGCAAGGTCAGGGAGAGCCTCTGGGGCTGCATGGAAGGAAGTAGAAGTCGGCTGTGCCCCTCTGGATGGAGCCTTCTGAGTGTCAGAGGCTGAACTGGCTCCGTGGGAAGAGTGAGCACCCAGCTACCATATGACTGAATAGGCCTCTGGGGCTAGGACTCTGGGTACACACACACACACACACACACACACACACACACACACACACACACACACACAAATATAAAGAAAACAGATACATAGACTTATGGCTTGCATTAGGGATGTATATGATCTTTGACATTCACACTTAGTGATTTTTAAAGGATGAACTTGAACTTGAAGCTGACTTCGCTATGTACTTTGCTATCTGGGTTGCTCTGATTCCTAAGAGAGCTCCCTGGCTTCAGCACACACTGAGCCGGAGAGAGCCAGCTGCTCCCCACTGCATCCTCTAACCTTGCCTAATGCAACCCTAAAATAGTGGTTCTCGACCTTCTTAATGCTATAACCCCTCTTCGTGTTGTGGTGATGCCCACAATCATAAATTTATTTTTACCACTACTTCATAACTGTAACTGTGCTACTGTTATGAATTGTAATGTAAATATTTGGAGGGTAAAGGTTTGCCAATGGGGATGTGACACACAGGTTGAGAATGGCTGCCAAAGGGGAGGAGGCTGTAGTTCTCTGTAGATTGGCCAGGGGCAGCCCAGACGCAGCATCGGACAAGTGGTTTTAGTAACTTTATTCTCTTCCATTAAGCATCTGCATAGTTTCTGAGTTTTTGTCTTGAAGTGGGGGATAGAGAGGGGAACTTTACTTGGGGGAGTGTTAATGGACAAGAGGGCAGTCCTGGCCACAGTCTAAAGTTCTAATCATGTGGTCATACACAGGTCTCCAAGATGAGGGGTCAGGGAACTTTGAATGTGGGGGTAGGAGTAAAAAAAAATCAGAATGTACTGTGATAATGTGCAAGAGATAAACAGGGACCAGACTACAAGTGTAAAGATTTAGTTTAACATAAAGTGTACTGAGGTGAGAGGCTGTCTCCTGAGAAGGAGGAGAGAGGAATTCATTCCCTGAGATCCTGTCCATCTCCCCTTCCCCCATCACATGCCTGCTTTATGGACCTGTCGTGATTTCTACATAATTCTAGTTAGATAAAACAGGGGCTACTGTTTCTTTACAGCAGAGCTGTCTGTATCATTTACATAAGCCACTTGGTGCCAGCAGTGGACCCAGGCATGTAAGCCATGACAGCAACAGATAGCAGGGCTTTCCCTCTGATTTCAGAGTGACTGTGTTATGCTTCTACAAGCTCCTGGAGGTAAGGAAGCCAGGACTCATTCAAAATGACCACCCAGTGATTTATGTGTTCTGAATACTGGTCCATGTAGATAGTTGTGAGCAACATCGCAAAGGCTGAGAGGAGCTGTAGGGAAGCTTTGGGCAGTACACACAGGCAAAGCCCACTTCATGGTACTCCTTTAGGCAGAGGCCTACTCATAGTGAACTGTACATAAGCAGAAGGTCGTTCTAAACAGGGGACATTATCGGCAGAGCTTCCCAGAGGGACTGAGCAAGACATTGCCTTTGAAGCAATCAGAAGAGTGCAACACAGACAGATTATGCTTGGAAGGTAGGGACACAGACCTGGCATCAATCATCAGACAGGACAAGGACACTGGCCTCCATGTGAATGACCCAGGACAGGAGTTTGTAATGAGAATCTGAACCTGATAAACCCCAATTTGAGCCCTCTGTCTCCAAGATTTGAACTTTATCTCCTGAACTGGTAGCCATTCACACATAGGTAGGTAGGGATTACATCCAGAATTACAGTGCATAGCAGTAGCAACTGTCCTGCTGCCAAGTCAAGGAAGCTAGAGGTGGAAGGAGCTGTTGAGAGGACCTTTGTGTCTGTGACTCAGGATCTTTTCCCTCCCTCTGGGTTCATAGTCTCTTCTCTGGGCATTTTGGAACATCTGGTGAGGCTGGTGGGTGGGTCACTGCCACCTGCCACCTTCTATTAAGAGAAATAAGCTGGAGAAAGAAAGATTTGATTTTAATCAGTTCAATTCCAGATTAACACAGCTAGAGCCTTCCTAGATTTGTTGACCATTAGTTACAGGAGCATTTAGAAACAGGCATGGGGTAGAATTGTAGAAGATGGCTCAGCGAATGGCAAAGGAAATCACATGTTGACCTAGAACTCCTGATCTTTTCCTCTGCCTTCCAAGTGCTATGATTTCAGGCGTGTACTGTCATGCCTGGTGGCAGTTTGTTTTGCACTAAGAGGATTGATCTAAGAAGTCATCTTATTTTCCAGATTCTTTGTTTTCACTGTGTATATCTTTATTTCACATCCAAGGATGATGCCATGGGTTGTGTCATGTTAATGGAGTAAGCTGGATGTTAAGGCTGCAGAATTTCACAAGCACTTCTCCATCTCTTCCAGCACATCTAGGCTTTGCATATTTGTATAGATAAGTTGCTGAGTCTTTGAAAAGCCATTGAATTGTGTATGTGGAGGGATAAGTAGTTTGAGAAGAATTGGGGTCACACTGCTATTGTCACACTCATCTACTCAGGCAGACAGTCACATGTGACTCATGCACCTGTAGTTAGTGATAGGTGCCAGGTGAAGGACCCCAGGCTTTGGGAGTGAGACAGACAAATCAGGTCAGGTGAATATCTGGAAATGAAGATAGAGTTGATATTTGGATGCCAGGCTTAGATGAGTAGGTTGTGGAGATCACTTGAACCTACATTCTCCCTGCCTCTGTCTGTGTCCTAAAGAAAAGTGGTGGGCACAGTTAAAGAACCAGAAGGCAAAGTAAGAAATTCTTGTCCACTTCCCAGATAAAAGGCTTCAAGAAAATTACTCAAATCCCCAGATTCAGTATTCTACATTATGAGTGACATCCAACTTCTTACATGGATGGATGGATGATAGATGGATGGATGGATGGATGGATGGATGGATGGATGGATGGATGGATGGATAGATCAATAGATGGATGGATGAACAAACATCAGCAACCATGATATACTGATGGGATAGATGTGTTTCTCTCATCCTTAGGAGCTTCTGTCTTTGTCTCTTTCTTATAGGACTCGTGTCAAGCTGGAGAGTTTGGAAGATGCGTACATTCTCCGGGGTGATGATGACTCTCTCTCTGACAAGCATGGCTGCCCAGCGTATGTCAGCCCAGAGATCTTGAACACCAGCGGCAGTTATTCGGGCAAGGCAGCAGACGTGTGGAGCCTGGGGGTAATGCTGTACACCATGTTGGTGGGGCGTTACCCTTTCCATGACATTGAGCCTAGTTCCCTCTTCAGTAAGATCCGCAGGGGCCAATTCAACATTCCAGAAACTCTGTCTCCCAAGGCCAAGTGCCTCATCCGAAGCATCCTGCGACGGGAGCCCTCAGAGCGGCTGACCTCGCAGGAAATTCTGGACCATCCTTGGTTTTCTACAGATTTTAGTGTCTCGAATTCAGGATTTGGTGCTAAAGAGGCGTGTGACCAGCTGGTGCCAGATGTCAACATGGAGGAGAACTTGGACCCTTTCTTTAACTGAACTCAAGGCCCAGGGACACATAGCAGGTACCAGGAGCAAAAGAGAGCCCCAGAAAGGAGTTCTGGGACACAGGTGGCCTGGCTGAGAAGCAAGATGGACACTCATATTTACATATTTCTTGGTTCAGAGAAGGAATATGTTCTAGGAGCTGATGGAACACATAGCATGGGGACAAGACAAGTGGGATGGGGGTTGAGTTCAGAAGGACAGGAGCCCCTCCCCTAATCTTCTCTTCCCAAGGGTAACCTGAGAGTCCCCTTTATTAGTAGGGCTATCTGGTCTACCCCACTTTTCATTTTGTTCAGAAATAGTTGCAGATCTCGATAGAATTGAAACTCTCTGCCTCAAACACATACCTTGGCATTGCACTGTTAGCATTTAACGTCTTGTTATGATTCAGGGAAGGGACAATTGATTGAGGATTTATTTTTGAACAGGCCAACCACCTATGTAATAATTAAAAGGATTCACATAAAAAATAATAATAATTCGGTGCACACAGACTGACCTGAAACCTGGGTGCTAAACTAAAAGAAAACGAAAGTTCCAGTTGTCGTCTCTCATTTGCACTTTCCCATTCATTTCTTCTAAATAAACAATTTCCTGTTCTGGTTAGGAAGTGACATATTAAAGCTTCACTCCCTGAAGAGGGAGGAGGGATCTGTTCCTTCACAGACATTTCTGTTTTGTTTCAGCTGATTTTTGTAGTAGGAAATTATGTGAAGTCAAACTTCCAGATGTATTATCACAGTCCAGGGGAAGAAGAAAAGAGAAAAATCCAACTCCTTTCTGGTTTTTGTCCTTTTGAAGGAAGAGGGTTCATATCAGTAGACATTGCTCTCTGCTCCAAATACAGTGAGGGGGTCCCAGAGGGCAGGCGCCTTCTGGAGTCAGATCATTTTGATGATGCTGATCTCAACGTTTTGTTTTTGCTTTATGGGAAACTAGTAAAATGAGACAGGTTGTCCCATGTGTATAACATACAGGGCAGCTATCCTTTTCTTTGCTAAGAATGATCCTTTGGGCCTGGAAGGGCCCTCTGGTTTGAACAGAAAGAGTAAATGGGCAATAAGCCAAAAGCCAGGATGATATACATACAAACAGCTCTCTGTCCCAATACGCACCTTGTATTTATTAAGGAAAATGTCACATTGTGATGTATTAAGCCAGTACTTCAATTACGGGTCAACGGGATGACATGTTACATGCTGTAGTTTAACATTTATAATTTTGTTCCCCTGTTTTGAGTATTTCTGTCCCTTGAATAACCTTTCATTTGGCTTTCAATAGATAGCCTTATTTGATTTCGAGTGGCAAAATGTTTTTCTTTTGTACTCTGGCTTTTCTATTGCTGTATGATACTGAACTCTTTTGGCATAAATATTTGTGTTCCCAGTACCTCAGTCGTTTGGGTTTTACTGCCTGCATATGTTTTGTGAAATGGTCCTGTTTTTGGGTAGGTAACACGTGGACTCTAGTATGTAAATGTTACTTGAATCTGTGCTTCACTCTAGTATGTGGCATGTGTGTGCAGACTCTTGGATGCTTCACGCCTACTCCACTGGAGCCCCTGTCCCCAGGAGGGCAGCTTCCCCACTGATAATCAGGAGATAAAGCTGCCATGGATTTACCCTTGATTCTATTTTGATAATGGAAGATACAGAGAGAGGGTTTTTACATTCAGAAGATGGTGCTGTGGCAAGAAGGACCTTTTATCTTCCCCCTCCCCTGTTTTTAAAGTGCTGGGTGGGAGGAAAGATTGGTAACATGCATGATGGGGACTAACGGCCTCTGGTGCTTTGTCCTGTATTTGGTTTAATGTTTTGTCCTAATCTCTTCAATCAATAAAATTGTGCGTATTTAACTAAACGTCTGGGATCTAGAAAAATTTTTTTTGCCAGTATGTTTGTGGCTATCACATGCCAAACAAGAAATCAACCATTTGTCTATGCATGCACTCTTTCCAGTCTAACAAGCATTCAACAGAGCCAGCTTACCTCTCCAAACTGGGACACATTCTGGTCAATGTAAATGTGGCAGCTCACAATTACCCACCATATCACTCCTAAAACGGATAAATCATGTTCCAATTACAGTTTAGTTGTTTCCTCAGACAGGCAAGTAAATGTCTTGTCAAAGATGAAGCAACCCACAGGTGGTAGAAGCATGAGTGCTGGTCCATACATCTGGTCCATACATCTATTTAATCTCTAGCCTTTTGACTGCCTGTGATGTCAGAGCCCAGAGGTTCTCAGAGGGTACAACAGTCATGCCAGAATTATCTGTGTTACTCTACAGCTTAGTACCATTTCCCATGTGATTGTCTGTGTACAACTCAATTTGAAATATCCAAAAAGACCCACATTTTACCAACTACTAGTGGCCCATATCCTTCTCATTGAGATGCATGGATTACCAGGGCTAGACAAGGTTTCAAGGAAATTGTCAATTGATTACCCTGATGAGAACAGGATGACAGCCCATAGGGGTTCACTCCTAACCAGAGATACCCCATAAACACCTGTCTTTTCTTTACATCATAGAGAGCAAACAAATGGAACAAGAGAAAAGATGTGGCTGGGGTGGGTTGGCGGGGTAGTAGAAGGGGCACATGTGAGATTCATGGACATACACTTTCTATGCTGGGATCCTACCTCTTCCAGTCTTTCAGAAGGTATTTTGGAAGGGGAGGAAAGGCACCTTGAAAAAATTCTATGAGAAGATAAAGAAGCAGCAGTAGAAATATGCAGAGGGAATCCTGTGTAAAGTATTAAGACCCTGATTTGAGTTGCTGTATTGTCATCTGTTTGTAGAGAAATTCAGTGTCCTCCCAAAGATACATTTATAATATATGTGAGGACATGGCTGAAGCAGATACTTTCAAGCCAAGGGACTAGTTTTTCTAACTTCAGATTGCTCACAAGGGGAAGGCATTACCCCCTATGTCCTCAGCACCTGGCCAGCAGCTGGCCCGGAGTCTGACAACACTGGAAGGATGCAGTCACTAAATAACTGCTCATGGATATGTAATTTATGCCATGTGACCTAAGATTCTAAGTTTTCTCCCCATCTCAGGGCTCTAAGATTCATGTCATTAGAAGACAGCCTGGAGGCACTTTCAGGGCTACACAGTGGCTGATCTAATTTTGCTGCTCTCTCACTGCCTGTGGTTAAGCAGAAACAGCCCTTTGGCCCAGTGAATGCCCGTTTGAATTGTATTGTATCACACTGTTGCATGTGTGGCTGCTGGGGATGCTGAGGTTGTCTCTGGCACACACTCTGGGCCTCTATGAAATGAGCTTCTACCTCTATAAAAACTGAGGCTTAGCAACATCATACACACACACACACACACACACACACACACACACACACACATCATTTCTGAAGATTTGTCCAGTAGAAAGCTTTTATTCTAACACCTTTGGATGTAACAACTATGGATAGATGATTCACCCTCATTGGGCCAGAACAAAAACTCCTGGGATACAGAGGACTAAGGGTGAAGGTGTGGATGATGGCAGGCCCATGCTCTGGATCTTGGGTTTCAAATTCACTATGCCTAGGGAAGTCACTTTAATTTTATAAGGTCCAAAGGTATCTGGAGGAATGACTGAATTGAGGTGTTTCAAGGGTTTAGTGCTATGTCAGGATGCAATGGGAACCCTTTTATCATCAAGAAGAAACAGAGTTTTTTTCAACTGGGGAATGATGCTAGAATTGAGTATCTCTGAGAAGGCAGAGGGTTACAATGAGAATGTCTGCCTGCTGCATCCAAGAAAGACTTGGACCAACTCTGTGTCAAGTTCTAATATAGACTCAGGGAGTTGGAACCCGAATGTTTTACTTTGGTGAATGTTTGTGATCTTTGAAGAGTCATATTAAGAGGTGTGGTCTTTAGGGAAGGGTTTACGACATGAGTTTTATCCTCATAAGTAAATTAGTTCTTTTATGAAAGAAGTTTAAGGGAGCCCCATGTAAGAATCCGAAAGGAGATCGACTCTTAAAGTAGTAAAATCAGAATCTGTTGATACCTTGAGTGTGGACTTCCCAAACTTGCGAACTGTTAGAAATTATTCTTCTTTACATATTACAGGGTAAAGTACTTTGTTTTGCTATATGAGCTGAACAGACTAAGATGTGTTTGAAAACCACTGACCAAGCCCAATTCTTTAACATTGTTTTTTCTTTATAAAGTACACAAGGTTCATAGAGGGCCAGGCCTTGGAAAGACCAGAGTTCCTCAGTGAGCAGAGATATGTGGTGAGCTGGAGCTCCAAATATATAGGTGCTTGAAAGTGTAGAGCCCTCTGAATTACCAGCTCTTGTCACCAAGACAAGTCTCTCCGTATTACAAGGTCCTTTCTAATATGGGCTTCTTGGCCAGCCCATCCTTGTGTGTGGCAAGCTTTGTGGCCAACCTTCAGTGCATGTCAAATATTAATCTGTAATAATTATGAACAGTAGTTACTCATAAATGCCCTTAGGTATCCCTACTCATCCGTGGCTTTCTGGTGTTTCCCTGCAAGCAAGTCTGGTCATTGCTCACAGCTTAATAGTAAAGAAGGGTCAGGACAGTCAGCCTCATAGGCTGACATGCACACTGAGCCCACACAAAGCCCTTGTCAGGCGTTTTTAATTTTAATTTGTATGGTTAAATCCCCAGCTGCATGTGATATTGCTGCAGGGAACCAAACTCTGAGCAGTGTCCACCTAGAGATGGAGAGAAGATCAAAATCAAAGGCAGCACTTTCTCCATAAATATATAGTCTTCAAAGGTATATTTAAAGGCAAGTTGCACAAATGAATATGGTAATAGTCAAGAAATTAGGGGAATGAAAGGAAGCCATGTAGAAAGTCAAAAGACAAAGTGTACACTTGGTTTCAGAGATCTCAACTCCAGAATTGGTTCCATACTGACACATTGGTCAAGCATTTAAGAACTGAGACAGGGGAGCCTCTTCTCCTCACTCACATGCACTATGAGCTTTCTATAGCTTCTAGTCTGGGGAGTAGAACAGAGGGAAAGTGGAGTTTCTGCCTTTCCCTGAACTCCCTTGCAATCCAAGCAGATTTGGGCAGGAGTCTTTGAACCTTTGTCTTATTGTTTCCCCAAAGAGAAATGTCTCTAGACTGCTGGTGAAGGTAAAAGTCAAGCACTGTGCTGAGCTGGTCAGGATCCTTGTGGGGCAGTGGACTATGCCAGGAAGCTTGGTGAAGTTGAGTGGGTTTGGAAACTCCAGCGCCTCATACCAGAGGATGGTAGGTGCTTCACCTTTCCTGACCAACTCCTGTCACATGACCACAGCACCCCCATGGAAAGGATCATCACAGTCAGTCATGTAGGGGCACCACCCCAAGCCCCTCCACATGCAGATGAGACACCCCTATCATCTCAGACCAAGTCAATAGCAAACATCTGCTTTCAAACCCCTACTCCTGTTCTCATAGCCCCCATCCAAGAAACCAAGTATTGGGATGAATGTGAGATACCAAGTAAGATCTCTCAAACAAACAAACAAACAAAAAAAAAAAAAAAAAAAAAAAAAAACAAACACCAAGACTCACAAGGCTAAGCCATTCAAACTGT
This sequence comes from Micromys minutus, assembly GCF_963924665.1. Taxonomy (NCBI): domain Eukaryota; kingdom Metazoa; phylum Chordata; class Mammalia; order Rodentia; family Muridae; genus Micromys; species Micromys minutus. Next base: position 168,447,724 of record NC_137969.1, on the reverse strand, counting down.
TAATCTCCCGCTTATTCCTGATGGACCACAGAGCCAGATGAGGCTTGATAGATCCTTTAAAAACCATCTCAGTCTCTTTTCATCTGTCGTGTGTCTGTTCCTCCATGCATGTGGAAATGTTGAAAGTGAAGAACTCATAACTCTACTTAAAAGTCATAGTGTTTCTTAGTGGTGGATTACATGAGTATTAGAATTCTGTATACATTAATTATTGCTGAAAATTAACATGGTGGCAATTATTCCTTAATCAGTTCACCCCCCAAATAACCACACAGAAACCTTTTATTATTTCAGAGCCTTAGGCCTTAGCTGGGCAGACTTTCAAGTAGCTCATCTAAGTTAACCCAACCACCAAGCCCCATCCAGTCATGTGGCTAGCCAAAGATTCCAGGCCTGTGATTATCTCCAACTGCTTCCATGTCTCCAGGAAAAAGGCTTTTTCTCCTTCTCAGAGTTCCTCTCTTCCTTCCAGTACATTTCCCCTTCCACTCCCTGCCTAGCTAATTGGCCATCAGATCTTTGTATTAAAGCCAATCAGAGAATGCCATAGGTAGGTGAGGAAAAAACAGACAATTTCACACAGCGTACCTCAACACCTAGTACTATGTTTTGAACTCTATCTCTCCAATGTGACCTTATTGGGGAAGAAAGACTCCATATGTAGAATCAAGTTAGAAAGTTAAGTTTAATTATGGCCCCACCTAACCAATGAGACTAGTAGTCTTAGAAGATAAGGGTAGAAATACAGATGAACACAGAGAATCTTAGGGTAGAATGAGAGTTATCAATGCCCCAGATACAATCAAAGGAACACCCAAAGCTATGGGAAAGAAGCTAGAAGATACCAGGAAGGGTATTCCTTGAGAAACAGTGGGATGGCCTTAGCCCATCACCAACTTGGCTGAAAATTTTGAGTAGATAAAATTCTGCTGTCCAGAGTTGTCAAGTTTGCAGTATGCTAAGATCTAATGTGCCTTGACATCTCCTTAAGTGACGTTGTTAGACCCTAGGATCTCATAGAAAACTAAAACTTGATATTTCAAAACCTTATTTCTTACAAGCTGTTTGCTGAGCTGTTCATGGTGACTCCTGTGCAGTGGGATAATTGACCATGGAGAAAGGACATGAGGTGGCAAGATGCCAGGCCATCAGCCCAGACACACACACCATGAAGAAAGTCACCCCCAGTTTCCAGCCAGATATCATTTATAGTAAATGATGCTGACAGGTAAAGCTGAAGACATTGCATATGCCAGAAGCCAATGGTAGTAGATTAAAGTTTTCTAGTGGAAGAGAACTAATAGAATGAACATACAAAATGGAAGAATTAGGTTGTCTTCTACTATATGCACTGGGCAGTCTAAAAATGGCTATCTTAGCACCAGAGAACCTGGTGGCACAATTGCTGCTTAGTTCACTATGATGGGTGCCACCAAAGCCCCAGTTTGGCCCTGGGGGGCAGTCTGTGGAGTTTCTGGAGAGTGTCTGATCTCCACTTTGCTTTGAAGGCTGGAGAGATGGTGTTGTGATAGCAGCAAAGGATGGTGGGAGTGAAAGTAGCTGGATAGATGCATGCAACAGTAAGAAACAGGCTGGCAGACAACAGGATTGTTTTTATGTGATGTCTTTATGTCTAGGCCATCCCTGGAAAGTACAGCTGTCCTGGGACAGTATTCTGTCCCCCTTGGTTTATCCTCCTAGAAGGACTCTCACAGATCTGCCCAGTCTTGTCTCAGTGGATTCTAGATCCACTTGACATTCAAAGTGATCCATCACAGTTGGACAATAATAACCTAGGCATGCATCATTTTGAGAAATATGGTAAGCACCAGTCAGCCTGTTTATAAGCAAGTAGGTTTTTTTCATCCTGACCTTACATTCTTTCTTTTTGGAACAAAACTCTTCTTATTCCCCTGTGAACATTTGTGGTTTTTCTTTTAATTACTGTGGTGGTTTGAATAAGATGTTCTCCTGAGGCTCATATATTTAAATGCTTAGTTACTAAGAATTACCATTATTTAAAAGAATTAGAATTAGTAGGTGTGACTTTCTTGGAGAAAGTATGTCATTGAAGGGTGGGATTGAGATTTCAAAAGTCCATGCCATGTCAAGGTTCTCTTTGCCTCTGGAAGAGGGTATAGCTCTCAGGGTTCCAGTGCCTGCCTGCATGCCTCCATACACCCTATGATGATAATAGACTAAACTCTGAAACAGTCAGCAAATTCCAATGAAATGGTTTCTTTCATAAGAGTTGCCGTAGTCATGGTGTCTCCTCATAATAGCAGAACAGTGACTAAGACAATTACTATTTACTAGATATTCATGAACTTTTTCTTCATTTGTAATGTTCATTGAGTAGGAGTCTCATTTTATTACTCAGAAGTGCTGTATACCTACTTGAACTTCAATTATTATAAACTCCTCTGCATTAATTCAAACTTCAATGGAGTTCTTGTTATATTTTATAGTTTATAGTTACAAAAACCTAAAACACTAGACAATTCTACCTTCCTTCCCTTTTGATTATTTCAGTTTTTTTTTACTGTTTCTTTCACTTTGATTTTTTTAATATTTATTGACTTCTGATTTTTATGTGTATGGGTGTTTTGCATGCATGCAGGTCTGTGAATGATGTATATGTCTGGTGTCCACAAATGCCAGAAGAGGACATTGGATAGTCAGGTACTGTTATGTGCTGCAGTGTGGGCTCTGGGAATCAAACCTGAGTCCTCCATAATGTCAGCCAATGTCCTTCACCACCAGCCCACCTACCTTGTCTACTCTGTTTCATTTTCATATGTTTTAAAAACAGACGTATTGAAGTACTGCTAGCCAACAATAAACAGAACACAGGACACATACTTACAACACTCTTACACTTCTTACCTAGCTCATGAAATTTTACTAACATGTTCTTGTAGCTTCTTGACGATCCCATTTAGGATTTCTACACAGATGATCATGTTGTAAATAAGTAAACACTTTCAATTCTTGCTGATTGGAATCCTCGTCTTTCTTTTCCTATCCTGTTGTTTTAACTTAAAACTCTAGAACAATCTTGAGTAAATAGGTAGGAACAAATGCCATCTACATGGCCCCAAGTTCCACCCTATCTGTTTTATTAATTCAGTTATTGAGTGTTGAGATATTAACATCATTGTCTAGAACCTTTGGCTTTTTAAAAAATGTCTTTTTATAAGAATTGCCCTTTTTGTATTTGAGATATTATATTTTAGATCTCTAACTGCTTAGGAATAAGTTTCTTCAAAAAACCAACTCGTTCATAATTATGAAATGCCCGTCATAGCTGGTGCTAAAACTCTTTGTTCTGGACTGTACACGATTTGATGTTAGCTTAGCCATCCAATTTTTGGTAGTATAGTATGATGTATGCTTTAAAAATAATCTCTAATTTTAATATATTTATTTATTGATATTTATGATGGCTTTCTTTTAGGAGACTTACTCTGCATACATGCTCTTTATCAAATATCACACTCTTCACTTCTAAAAAGATTGGTTTTGAATTATATAAATGGGCATAAGTACCAGGACCCATAGCAGCATCACACCCCTTGAAACTGGACTTTCAGCAGGTGGTGAACTGCCCAATGTATGTAGTGGAACTGAACCATGTGTCTTTGCAGGAGCCACACATTACTCCTAATGCATATGTTCGGCCCAGTTCCTATCTTTTAATGATATATAATCAGATTATCAATGTGGCCTCTCTTGCATCATCTAGCTTTCTATTGGGGTCTATTTTGTCTCATCTATGTTTATGTATCCTCTGTCATTTTTACTCTGCTGCTTTGATTTTGTGGACCTTTTCTTTCTTCTTTTCTGTCATTTTCTTTTTTAAAAAATAATTCCAATGAATCTCCTTAGTTGCTTATAAACTATACCTGCCCACATCATAATTTCGATGGTTACTTTAGAATTTCAGGATATCCATCTTAAAGAATATACTTGTAAATGATAATATTCACTTGATGCCTAAGAACCTTACATGATGAACTCCTCACTGTCTTCAGTCACACTGCCAGAATTTTCATGGCTGAGGCAAAATTATACCTGAGGAAAACAACTCATGATGGTTAACTCAGGATTGGTTATGGATGATAGTTTTCAGACTTATTCCATTACTGGGGTCATAGAGTGTCAAGACAGAATAGAGGTATTTCTATGGTGGTAGAGAGAAAGAGAGAGAGAGAGAGAGAGAGAGAGAGAGAGAGAGAGAGAGAGAGAGAGAATAATAGAAGAGAAAGCCCCTCAGGGGCTCCAGGCATGACGTGGGAACACCCACACTAAATGCAGACCCTTTCCCCTTAGTTACTCTGGGTCTGGAAACATCCTCAGGCTTCACAATGTATACTTTATTATTCTCCTGGGTGGTGTCAATTCCACCACATTGGCAAGAATAACTCACATGCAGCTTCTATTCTTTCAGTCACACACTTTGATTTCTATGGATTATAAAACATACCATGCATTGTTATTGTTTTACGTCAAACCATTGAGTACTTTTAATATAATTAACATAAGCAAATACCTTTATAATTACATATGCTTTCACAATCTTTTGTTTCTTTGTGGACACAAGAGACCTGATAAGCATTGTGTTTCCTCCTTCGAGGTAGGAAATGAGAAATACAACCATTTCTATTGTCCCTAATCTTTTAAAACATTGGTCAAGTACCAGACCCCCAATCTTCTGAAGATTTACCTCCTTCTGATTATAGATATTTTAACATTGTTCTCTAGGCTTTGTTCACCCTTCTGGTTTAGTATAATGTGGTCAACTTAATGGCATAAAGGGATTCTCTATGGGGAAGTTTTCAACAATCTGGATCTTTTTAGAATCCACTGTGGAAAGAAGCAGTCAATATAGGCTAGAGAAAACTAGACTACAAAATTGTTGTTCATGCAACATAGATGCCAACTAATTTTTATCTTTAATGATTTGGATAGGAATGAATGTGCTTGTACAGAACACATACCATGTTTTGAGGCCATTTCAGTCTGCACAGGTACAATGGTATCATATTTGGAAACTTACCTCTAATGGGGTAAATATTTGACTGACCTTGTGAACATCAACAAGTATTTTCAGAATCCATCCAGCTTTTGCAGAAAATGTGGGAAAAATTACAAATCCTTCATCCTCTAAGTTTTGAGGGTGGTGCATTCCTCTGCCTGGGAATCCAATGTTGCTCTGTATTTATTATTACTATTTTTTACATGGGAGTGGAGTAGGTGGCTAGCCAACTTCAGAGCCTTTTATTGGGTCCCCTCTTCTACACCCACTCTGACCCAATAGGTCAAGGATACAAAAGAAGGTCTTGCTTCTGCAAGTATGCCAACTACAAAATTGTAGAGAATGGTGAAATGTCCATGGTGTATGTGGACCTTATTTGTGTTTGGATTTAGAAAGAACTCACTGTGAATAGCTCTCCATGTCTCCCTAGAGAACCATGATATGAGCACCAGGGTAAAATATTTTGTGTCTAGGGATTATTGAGATGTCTATATGGTCCTTTCCCTTTGATATCCAAACAAATAGCCAAGGTCTACTTAGAAAATACATGTTGGAGTGCTGAGGGTCTCTCACTGTACTGGAGTAAACAATTAAAAAAATCCTTTGTTACTCGCCTGTCTCTACTCCCCCAGTGCTAGACTTATAGGTATACAAGCCACACCCAGAAGTTTTCTAAAGTTTTTTTTTTTAATAGTTCAATTGTGTGGTTCTTGTGTAGGAACTCTGTAGATGACAGCATGGCAATACAGTATTAGAAAGTTAGGCACACAGTGGATACTCAGAATTCTCTAGTACATGGTTAAACAAGGCAAAAACATGGCTACAGTCTCTGAATAGAAGCTGTTGGAATTCATTATGTTATGAACATCTATAGACTATGTAGTTAGGGTATGAAGTGATGTAACACAAAAAGTTAACCTGGCATTCATAAGTGGAGGCTTTACAAATGGGAGAGCCTTGAGTGGTGGCTGATAATGCAAGGAGAAGAAGAATACATTTTTAGGCTGAAGGATTTAGAGTCTGGTTAGCTAGAATCTATGGGAAAATCTATTAAGATAAAGCAGACACTCAGATTTTCCAAACTATTTCCTTTGTCTTGCCATAATGCATCTGCCTTAGCATTTAATTTTCTTTAAGGTTCTACACTAGATATTATATCCTGAGTCTGAAGCTCAACATATTGTGTTTTTATACAGTGGGATGTGTATATATGCACCTTACTTAGGATTCATCCTACCTCCCTGGAATATGGTATCTAGAGACAGATGGAATTTCTGTATTATGATAAAAAACACTCAAAAATGAGAAAAATGCCTTTGAATGAGACCAATGGCCTAGTTTGTCCTGTGTGACAACCATATAAATACAACTCAAAAAAAAAAAAAAAAAAGAAAGAAAGAAAGAAAGAAAAAAAAATAGAGCCTGCACTAGAACCTGGGCACAGCCTTTCTAATCACGTACTTCTAGCCTTCAAGAGTTTGAGAAATAAATGCCAGTCATTTATAGGCCACTCCACTGAAGGTAGTTTCATTAGATAATCCTGAGTGGAGTATGATTCTTTGCAGTCTTCATTAACTCTCTGTAACCTAGGTTGTCAACTTGACTTCATCTGGGATCAACTAAAAGGCAAACACATGGGCATGCTTATGAAGAACTCTTTTTCTTTTCTTTTCTCAAGTATTACATCCTAAATGCAGTTTCACCTTCCTCCCAGTCTCTATCCTGACCCCTATCCATGCCTCACCCCTTTTCATAAGAAAAAAATAAAATAGCAGGCCTCCCAGGGATAGCCGCTGAACATGGCCTAACAAGATACAATAAACTTTAGCAAAAACCCTCCTTGTATCAAGTCTGGACAAGGGAATCTAGTAGGAGAAAAGGGGCTCCAAGCATAGGCAAAAGAGCCAAAGGACCCTTCTACCACTTACCTCCCATCTTCCACTCTCATTCTTGTTGAGAATCCCACAAGAATACCAAGCTACACAACCATACTGCATTTGCAGAGGCGCTATAGACCTATACTTTGTGTTTGTCTCCTCAGTCTCTGTGAGCCTCTATAAGATCTGCTTTGCTGGTTTTGTAAGCTGTGTTCTCATAGTGTCCTTTAGCCCGCTGGTTTATGAAAATTTTCTTTTAGTTGGGTCATTTAATGTGGGAAGAATCATCCATAAGCTGAGCCACACCTTCGGATATTGTCTTACATAAAAGAAATGGAAGAAGAACTTTTATTTATTTATTTATTTATTTATTTATTTATTTACTTTTACCTACTTGCCCTCACTCTTGCTAGCAAGTTTAGCCTGTTACTGTGACACTCCTTCACTGGTGTTAGAACTTAATTCTTTGGGATTCTAATTTAGATCCAAGACCAAAAGTTCCTTAGAACTTCTCTGGAACTTTAGACCAGATTAGGATTTCTGAGACATACAGTCTAATGGGCTGAACTGCTACTACATACTTGGCCCTTCCATTAGGAGACAATCATTGTTAGACTACTCACACAAACCATTACTTGTAAGCCAGTTTCATAAATTCTCTGTGTGTGTCTCTGTGTATCTATGTGCATTTATTATATCAGTTCTACACCTGTAGAAACTAACACATTTTCTTTATTCCTGATACTACCAAGAGGTCCCATTATCTTTCTACAACACATTTCTCCCACATTTGCAAATATTTGAATCAGTGTGCCTCCCGATTGTCTAGTAAAGTTTCCACTGGTTGAGGTTTAAGCAATGAAGTCACTAATCTGTGTTGGGAACTAACTGTTCCCTACTTCTTTCCTGGTACAATGTCCCCATTGCTATTTGAGTCATCAGTGATTCTCTTTACCTCTTTATCTTGGATAAACTTTCTGGCCTTCCTGGGTAGATAGGATTAGAATCACATGCATGTAAAAGGTATTGGGAAGAAATAACAGTGAAAGGAAGCTTGAAGAAGCATATTCATTGATTTAGAATGAACAAGTGTATGTCATCCCAAAGCAGAGCCCCAGAGCATACACTGACCATTGAGATATCAGTACTTGTACTGTCATGCCAGTCAGTGGACAGACAATTCTGATAACACCACAACCTCAGATATACAGAGACAGACTTGAAAGAGCTGGCTGATAGTGGTAGTCAAAAAAATCACATTCTTAGTGTCTTTCTTTGATGGACAAACGGGACCATACCTTCTTATGTCCAGCTCCATGGACATCCATGAGATATGTCTAAACAGTTCATACTTAAGGACTGTAAATTTTATCTCAGAGGGTTTGCCTTCCCTCTGAAGCAATCTACTCAGTTCTGTGAGGTTGGTGTGGACAGTATCCCTGCCCTGAACTAGTTGGGGACACAACGTTTAAGGTATTTTAGCTTCAATAGGATTCCATTGTCTGATCATTTCCCATTTTAAAAGTAAATAAATTAAGGTTTCAAGGGGAAGTACACATCCTTCCTGGAACAACCCAGCCCACAGGAAGGAGTAACAATGGCTTCCACCCTTGAGATCACTCTTCCCCTCCTGGGAAGGAAGTGTGAGATTTGTTGGCCTGGACAGAAACTGAGAACATTGATGTTCTGTCTACTCTGGCTGCACAGGCAGATACTGTGTGCCTCACAAGATGATAAGAACAGGCTGTGGAAGACTAAGTGTTCATCTTGGAAAGGGTATAGGAGGAAAATAAGGAGACCCACCCAGAACCCTTTCTTTTGGCTTTAGTTTTGGTTATGACTGCTGGTACTCTCTATTCTCTTCTACAGTTACGACTCTTATTTCCATGGTGTCGTGGGCAGAAGAGCCAGGGAGAAGAGGAGATATACAATACCACAGGAGGCCAGCCTTCCTCTCATAGTTTTTTTTAAGCACTGTGTTAGTTGAACTTTTGTTACTATGACAAAATCCCTTAATAATTTAAGGGAGGAAGAATTTATTTAGACTCATGCTTTCCGAATAGTCTATTTCAGAGCACTAGATTAGGAATCACTCTCTTACAATTTGCCTATGGTAAGGCTACTGGTACATCATTGCAGAAGGGCATGACAGAGGGTAGCTACTCACACCATGATAGCTGTGAAATGTAGAAAGAAAAGTTTTAGTAATATGATATAACCTTCAAATGCATGCTTGCAGTGACAAACTCCCTCTGGCTATGCACATCTCTGTCTATGAAACATCTCTGAAAGTTTCTGTGTCCTCTCAATAATGTTATCTATTATTAAATCCATCAATGGACTAATACGTTGATTAGGTCAGCCCTTACTTTGCATTGATCACATCTGCGAACTTCAGACCAAGCCTTCAGACACATGAGCCTTCAGGAAGGGATGGTTATTTTATGACTAAAGCAGCTTAAGAAAGTAAGAGGTTGATTTTTTTTTTTTTTTTTGGCTAATGGATCAACAATATAGTTCATCATAGTGGGAAAATCATGGGTGCCATGAAGGTTTGAGGTAGCTGGTCAGAGTGTATCCACTATCAGGAAGTAGAGAGAGATGAATGCTGGTGCTTAAGTTTGCTTTTGCTTTGTTCAGGGCTTCAGGCCATGGAATGGTCCAACCACATTAAAGCTGAGTCTTTTATTTCAAGTAGCCTCATCTATGAACCCCTCATAAACATGCTAAAATTTTTGTTTTCATAGTGTTTTCTGCCACAATCAAGACAAATCATCATGTATAGGAATGATCCTTTCTCTGGAAAATGCAGAGCTAGGATTAGGTGCCTACTCATGGAGCTATTAATATAGTATCAACTCTATAGAAACAGAGTTGGGGCAAGAAAAAGATTAAAATATGTAGTACAAAAAAAACCCTTAACTTCACTTGACTTAGGAATTATGTGCCTGTATTTCTATATTCTCCACTTAGTAAAAGAAATTTAGAGTTTACCTAGTTGGTGTGCCTACTTGTATGAATGGAGACATTGAATATCAAGGGAGTCAAGTTACATAGTGATACTTCCTTTACCAGTAGCTCTGGGGCCACTTTTTCCAAAAAGGTATGCTTGAGTTCTTATCTTTTTTTCAGTGATCCACATGTGTATAGGGATAGTCATGGATTATCAAATGCATACTAAGGAAATGCAAGAGGAACCAGAGACACCCTAAGGAGAACAGCATAAAAGCATGCCTAACATTGTTACCCAGAGCTCAAAAATCTGATAAGAATTCTAAGAAAGAGGAAAGATGGAAGAAGTGCATGTCACAGAGAAGAAATTCAAGGGGCCATGGGTGAGCTGGAGAAGACATGCTTTCTAAAAATGACTCCTGACTCACTTTCTTCCTCATACTAGACTGTGGTTTTAGTATATTAAGTCCAGCTGACATCCAGGGTGGCATACAAAGCTATAAATACTATAGTACAGCCATGATCTAATTGAATGCTTAAGCTCTTTGAGCAAGTTGTGGTTTGAGGCCCCAGAAGCTCATGTATGGAGTACTCTGGCTTATGTTACTACTTGAAAGACATGGGGACTTTAAGAGATTGAAGAGTGGCTAGTGGAAATATATCAGGTCTAAAGAAGGTTGTACTTATTGGTGGTTCTGTCTGCAATGTCTACTTCTCAGTCTTCTGCCTTATGAGGAGTCTCTGCCAAGTGTTCCACCATTGTGAATTCTACAATACCTCTTCAATGGTGGTAGACTGAAATTGCCTTGAGACCATAAACTCAAAACAAATATATATATATTTGTTTACTTACATAATTTTCGTTGAGTGTTGTGGACACTAGTTAGAAGAGTGAAAGAGAGTATCTACAAGTCCCTTGAGGGGGCCAGGTAACACCGACTCTTGAGATTCCACGCAGCAACTGATCCATAGTCGTTCATCAATTGTTTGTGGAAACAGTGAGTCCTTGGCTTAGCAGCCTCCAGTATCTTTGGAGAATTCTTGTAACTCACTGTCTTTCTTCCAGTACACTACCTAAGATAACATAGATAAGATTGCCATATGAGTATAGTTCATTTATGTTGTTTTTACACGGTTCACCTGCATCAGTGTGAATTTGCTGGAGACACTTAGAGTACTGGCCTCAAGATGCTCAGTCTAGGACACATATGTTGCTCTTGGAGCCACACATCACCTTTGAGACAGTCTCATATAGTTCAAACTAGACTTGATGCTCTTGCTTTCACATACTAAGTGTTGGGGTGCCACATGCCTCCATATCTGCTTATATCTGCATCTGTGGTATACCAGATCATGGGGAAAAGACCATGGGACTCAAGAACCCATATCACTGAGGCACACAGAGGTTTCAACTCTTTTGGCCATTAAAAGATTTTGTGACATCTAGTAGAGTAGGTTAGCAGAAACTTACTGAATCCAAAACCCAGAGGTCAATGGCCTAAAAAAGGAGATATCATACAATAGAGAATAAGAAGAACCCAGTGCTTCCCTCTCTCAGTGTGTGTACTTAGCTGTCATTTACACTCTGGATTCAATCGCCATTTATGGCATTAGAAATCATAATTCTTACTGAAAACTCCCAGGATAACCTGCCAATGTAATTAGCCTTACAGGAGTGGGAAGTCCAGGCTGAAGGTTAGAGGAAAGGACAGGTTCACAAGACAACTGTCCCTCCTCATCCTTTATTTGAGTCTTACAGACTGTACTGTACTCATCTCAAATTCTTCAGTATTCCCACTTGCTAATGGGCACCTTTTCCAGGGAGACTGATCTAGAAGTCTTTTTAACAGGACTGTCCTGCAGTTCTTATCAAAAAGGCTGCTGACTAGGTTCCCTGGGACTGTATGTCTAAGAGCAGCACACCTCCTCAGCTGTAGGTACACAGACTGCTCACTTCCATGAATGGTAAGTTCTAGAAGGCAAGCACAATTGTCAGCTTATTGCTATGTCACCCCACAGAGCTCCGACTTTCCTTGTGTTCACTATGTGGCTTGACTTTTTTCTTCATAAAATGCTGTTTTCTAACCTTAGGCAGGACAGAAAGGGTGAAAGGAGACAAGAGCTGAAAGGAGCCAGAACATGATGAGGAATCAAAAAAGTTACAGGGCAGACACAGTGCTCTCTGAGTTACTGTGATTTAAAGCCACATGGGTCCTGGGGCTTAAACAAGTCCATGTGGAGGTAGAGAAAGACTTTTAGTTCGGAAAGATGAGAAGAATTTCTGAGTCAAAGAGAGGCACTTCTGCATAGAGGTATCAGAAAATGGCCATATATAAGGCACCACCATGTCCAGGCATCTGCGACTCAAAGCTAAACACAATTGGTTGTGACATGTACCATGTCTGAGTAAATGAAAATTATCCATTAATCAGAGAAAAACATATAGTCTTGGCATTAAACTGTAATGTCCCCCAGGAAAGTTCTCAGTCTTCACAGAGCACAGTGACAAGACCAGATGCCCTTGGAGTTGATCTTGTAAGAGACATGGCTATAGATTTTGCCTCATTGTATTTTAGCAGCCCTTAAAAACCTTACAGAGATTGTTCTCTGCATTCATTTGGATGGAACCACATGGCAGATAATATATGAGCTTAACAAAAGAAAATTGTTCCGTGGAGACCAGTGTGATTGCAAAGGCTCCATGGAAAGATGCCTCTAGATTAATGTTCTAAGGTTGAATTATCTGCCTGAAAGGGTTTTGTGTGGCTCTTGCTGTTGAGTATCTCTGCCTTGAGGTCTACCCAAATGAGAAAGGTCCACTGAAGGACAGTTAGTAAGGCTCTATCTCCCAGTATCATTTCAGAGATCATGAACTATTTGTTAAATTATATATTTTATCAAATTATTTATTTATTCAGTTTACATCCCCAAATCAGCCTTCACACTTTCTCCTAGTTTTCTATACACTTAGCTCCTCCTTATTCTTTGAGAACTTTTAATGGAACTTTGTCCTCTAGGGCCCATTTTTCTAATGGGTCCTAGGTACAAAACAGTAATTCACTGGCAGCAAGACTCACAGTTTACACAGTCAGCACTATACCATTTGGATAAAATTGTCGTATTGTGTAACAAAATCAAACAAATCTTGTTTTTTTTTTTTTTTTTTTTTTTTTTTTTTTGTCTCATATGAACCAAAGAAAAACACACACTTCTAGAGAGAATCCCTATTGTGAAGTATTCAGGTTTTAGCTTTATGTGTCTAACAGCCAACTGAACATGCTGAAACCCTGACCAAGCAATAATGTTAGGAGCGGAACCTCAAAGGGGGACCCCAGAAGATTCCTAACCTTCTGACCATGAGAAGCAACAAAATGGAGTAAGATGCTTCCAGGTTTGGACCCTGCATCTATTTTCTCAAAGTTGAGTATTAGTCAAGATATTTCTCTATGGTTCAGTCCCATATCATCTCACTTATGAATATTGTCTACCTCTTGCTTTTATGCTGATGTGTATATATGAAATAGGCAAGAGATGTGACAGTTATTGTCATTTTTGTCAGGTATTCAAGTTCCAGGAACCTTTGGGAGAGATATTTGCTTAAAGCAGTGAAGTGGAAACAAAATTACAAACTGACCACAGATGACTTTACAGTCTCTCTGGGGGGATGTTTGGAAAGGAGGCCTTTTGTTTCTTGTACCCAGTGGGATGTTTTGCAGCAAAATGCAAAGCGTATGCTGAGATGGGTAAGGGCAGGGCAAGGGCTGGAGGCAACCTCAGGTGTCCCTGTCCAGAACAGCCAAACCACTCAGGAGAGATCACAAGAGAGTATGGGTTGCCAAGAAGTGTTGCCATGTTATTGTAGAGGACTCATCTGCTTAGCATTAAGCTTCCCTTGTTTAAACCTCAGAGGTTTTGGACTCTGTCGGGTGTGAAAATTTTTTTCTGTTTAGAAAGAGTTCCGCTCATTATTTTAGCAGACTGCACATGGGGAGAACTTGTTTATCTGCTAAATGAGTCATCAATATCCTGCCCTATATGAGCCATGGAATGATAGACTTGGACGGACTCTCAGACTCACCCAGCTCAACCCCTTCATCACCAGCGGGGTGATGGATGTCCAAGACGAGAGAGACTGAGTGGAGCTGGGTCTGAAGAATGGGTCTCCTAATTCCAAGTCTTATACTGATTCTACAAAATGAGAAAGTCACTTGCAGAACATCGAAGAGACAAAAGGCGAAGGGAGCCAGGCTACTTATTATAAACATTCTTCTTAGTTCTGGAAATTATTTGTCTTAAAGAAAAGAAACTCGGCACTCAGTTGGGAAGATATGAAGAAAATAGCTCCATCATCCCTATAGCATCTGTGCGTTTACATGCAGCTCTTGTGATAAAATGTTAAGGAAAATCAGACAGATACCTGCCTTGTCCTGAGTCTTCAGTAGAGCCCCCAGATTTTTTGAATGCTTCTTTAAATACTAGAGTCCTACAGAAAGTTCTCAAGTTCTAATCTGAGGATGTAGAAAGGACCAAGCTTGGTTCACTTTCTTTGTACTACTGCCCTCCTGTCAGTCATGACAGTCCCTGGGGATTTCATGTAAGATTTCCTTCAGAGATAAGACCTTGTTGGACTTTCTTGCATTGTGCAGATGGATGCTCAGCTGTAAGTGCAAAAACTCAGCTACCATTAATACAAGCAATAAAATGTATTAGACAGTTTTGCATTAGTCCAGCTTTGGGCTTTTTAGGAAGAAAGGGTCAATTCTTTAGCACCCAGTTAGTAACTATAATATGTATATGCAGAACTTAAAGTTGACATGATTTTCTCTATTCTTTTTATCTTGCCTTTATTCTTTTGCTGATATTCACATGCCCTTACTAATGATACTGGGCTTTTGATTGCTGACTAGGTTTACATAGCCTACCAGAAGCATTTTGTACCCTCATGTCTCTATAGCATTTTCACATTAGACTATTGTCATCTCCTCTTGGTTTTTTCCTTATTGTCACTGAACAAATAATAGCAGAGAAGGGTATAGTCACAATGTCACTGTCAAGCTATGCCCTGGTGTCAACTCCTGTGGGGAAGGACAGAGAATTTTGATGGACAGTCTTTGCTGGATTGAAGAGAATGAAAGAATAGGCTTTCAGAAAGAGAACATGACCACACCCATGCAGGTGAAAAGACCACCGTGTCTATCCATACTTTCTTACTCTTTAAATAAGACATACACAGATTACCTCATCACTCCCATGGTTTGACCATGGCTTCTTTAAATTTATATGAAACTTAATCGACACTATGAGAGATAAAGAGATGGTATCAGTTGGGATATACAAAAGGCCATCAGGATGCTGTCCAAATGAATAGTCTCAGTGGATTGATGTGTTAATGTTATCTTGAGGATGTGTCTGCTCTCAAAACCAGTTTAGTTAAATCTCTAGCACACTCCTTGTCTCTCACCATGTGACACCCGAGACCACCTCAGAACATTGCTAACTGGAAGATTGTCTCCAGATACATCCCCTTTACCTGGAACAAGAATTGTGGTCCCAAATAACTCATTTTTTTTCATGAAAATTTACCCAATAGTAATTTAGAGAGCCAATTACTTCTCAACTGAGTGCCATATTTGTGGAGTGCAAGAAATCCAAGACTCAGTTCTGATGTCCTGTGTTTATGTTTATCCCCGGCCAGATCATCTCAGAATATTAAAATGATCACTTAATTTTTGCCTCTTTTCATTCCTTTTGGATTAGAAGATAGAGTTTGAGCATTCCTGCTTTATTCTGAAATGTCTAAAATGTTCTTTGCAATTAGCCTAAATAGAAACACACATGTACAGAGAGTTGAATATGATTAAAATTTATTTTTGTTTTCTGTTAATGACATAATTTACATCATTTTCTTCCTTCAGCATCAGGTCTCCTCCATACCAAAATGTGATGTTAGAACCATTAACACTAGTCCTTGTACTAAATAAGGTCAGTTTAATTAAGAAAGTCAGTGTAATCAAGTTCAACAACTATAGAAGGCTTGGCACTGACCTTGGTATGGCTGACAGTGTCGTGATTATATTATTATCTTTTTATTTTTCCCAGTAAAAAATTCATAAATATCCGAAGAAGTGACAGAGTGATCCTGGTGCATGTAGCAGTTAACAATTCTGAAAGCCCAGGGATCTGAATTCTTTTTCTGGCTCAGTTGTTATCTGTTGTGTGGGTGTGTCCAAATCCTTTTCTTATTCAAACTTTGATGTAAACATCTGCAAGCACAAGTCCCCATAAATGATGACTAGGACTTACTTTTGTCTTGAGTATATATTTCTAGACTGTATCTAATGATACGAGTTGTCAAAGACTGTGTTTGTCAGATCACATTATTATTTTCCATATGTTGGTTTTAGAAAGCAAACTTTTTTGATAATATAGTCTCATATTTCCAAATTACTCTTCTGTCTGTTGTTTTAAAGTTCTTGCTTCCCTACCCCACACCCAGTAAGATCTTTAATTTCTACCACCCATTGTGGTCTGCTATATATGAGTAACCATCTTGCTCAGTGTATAAGATCTAATGAAGCTCTCAACGGTCTCCAAGTATTTTCCTCTCCCATAGTTTCTCTCTGTGATCTGCAGCTAGACCAACTAAATGTCACGTGACCAGTTCTACCCAATTTACCTTATAAGATAGCGCCTTAAAGTCAAGGTCAGTTTTGCCTCTCCCCAGAGCTTTGAGATCCCACATCAAAAAAGACTTAAAATTGCGCAGATAACTCCTTCACATGCCTGAGGGTGCATATGTTGAAAACAGAGAAGGCAAGCTTTACCAAGGAAGCTGAGGTTCTTTGCCCAGTCACATGAAGAAACTAGCTAAATATTTAAGGTTTGTTGATGCCAATATATTGTTTTCTAATTTCAATACCCTTCCACATATTAATTCATGGGACTCTCACAAACAACTCTGCAGAGATGCCGTAGTCATTGTGTCTCTTTGATTAGGCAAGAGAGCTACAGATGGTTTAACTGGAGTGCCAAGACTGTTAGTAAGAACGGGAGGGAACCGGGGCTGGCATCCAGCTGTCACCAACCTATTGCAAGAGTTTAACTAGTACTGTGTAGGAGCCTTAAGACTTAGTAGCACACAGATAAACCAGAGATCATAGCCCCTATCTACCCAATTCAGAGGTGTGAATGAATTACAAGATAATACAAAGACCATTCACGTATTATTGCTTGACCTCCAAGTGTACTTTAATTTCTCAACAATCCAATCAAATGCCAAGACCTGAGTTTAGCAATGCTTAAAGTCCAAACAAAATGGTTTCACACAAACTGCTCCCTCTGCTTGTATTAAACCTAGGTTGTACGAAGGAATCTGTCTAGTGCACTGGTTCTCAATCTTCCTAATGCTGCAACCTTTCAATATAGTTCCTCATGTGTGGAGACCTCCAATCATAAAATTATTTTCACTGCAACTTCTTAACTGTGATTTTGTGACTACTGGGAATAGCAATGAAAATATCTGATATGCATAATGTCTTGGGTGACCCCTGTAAAAGGGTCTTTCAACCTCTAAAGGAGTCACAACACACAGGTTGAGAATCAATGAGGTAGTGTGACCTAAGTGGGGATAAATACACTCAACCATTACAGTTTTGGTTTGACATTCCATTTGTAAAACAGTTTTGTTTGTTTATTGTGGAAACTAGAGATAAAGACAAAACAAGAAAAAAAATTCTTATCTACTTGAAACCCTTCAAAACATGACAAAAATAATTTGCATTTTGTTTTTATTTTTGGAACATTTTTATTTACCAGAACCTTGCCCCATCCACAACAAACTTTCCTCTTTGGTATAAAGATGCTTAACGAGGCCCCAAAGAGGACAATTTTTAAAAATAATTTTAGGGTAGGCTTGTGTGTAGCTCAGAGGATGATTTGCAGGAGTTGCTTCATTCCTTCTACCATGTGGGTGCCGGGGCTGAACTCAGGGCTTCAGGCTTTGTGGGGAGTGAGTTCACCCACTGAGCCATCTTGCTGGTCTCCACTGTAACACTTGAACATTCTTCCTGTAATCATTACTTATTTAGTGCTCTCCTCTCTCTCCTCTTCTTCCTATTTCTATTCCTTCTGCTCTTCACTTTTAATGTTCATTTATTTGTAGTCTTGGGTTTTTATTTTTCCCAGAAGCACTTTTATAGAGGTGGATCTGGCTAATTTTATTAGAAGGCTTGTATAAATGCAGTATTCTCTGATGCCTCTTGACTTCTATTCTTTGGACTCCACCATCATTGAAACCTTCTGTTGGTCCTTAACTCCTAACCTTCAGAAACTCACCTTTAATCCACCCTGTCCTTTGAGAATGCTTTGGTTTTATTCCTGTGATACTTACATTACCTTGAACCTAGTAATTGTTGGGCCCTTTAATTTATATAAAGTAGCCATGCTTGGAAAATAAAAACAGAAGATGCTGAATTGAAATTGAATTTTAGGTAAATAAATATATACATGCACATTTTGCATTTCCCAGTGTTCCTGAACTTATGAGCAAAGCAGAGTAGAAACTATGACCCAAATGATAACCACGTTTTTTGAGGATGTAAGAAGTGGTCCAGGACAGCCCAGCAAGGACCTGATAGTACTAGCAAGAGAGACAAAGCTGTGTCCTCCATCCTCCAACAGGCATGGGCAATGTTCTGCCTTTATTAAATGCAACAACAAAGTTACTGTGTTTGACAGTTTTTAAAGTGCTCTCAGATACGAGATCTTAATTAATGTTTCCAGCAACCCTCTGAGGTAGGTGCCATGTTTCATTTGTTTGAGAACATTTTTGTTCTCTGCTTTGAAGATGGATTATTATTATTATTTGTATGTCATTCTAATGGACAGCATTATTTATGTTTCTAGTTCCTGCATAAAATAATGCCATCTTGGAATTGGCTAAATGAAACATTGTCTATAGTTGAGAAACAAGCTGAAGAAGGTAGGACTCCAGGAAGGTAGCAGACATGAAATTGAACCATTGCCTTTCTTGCCTTCTATTTCTGCATGCTGAGAATAAATGACAGATTTTCTCTCCATGACAAACATTGAAGCTACTGAGTTCAGTGAACTAGGCCAGATATAGGATTCTGCTTAAGGCAGGTGGTATAGCCCAGCATGTCCCCCTTTTCTATCATCCATTGCAAACTCAGAGACAGTAATAAGTCACACAGGTAACATGGATCTGGGAAAGGGTAGTTTGCTTCTCTTTGCCTATGTCCCATAGAAACCATACACAGCAGCGCAATGATAGTCACAGCATCCACAAATGAAAGCCTGAAGTGAGCAGTAGAAGCTTCTCTTGGCAGAGTTACCCTGAGCTGAGCCGGACTCAGCCAGCTGGAGAGCACTCTTGACAACGCTGCTTGCTCGAAGCCTGGGTCCCAGCCCAATCGCCCCATGACTCAGGCAGTACTGCCTCCGCCTCTTCCCCTTGGAACTGGGTCTACATACAGTCTAGACTGTTCTGGAAAGCGATCCCTCTTGACACTGGGCCCAAACGCCCCAGCATGTATCCGCAGAGCCTCATTCCAAGTATTGGATTCTTGGGCTCAAGATACCTAATAGCAGGAAGAAATCTTTAGAAGACAGGCACATGTTTAGCAGGAGAAAGAAGAGAAACAGAAAAATTAGACATTCGCTGTAAGCAGACAGCTTTGAAATGGAATTGATTTGTGTGTCAGAACCTGATAGGCAAAGGGGATCTGCCTGAAAGATGATCACTTCAAGAAAGAGGGTTTGCACAGCGTAGAGTTAAAGGTACTCTTTTCTTTAAGGACAAGAAGGATCTCCTAGAGCCAAAGCACATCTGCAGACTGGGTTGTGTGTCAACACACTTGACAATTTATGCCTCACTAAGCCTGCAGTAATCAGTCATAAGCCTTGAAACAATACCTGCCAAATCAGGCAAAATCTAATGATCTCATTGGAAAGACAAAGAACCTAGGGCCCAAAGACCACAGTACCCTTGTTTAAGAAGAGTGAGCAATAATGGCTGAGTCAGAAGGAGACTGCAGACTTTCTAGGTTTGAGGGCTCTGTGTCCCCTTCATGCCCCAGATATTGGTACAACAGATAAATAAAGGCTTTTAAAGTAAGGTTGGGTGAATGTTAGAAAAAGCTGGGGGGAGGGTTAGCGAGAGTGGAGTAAGAAAGAGCCACAGGGCTTAGGAATTGTTTTAGTCCCTGAGCTGATGGAATCTTTGGAATGCACAGGAGTAAGAAAGGAGACCGGGATAGCATCCAGAAAGCTGCTGTTCAAATCGAGGAACACTTAAGATGCAGACAGAGATGGGTCTCAGAATCTGAATTAGAAAGAGTTCAGAGTGGATTTCAATGTCTCCTGCTATAGCAAAGATTTATTATTAAACATTATTAATATTTACATTGTTGTTAATTATTAAACAATAACAGTTATTATTATTATTATTGTTGTTGTTGTTGTTGTTGTTGTTGTTGGTCCTCCAGTGCAGCCAACCAGGCCTGCTCACAAGCCTGGGAGGTGGAGCAGTTTTCAGAATCAAACAGTGGAGCTGAGTGAAGCTGACACAGGCTACTGATTTTCACCCTAAGTCTTTCAAGCTTCTGACAGGAAGGTTGCTCTGAGATCCTTAAAGAAAGGTGTCTACTACCTGCTCCCTTAGAGCTTCATATCTCACACTCACGGATCTTCTATGCTACAGTCTCCTCCTTTCATTCTCTGCTCCTTGAAGATCTTACTTCATTTCAATTCTGGCACCTACATCCGTGTCCTGCAGAGATGAGGCTCCCTGTCTCTCTATTGAGGCGTACAGAGGGGATTTAGTGGGGAAAACTGGACAGCTTCACTTCTGTGGTTAGGCTGAAGGCTCAGCTAAGTGTGAGGATGGGATGTGGGTTCCCAGAGTCCAACTTATAGCCCGGAGGGCATGGAAGTGCATCTGTTGCTCAGAGTAAGGAAGCTAAATAGCTGAAAGAGTGAGCTCTGGCTTCAGGAAGAGGGACATTGCCTCAGTACACAAGGTGAAGAGTGACAGAGGAAGATCTCCTGTGTCAAGCTTTGTCTCAGCATGTACATATGCACACACATGTATACTACATACATGTGAACATATATACACCACACATACTTATGTAAAAACAAACAAACAAAAATGAAACCAACCTTCTCTCCTATTTACTCCTAGATCCCTAGCCTTTTCTCTGGCCAATCTCTTCAGGTCTTAGCTTCTGACTCTAACTCTTTTTAAGGTGACATAGAAAAGGAACACTTCAGAGATCAAAGCCAGAATTCCTCTCCAGGGGCTCAAAAGTTAGTGATGATGGTACCCTTCTTTTGGCGGCAAATTTTTCACTTTGATTCCTGTCTCTTGAGTATTGAATGGAGGAGTGGTGGCTCTGTGGTAGGATGGGAAGGCACTGCCATTTGTACAGTACAAATGAGGCAAGTGAGTACAGGAGAAGTCATTAGAAGCCCAAGGTCGCATACGTCCCAAGGATAAAATCGTAACCTGTTGTAACGCTACTTGACTCCCCACTCAACACCTCCTTTGAACTACATATCTCCAAGATGATGAAAGCAATGAGACTAAAACCAAGGATGGAAGAAGTGCATCCATTTCTGGGCAATGAGCTGTTGCTCTGGCATCTAGGCGGAGAGGGCTGCGTAGCCTACACTTCCTGCTTGTTTGGGAGACAGACCTTCCATCCTCAGAAGGAGAGTGGGCCCTGCTCAGCTACCATGGGAGCTGATTCATTGCAAGCCCAACTGTTTGATCAGAAAGAATGGCGTGGGTGGTCGTGTCCCAGACAGAAGACACTTGGCCAGATGGAGACGCGCCTGTACACTTGGATCTGCTGCAGACTTGGATCTGCTCAGCTTGTTTCCGGATCCTTAGGCTGCTCTCTTGATTGAATACACTGCCGAGGTGGTGGCAGCCTGGAGCCCTGAGCTGCATGAGTTCTTGGATCTCTGACGTAGAGACATGGTGATGGGTGACCAGAGGCCATAGCCACTTGTGTTGAGAAACACAGAAGACCTTGCTTTGATGAAGAGATTTGGACAGCGACAACAGTGGGCAATGATGCTATTTTTATAACACCCATCTGGCGAGCATTCTGGGTGCTTCTCTTCAGGCACACACTGAAACACAGCAGGTTCTCAGGCTAAGGACTCTGTCTGTCAGTATCGAGCAGCCCAGAAGAGTATGCTGCCCAGAACTACCTAGCTATATGGAGGACCATCTGATTCGAACCTCATTCTTTTTCCTCATAATATCCATCATTGTCACACAGTGCACAGAGCCATTCTATGCTCTGTGCTAGGTGGTTCTGATATCCAACGCAATCTTGCTGAATAGTTATCATCCATTCAGTATATACCTGAGATGGTATCCACGGAGATGAAGGAACTTACTCAAGGGGCATGGGATACTCTGGCTAGTTGACCCAACTCTAGTCTCTGCTAGCTTTACATAAGTGGCAGGTGCTGTGCTTCTGATCTCACAGCAAAGGCAGGTTCCTGCTGTGCCTCACACTCTTTGCCCCTGACTCACTGTTTCTTCCTGGAGGAAAAAAAATCAACTAAAATTTATCTTCCTAGAGAGCTAAGAAGACTGCTGCTCTCATTGGCCCGCACAGAGATGCAATGTCACATCAGTTCCCTGGAATTTGCAGGCAAATGTTACCCTCTTGTTTTTTGGCAAAGATAGAAGAACATGCCACATTTACAATTTCTGACTCCCTGAGAAATGCTCCCCCTCCTCCTGCCACCTCCAACTTTGTCTACTCTCTTTCTGTCTATCCATTCTTCCTATGAGTACATCCGGGTCTGGCTAACAGCTGCACATCCACAGCCAAAGGAACAGCACTTCTAGCTCTTCCATGCTTCTTTGGAAGTCCTGTGGTAGTCTGTCTGCGTGTGGTAGAAACATGTAAAATGTTGTATATCAAGGTTAGCCTAGCATCTTTCGAGTAATAGAAAGAAAACAGGGTCAGTATAAGATCTCAGAGCGCTTTGAAAGCTTTTTTCCAAGCTAATGGAGGAGAATATTGGAGATGTCAGAACTAGCTAAATCTGGAGGCATCCCAGAAAATTCAGCACAGTGTTGATTTCCTACAAGCAGACAGGAAGAAAATCCAGGAGCAAATACAGAGGGGATAAAGGAATAGAAGCATCCATCACTTCCTGCCTTCCTAGAAAGGACGATTCCCTCCCAGGGACAGTGCTCTGGACTAGACAGAGGGACAGTGTACTTAGTTTAGACTTCTCATGGAACAGGCTGTGACTCTGCAAATTTTTTCTTTCTCTGGGCCTAAAAAACATTCCTTGACATTCTAAATTCCTACTCAGGCTTGTTGTGATAGCCAATTTTAACGATCAAATTGATTAGATTGAAAAAAATGTCAAGGACACTAAAAGATAAACCTTTGGGTGTGTCCATAAAGATACTTCCAGAAATAGTCAACTAATGAGGGTACACCCTCCCCACTATATATATATATGAACATCATCATATGTGTGGACCTGTGACTAAGTAAGTAGAAGAGAGGGACAAAGTGATTAGTGCTGGCATTCCCTGGTCTTTCTCCTGATTCCTTAAGAGTCAGTCCCTTCAAGAGGAGTCCCAGATCTGTGTTCCATCACAAGTAGACCTAACCTCTTTAGTTATGAACCAAAATAAAGCTTTCTCTTATGTCATTGTTTCTCTCAGGTGTTTTATCTCAAGAAAGAGAAGTTAATGCATGTAGAAAGACACACTACAGGCCAATGCGTTCTTGCTCATAATTCTTAGTTACCAATAGTTGGGCCCAATGCATAGCTCTGTGATGTGAAAGTGCCAGAGTCTCTATGTCTGCAGGTTTCCTCTGTCCTTCCATGATAGTTCTGAGGTAAAAAAAAAAACCTCACAGGTTCCCATTCCACCATTAGAGCTGTTTTCTTAGAACACAAACATGGATTAAGAAGACCATCATTGGTTATTGGTCACCTTAAGCCATCAGAACCCAGGAGTGAATTAAGTATGTGAGTGGAAGGTGATGTAAGAGTAGAAGGAGGGGAAGAAGAGAACATGTGAGGAGGTAGAAAATGAATTGCCACACTGTGTGTGCAACATCTTCAGTCAAGTCTCTCAGTAGGACCAGGCTGCGTCACAGAGATAAATTACATTATTTAGTGGAGTTTGGTGGACTAAAGTAGTAATGGCTATCAAGGGAGAAAATGCTAGTTCTGGATCTACCACTAACTGGCACATTCCTTCCCATTTTCTGTTCTTATACAAAATGAGGGTTACACAGAGTCTTTGCAATGATTGTCCTGTACCAGAGTGTTCTGCTTATTTCTGCTGGTACCCTTAAGAAAAACCCTTGGTTACTTAGTATGCTTAGGTTGGCTAGAGAATTGAAGAAAGAAAGAATGAAAGAAGGAAAGAAGGAAGGGAGGGATAAAGGAAGGAAGGAATAAATAGTTTCCACTGAGCAGCATAAGGAAGCTGACTATAAAAGATGTGAAGAATACATAGAGAAAAGCAAAAAAGAGACTAAGACACAGGACAAAAGAGAAGCACGAAACCAGATTACTGTGCCACTTAGATGCATTTCTAAGCAGCTGCCACCCTGCCACCCCTGGCAGAGGCTCCTATCCCCATAGTGATATGGTGCGGTGACTTCCTGTGAGAAGCTCTAGTGACTGGAGCTGGTCACATGCACTGCCTGCCTTTCTGCGCAGTCGCTGCTGCCTCTGAAGAATACTGGAAGTGCAATAATTAACACTTGTTTTCTTGCCAGTGATGTACCAGAAGAAAGGGTCCCTGGAGCCTATAGCCTGATTGTTGGCCTGCTGTGAACCCTGAGGGATTACTCATGCATCCTCACTTCTTGTCAACATAGAAAGAACCTGGGGGCATTATGCAAGTGGGTTCTCTAAGCATGAGTCTCATAAACAAACAAACAAATAAATAAACAAAAACCGACAGTACAGAGATCAAACTAAGCCAGGAGATGTGTGGGAGACATAGATCATCATGAGTGTGAAAAGCAAAGCTCTTTGAGAATCATCATCGCCAGATGAACCTCTCTTCCAATGAATGACTTTCAGCATCACATTAACTCATATATATATATTAACTCAGTATAAACCCCATGGTACTTCTTTACATCAAACAAAGAATTTAAATTTTTGGATCCTCCGTGTTTTTACAAATAAGAGATGATGGATACAATCTTGCTGACCAATGATGAGGATGAGGCTTGTCCTGTGCTTGTTGCTTGGGCTCTGCTCAATGATACCAGGAGATTCTCAGCAAATGCTGGTTCAATGTATTCTAAAACATGCATCGACAGACCATCATCATTTTTAATTTAATAAAAAGGATACGCTAGGGAATCAGTTCAGTTAGAAAGACATGCTTGAGGACCTGAAATTGATTCCAAGGTGCCATATAAAATAATCCCACCATGATGGCATTCTCCTGTTATCCTGCTGCTGAGAGACAACATCATGTATTGTTCCCTGTGGCCAACCTAGCCTTCTTGGCAACATCTTGGCCAATCAGAAAGTCTGTCTTATTGACAAAGTAGGTGGTGCCTGAGGACAATCAAGATTGTCTCCTGGCCTCTGCACATATGTGTGTGTGTGTATATGTGTGAACATGAACACATATACAAATTTTACATACCAAAATGTCAAGAAAAAGCAGAAATGATGAGCAGCCAGGAAGTTGCCATGGCACCGGCTCTCAGTGAGGGCAACAAAGTTCTTCCACTACCCTCTATTTTCTATTGACTTCTGGTCACTTAGCTTTGATGTTAGCTCAGCTGTACAAATTTCCTTCCTCTAGAGCAGTGGTTCTCATCCTGTGGGTCACAACCCCTTAGAGTTGAATATTTACATTACGGTTGGTAGCAGTAACAAATTACAGTTATGAAGTATAAATAGAACGAGTTTTAGGGTTGGGAGATCATCACAACATGAAGAACTGCATTAACGGGTTGTAGCATCAGGCCCATTGAGAAGCATTGCTTCAGAGTGGTGCTTCAGAAGGAACTATGGTTCCCCTGGCATCATGATGTATAGCTTTTGCTGAAAATCTTCGGGCTTCAGTCTAATCATCTTAAAGTGCAGTTTTTACTCTCTTCTGCACAACTTCTGTTTCCTCCCTCAAACTTGGAAAAGTATTTTTGTAGTCTTCTATTTCCTGCCTTTTCCTACCACATTTTCTAAGGAGAATCAGCTGTTCATACCATCTGGTCAGAGTCTTTTGGCTTAAAGCAGAATGTTTGGTGATACGAAATGGGATGATTTTTCACTTCAGGTATGCAGCCACAGATGAAGAGTGTCCCAGACTCCTCACGTCATCTTGCTGAGTGAAGTTGATACTGAGTGAATGGCAGTTGATGGTAGGGCTTGCCATGGACTATTGACATAGATGTAAACATATGTATAGTCACTCAGGCAGACAGCATGAATCAAACCTGGAGGAAGAGAGGTCAGGCTTCTGATTCCACCTCTATTACAAACTTTCTGGGTGGTGGTTGAATAATCACATAATTCTGTAAAGCAGATTGCATTATTCTAAGTTACAGATAACAAAAGATATGACATTACAAGTCTTTGCTCTGGACACCACATTATTATTGTCTTGGGCATAAAATGGTCACATTTATTTCTGCTAGTCTCCAAATTAAGATCTTCATGCTTTGGTTTGAAGGGAAGGCCATCCATGTGGTTGGATTTTACTCTATGTCATTGTGATTTGAATGTGAAATTCTCTCCACAGAATCATATATTCCACTTTGTCCCCTGTGAGTGGTGCTGTTATGAAATGGTGGAATCTTTTAGACACAGAGATTAGGGTTGTAAGGGTGGGGCCAGGTGGTTATAGCCTGAACTTGGGTTTAGCCTAAGAACTCTGCTTTCTGATTCACCAAGATTTTCAGAAGGTTCCCACCCCTGCTTCCATAAAAAGGAGGTAAATTCACCATTCATGCTTTGCCAGCCATGGTAGAATCTACTCCCTGATAGAGACTCCTTCCTGTGAGTCACAATTGCATCATGGAGAGATGCCAAAGAACTCAATTAGCTAACATGCATATGAAGAACTTCTCAAGAGTTAGCCACTAAATGGGGGGTTTAGAAGATAAGAGGTAACTAGGGGAAGAGCCTGGGGATGCTAACTCTGGAAGTGGGAATTGCATAGCAAAGACTGTGAGTGTAATCTTTAAAGAAGGGAGTACAACATCATCTATTGATGAACATACATTCTTGGAAGAGGGTGAGGAAGATACCAATAAGACTACACGTCTCCATGTGGGCTTTGTAGAAAAACTAAAGCGGAGGAATATTGGGGGGGGGTGACTGTCCCCTGACTATGAATAATATAAACTTTATATTTCCATTTTCCAGAGACTGTGTGAGCAAAGATTTGTAGGAATCAGATAAAAACAGAAAGCTGTTTTAAGGAATGAAGCAGAATAGATTGGGATGAGAAGCTTGGGTGAGGTCAGTAGAGACTGAAGATTGAGAAGCTTCCAATTGTATTTCAAACAGGCTTCATAAGAACTCAGGTTCATCAGTGATGGGGGGGGGGCAGCCTTTCTCTAACAATATCAGGGGAGAAATTCCAAAAGTTGGAGACAGTAGCTAAAAGGTAGCCTAAAGAAGCAGAAACATGAAAAAGGAAACAGAATAGGTATTGAATGAGGAAAACGAATGAGTAACAGTGTCAAAAGATACTGAGTGATCCATCTCCCGCAGGATGGGGGAAAGGAGGGGGGCAGATGAAGGAGTGGGCATGAGGATTGAAGGATATTTCCTACTGAGTTAGTGTGTGCTATAGAAGGGCAGTCAATGTGCAAACCACGAGAAAGGTGTTGACCAAGATGGTGTGTATATAAAAAAAATAGGTATGTCCCAAGTTTAAGCACCAATGTTAGGCAAAAGATAAAGAAAGTTGGGGGAGTATGGTCTATGGAGATGTGATGAGGTGTAGTTGCAAGGAGGATGCCTCTGGTGTGTTCATGCTGGAAATTCCTTCCACTCTGAAGGACCAGCCACGTGGTGGTCTAGTGAAGAATAGAGTTTATTCAGGGCATGGAGAGGAGCTGATGGGTGGGGGAGAGAAAGAGAAGTAGAGAAGAGAGAAGTAGAGAGGTAGAGGCTGGCATGAGCATGTGGAAGGAGAGGTGGGAAGGGAATGGGGAGAAGAGGGACAGAGGGGTAAGAGAGGAGGAAGAGAGTGAAAGAGCAAGAGAGAGAGAGGAGGGTGCAAGCAGCCCCTTTTATAGGGCCAGGTAACTATGGGGCAGAGCATACCTGGCTGTTGCCAGGTATCTGTGGGGTGGGGTTTACAGAATCCCAACACAAGAGGAAGCATCTAGGCTGCTGGACATCTCACTCTATAGAGTAAAAGACTTGGGATCTGTCCTCAGAACACAGACAGGAAGGGGAAAATGTTGGAGAAAATTCAGGAACAGTAGTACTCACCTGTATTCATAACACTGGAGAGATGAACAGTGGTGAATCGCTGGGCTCATAGAATCTCAGTTTAATCTTCTTAGCTCCAGTCTAGTGAGGGCCCTGTCTCAAAAGAAGGAGGAGGGAACAAGAAGGAAGAAGGAACTTGGTAGATAGTGACACTCCTTTAACTTTGATATTTAAAACATACAGAATGATAGTCACAGGAAGAGAGAAATACACACAAACACACACAGAGACACACATATGGAAGCAGATTAGTGTATTAAATAGTTATGACTTTATGCCTGATTAGACCCCAGATGTTGCCACCTGGGAAATCCTCAAAGAGCTGCTATGAGTAGACTAGATGGATGGATGGACAGATAGAGGGATGGATGGATGAATGGAAGGAAGGATGGATGGATGGATGGATGAATGGATGGATGAATGGATGGATGGATGGATGGATGGATGGATGTTCTCCTTACAGGGAGGCCCTCCATTCAGGAGATCTCTCATTCAGTTCCTGCCAGGAACCCTTTGTTCTCCATTTGATGTCCCCAACCCTCCTCCAATGCCCTCCTTTGTGAGAATCCCATATTGTTTGAAGTAACAGTTCAGGGATGGATGTTGGAACAAAGCTCATTGAGGAAATGTTTGTTCTCAAGTGTTGGTGAAATGGGAGCATCACACACTTCATAGCTCTTTTTAGGTTTTAGAGTATATCAGTGAACTCCTAGCATTCAAATGAGTTATAGACTCCTGAAATATTGTGAAAAGAGTGTAATGAAAGAATTTGAGTTTGAGTGAGTTATGGCCAGAGAATATTCAGAGACAGCTTCAAATCCCCCTAGGGACACACAGAGCTCAGCTATCGTCTCCTGTTTGAGGCCCATACTTTGCAAACTTGCTTGTAAGGTTTCCCTAGTTATAAAAAGAATCCTCCATGCTGGCAGAATCTTACCCATTATGTATTTTATCAAGTACTCACAATTATTATATTATAATTTGTTTTCCTGGAGGGAGGTTCGGGAAAAAATACTAAGAAGCCAAACAGGAGGAGTCCATTGGGAAAGAACTCCAGTTTTATCCCCCAGGGACTTATGGTTCATTCTGACAGGAGATTCCATCTTTGAAATGTCTATGCAAAACTCCCTCCCACCCTACTTGAAATTTCACAGCTGTGAGACAGAGGGACTTTGAAGGGCAGAAAGACAAGAGGAATTTTTTTTCTTCCTTCATGGTCCTATTTAACAGTTAGTTCCCAAGTGGTATTAATAAACATTTGAACATCAAAAAGTGAACTTGACATTTCCATATCCTCCCCATTGTCTCTCCATTTTGGCTTATAGAATGCCTCAGCCTTTATGATTACTATGTGGTGTTCAACTTTCAAATAGCTTTCTAGAAAACATATGCTGTTTCCTTTATGTGTCTAAGAGTGATGCAAAAGTATTGGGTTGTTTCTCTTTTTATGTTTGTTTGTTTGGTTTTTCTTGAAAAAAGTTTGAGAGTCACAGCACAAAAATAGGGCTTAAATTCTAAAGTCAGTATGTGGGGCACAGGACATAAACACGCTCTGAGCACTAGCTTGATCTCGATTATTGATATCCCATGTTTGTGTTCTTTTTTTTTTTTTTTTACTTTTTTTTAAACGACTTTATTTTGCAAAACAAAGATAAATGTAAAGATTTTAAACATTTTTTGCTTAAAATTATACATTTTTGTCAGTACTGTTTTTTCAGACATTAAAATAAATTTTACATAAAACCATGTGAATATGTATTTTAGTCAGTACTTGATTTTTTTCAAGGGCTTGACAGTATGCATTGAAAACCTACTAGTTGCAATAAGCGTAAAGTACATGCAAAACAAAACGCAACATGGAAATAGTCAAAGTCTTCTTGTTTTGTGAATATATGTATATTTTTTGTTTTCTTTATTTCTTGGACTTCATACAGTCTGTGAGTTGTTTCTGGGGGAGTGCAAGCCTCTGGGGTTAGCATCCCACTATCAGTGACTGCATATTATGTCTGTTCTTTTGTGACTGGGTTATCTCACTCAGGATGATCTTCTCTAGATGCAGCCATTTTCTTAAGAATTTGGTTAAGTCATTGTTTCTGGTGGCTGAGTAGTATTCCATTGTGTATATGTACCACAATTTTTGTATCCATTCGTCTTCTGAAGGACATCTGGGTTCCTTCCAGCTTCTGGCTATTATAAATAGAGCCGCTATGAACATTGTGGTGCATATATCTTTGTTGTGTATTAAAGTGTCTCTGGGGTATATGCCCAGAAGTGGAATAGCTGGGTCTTCAGGTAGTACTATATCCAATTTTCTGAGGTATCACCAGACAGATTTCCAGAGTGGTTGTATTAGCTTGCAACCCCACCAACAGTAGAGAAGTGTTCCTCTTTCTCCGCAGCCTCGCCAGCATCTGCTGTCATCTGAATTTTGGATCTTGGCCAATCTGACTGGTGTGAGGTGGAATCTTAGGGTTGTTTTGATTTGCATTTCCCTGATGGCTAAGGATGTCGAGCACTTCCTCAGATGTTTCTCGGCCATCGGTGTTCCTCAACTGAAAATGATTTGTTTAGCTCTGTACCCCATTTTTTAATAGGGTTATTTGATTCTCTGGTGTCTAGCTTTTTGAGTTCCTTGTACACCTTGGATATTAGGCCTCTATCTGATGTGGTGTTGGTAAAGATCTTTTCCCATTCTGTTGGTTGCCGTTTTGTTTTCTTGACGATGTCCTTAGCCTTACAGAAACTTTGCAATCTCATTAAGTCCCATTTGTTAATCTTTGACCTTAGAGCTTGAGCCATTGGTATTTTGTTCAGGAAATTTTCTCCTGTGCCTATGTGTTATAAGGTTTTCCCTACTTTCTCATCTAATAGTTCCAGTGTATCTGGTTTAATGTGGAGATCTTTAATCCACTTACACTTGAGCTTTGTACAAGGAGATAAGAACGGGTCTATTTTCATTCTTTTGCATGTTGAGTGCCAGTTGGACCAGCACCATTTGTTGAATAGGCTGTCCTTTTTCCATTGAATGTTTACTGCTCCTTTGTCAAAAATCAGGTGACCATATAGATGAGGGCTCATTTGTGGATCTTCTATTCTATTCCATTGATCCACTTGCCTATTTCTGTACCAGTACCATGCAGTTTTCAGCACAATTGCCTTGTAATATAGCTTGAGGTCAGGGATAGTGATTCCCGCAGATGTTTTTTTGTTGTTGAGGATGGATTTCGCTATTCTAGGTCTTTTGTTATTCCATATGAAATTGCACATTGATCTTTCCAACTCCATGAAGAACTGGGTTGGAATTTTGATGGGGATTGCATTGAATCTGTAGATTGCTTTTGGTAGGATCGCCATTTTTAAGATGTTGATCTTTCCAATCCATGAGCATGGGAGATCTTTCCATTTTCTGAGATCCTCCTCAATTTCTTTCTTTAGAGGTTTGAAGTTCTTGTCATACAGGTTCTTCACTTCCTTAGTTAGAGTCACACCAAGGTATTTCATAGTTTTTGTAACTATTGTGAAGGGTACCTTTTCCCTAATTTCTTTCTCCACATGTTTGTCCTTTGAGTATAGGAAGGCTACTGATTTGTTTGAGTTTGTATCCGG
This sequence comes from Micromys minutus, assembly GCF_963924665.1. Lineage (NCBI taxonomy): Eukaryota > Metazoa > Chordata > Mammalia > Rodentia > Muridae > Micromys > Micromys minutus. The sequence continues at coordinate 168,415,753 of NC_137969.1, read as the reverse complement.
CCACTTTGCTGAACTTGTTTATCAGCTGTAGGAGTTCTCTGGTGGAATTTTTGGGGTCACTCAAGTACACTATCATGTCATCGGCAAAGAGTGATGTTTTTATCTCTTCCTTTCTGATTTGTATCCCCTTGATCTCCTTTTGCTGTCTAATTGCTCCAGCCAGGACTTCCAGTACTATGTTGAATAGGTAGGGAGAGAGTGGGCAGCCTTGTCCAGTCCCTGATTTTAGTGGGATTGCTTCAAGTTTTTCGCCATTAAGTTTGATGTTGGCTGTTGGTTTGCTGTATATTGCTTTTATTATGTTTAAATATGGGCCTTGGATCCTGTTCTTTCCAGGACTTTTAACATGAAGGGGTGTTGGATTTTGTCGAATGCTTTCTCAGCGTCTAGTGAGATGACCATGTGATTTTGGTCTTTAAGTTTGTTTATATGGTGGATTACATTGATGGATTTCCTTATGTTAAACCATCCCTGCATCCCAGGTATGAAGCCTACTTGGTCATGATGAATGATGGTTTTGATGTGTTCTTGGATTCGGTTTGCAAGGATTTTGATGAGTATTTTTGCGTCAATGTTCATAAGTGAGATTGGTCTGAAGTTCTCTTTCCTTGTAGGGTCTTTGTGTGGCTTAGGTACGAGGGTTATTGTAGCCTCAAAAAATGAGTTGGGTAATATTCCATCTGATTCTATCTTTTGGAATAGTTTGGCGAATATTGGTGTTATATTCCCAATAAATGTCTGATAAAATTCTGCACTGAACCCGTCTGGTCCTGGGCTTTTTTTGGTTGGGAGGCTTTTGATGACTTCTTCTATTTCTTTAGGTGTTATAGGGTTATTTAGATGGTTTACTTGGTCCTGGTTAAACTTTGGGACCTTGTATCTGTCTAGGAATTTGTCCATTTCCTCGAGATTTTCCAATTTTGTGGAGTATAAGTTTTTGTAGTAGGATCTGATGATTTCTTGAATTTTCTTAGTTTCAGTTGTTATGTCACCACTTTCCTTTCTGATTTTGTTAATTTGGATACTCTCTCTTTGCCCTTTAGTTAGTCTGGCTAGGGGTTTATCAATCTTGTTGATTTTCTCAAAGAACCAACTCTTTGTTTTGTTAATTTTTTCAATGGTTTTTTTTTTTTTTTTTTTTTGTTTCTATTTGGTCTATTTCTGCCCTAATTTTGATTATTTCTTGCCGTCTACTCTTTTTGGGTATATCTGCTTCCTTTTGTTCTAGGGCTTTAACTGTGCTGTCAGGTTGCTGATGTGAGCTCTCTCCAGTTTCTTCTTGGAAGCACTTAGGGCAATGAGTTTTCCTCTCAATACTGCTTTCATTGCATCCCATAGGTTTGGGTATGTTGTGTTATCATTTTCGTTGAATTCTAGAAAGTCCTTAATTTCTTTCTTTATTTCTTCTTTGACCCTGCTATCCTTTAACAGAGCATTGTTTAGTTTCCATGTGTATGTGGGCATTTTGTTGTCTTTGTTGTTGTTAAAGACCAGCCGTAGACCATGGTGATCTGAGAGGATGCATGGGAGTATTTCAATCTTCTTATATCGATGAAGGCTTGTTCTGTGTCCAATTATGTGGTCAATTTTCGAGAAGGTGCCATGGGGTGGTGAGAAGAAGGTGTATTCTTTTACTTTAGGATAGTATGTTCTGTATATATCTATTAATTCTAGTTGGTTCAAAGTCTCTGCTAGTTTTGCAGTGTCCTTGTTCAGTTTCTGTTTCCCTGATCTGTCCATTGGTGAGAGTGGCCTGTTAAAGTCTCCCACTATTATTGTGTGGGGTGAAATGTATTTTTTGAGCTTTATTAGAGTTTCTTCTATGAATGTGGGTGATTTTTTATTTGGAGCGTATATGTTAAGGATTGAGAGTTCCTCCTGACAGATTTCCCTGGTAATGAGTAAAAAGTGTCCTTCTTTATCTTTTTTGATAACTTTTGGTTGGAAGTTTACTTTATTCGATATTAGAATAGCCACTCCAGCTTGCTTCTTGGAGCCGTTTGCTTGGAAGTTTTTTTCCCACCCTTTTACTCTGAGATAGTGTCTGTCTCTGTCTCTGAGATGAGTTTCCTGTATGCAGCAAATGCTGGATTTTGTTTATGTATCCAGTCTGATATTCTATGTCTCTTTATTGGGGAGTTGAGACCATTTATGTTAATAGATATCAAGGAATAGTTGTTTCTGTTTCCTGCCATTATTGCTTTTTTGGGTTGAGTTGTGTCTGTGTTTTTTTTTTCTTTTAGTTTTCTTGTTTAGGAGTTTTCTTGTTTTTACTAGGCTGTATTTTCCCTCCTTGTATTGGGTTTTCCACCTATAATTCGTTGTAGTGCTTGGTTTGTGGTCAGATATTGTGTGAATTTTGATTTGTCTTGAAATATCTTTGTCTCTCCATCGATGGTGATTGATAGTTTTGCTGGGTATAGCAGCTTGGGCTGGCACTTGTGCTGTCTTAAGGAGTGCATGATGTCTGTCCAGGCTCTTCTAGCTTTCATAGTCTCTGTTGAGAAATCGGGTGTGAGTCTGATTGGTCTGCCTTTATATGTTACCTGACCTTTTTCCCTTACTGCTTTTAGTATTCTTTCTTTACTTTGGGCACTTGATGTTTTTACTATTATGTGTCGGGAGGTATTTCTTTTCTGGTCCAACCTATTTGGAGTTCTGAAGGCTTCTTTTATGCTCGTGGTCATCTCATTCTTGAGGGTAGGGAAGTTTTCTTCTATGATTTTGTTGAAGATATTTACTGTGCCTCTTAGTTGATACTCTTTTCCCTCTTCTATTTCTATTATCCTTAGGTTCGGTCTTCTCATTGTGTCTTGTATTTCCTGGACATTTTGGGTTAGGAGCTTTTTGTTTTTTGCATCTTCTCTGGCTGTTTTGTCTATGTTTGCAATGTTGTCTTCTGCCCCCGAGATTCTCTCCTCGATCTCTTGTAATCTGTTGGAAATGCTTGCTTCTGTGACTCCTGATTTCTTTTTTTGGTGTTCTGACTCTAGGGTTATCTCTTTTAGCGCTTTCTTTATTGTGTCAATTTCTGTTTTAATTTCCCTCTTCCATTCCTTTATTTCTTTGGTTCTGTTTTCATCTCGTTCTTTGAGTTCTTTGAGTGTTTTTCTTGTTTCTTCTTTAAAAGCTTCTGAATCTTTTTGCTTTTCCTTCCTTTCTTGTTTAAGTAACTCTATCAGCGTCTTGAGGCATGATTTCAGGTCTGTGTCTTCTTTCTCTGGAGTGTTTGGAATTCCGATGTTTGCTACTATTGGAGAGCTGGGTTCTGGTGTTGCTAGATTGTCTTGGTTTCCTTGGGATATACTCTTTCTCTTTCCTCTTGCCATTTTGTTGTCAGTGATATGTTCTTGCCTTTCCCTTGTATCTGGTCTGTGTCCCTGGTACACTTTCCGTGTGCACTCCGCAGAGATCTCTCTACTCCCCGGCAGCCCAGGTTCCGGGTGGCAGCTGGGCCAGGCTCCGCTCTCCGTACTGAAGTTGCCTCCGGGTGGGAACAGACGTTCCTAAGATCTGTTCCTGGTCACAGTTGCTCAGCCTCTCCGAGCCACCTTTCCGGCTGGCAGGTGGACTAGGCTCTGCTCTGTGTCCTGAAGTCGTCTCTGGGTGGGAACAGAAGTTCCTAAGATCTGTTCCCGGCACTGGATCGGGGAGGACAGGGCAGGTCAGGGCAGGGGGTGCCCTTTCCGTGTGCACTCCGCAGAGATCCCTCTGCTCCCCCGCAGCCTAGGTCTCCCACTCACCAGTTGCTCAGCCTGTACGAGCTGCCTTTCCGGCTGGCAGTTGGGCCAGGCTCCGCTCTGTGTCCTGAAGTTGTCTCCAGGTGGGAACAGAAGTTCCTAAGATCTGTTCCAGGTCTCAGTTTCTCAGCCTGTACCATTTTTGTGTTCTTGAATGCCAAATATTCTGCCTCAGTTTTCTAATGTCAAACGTGATCTTCTTTAGCAATGCTTTCATTCAGAGAACTTTGAGGCTCAAATTAAATGAAAAAATGCACATTTGTGTTCTAATTATTATTGATTTCATAATGGTATATTAGGATATTGTTGTTATCATAGTCATCGTTATAACCAAACTGTCTGAGAAAACAACACACAGAAAGGAATTGTCTCTACTGCTCTGAACTTTCTGAGATAAGAGCACACTGTAACAAAGAAGGTCAGTGAACATTGCTGCTTTCCCTGTAGGAGCTAAACAGAAGAGAAAGTACAGGAAGAAGATAGAGCAAGATAGATCTCTCAAGAACATGCCCCCAGTGACATGCCTTCTTTATCTAGGTCTCACCCCTTTTTACTATCTCACAATGACTCCAATGAAAACTGATACATATCAACATATGCATTAGGTCCTCCAGAGCTCATCTTCTGGACAATGGAGAGACACAGAGTAGAGTAAAAGGGAACCAAGGAGACCTTTTGAATACCCCATAGAAGAGGGGCTTAATCTGAAATTCTAATCCTGACTACTGCATGAAGCCATCTCTGCTGAAGAGCCCTTGTGGATGGCATGCTATAGAAGCTTGGATCACAGTGACCTTGTCTCTGTGTTCCATTAGCATTTGGAATAGGAGGGAAAGGACAATAGAACCTTGAGTAACAATATTCCACATTGTACAGGCTTTATAGCTCAGCAGAGAAACTTTGGAGCTATTGATGCCTGACCATAAAAGAACAGCCATCATATTCCATCCCAGGTAAAATGGACACAGTGTTTTTCATGATCCACTGAATGATGCCAATTGTAAACTTCTCACACTGGTCCTATCAGTTGGAACTTTGATTGCCAAAGAACATCAAAGAAACAGCAGGGCTTGAACCCAGAGTAGCATGTGACTGAATTCTTCCACTAACCTAATTGCCCTGTCACTAGGAGTTTCTCCCCATCTCTGAACCTTTGCTTTCTTGTCCTATTGCATCAGGCTTGCTAATCTTTGACTTATAAGAATGGCCAAGAGGCAGCATTTGGAATCAAATTAGATGTCTAAAACATTAAAAGAACAAAACAACAACAACAGTCCAATGGAGATCCATGGGTTTACAGGTCCATGTTCTTCCCCTAAATCAATTTTTCTTGTTCACTTTTCTAAAATAAGGGTCTGAATGTTAGGAGATATGGGCTGGTAAGACAAACCTTAAGAAGTCACAGTCTGACCTTGAAGCATGACATTGACCTGAAGAAAACTTTCACTGGCTTCCAATGACTTTGTGAATAAATACCTTGCCACTACTCATGCTGATAAGGTTTGGTTATTTCTAGCTTAGCTCTGTTCCACACACCTTCCATATATCATGCTACTTGCATCTCTGTATCCTTGCAGCCTGCAGCTGCTATTTCTATATCCAGCTTACCTATTCTGTCTCTAATACAATAAATTTCTGATCCTAGAACAAGACCTTATCCTTTAAATATAATCTGATTTATGCCATAGTGAAACTCATTCGACAGGGTGAGATGATTTTCAAGCATGAACCTGTTATTGTCTTTGGCCCGGCATTAATCGTTATTATTTTACTGGACTGGGAGCTTTTCTACATAGCAAGGTCAGTATGTTTCTTCTCTGCCTGTCCCTGCCCTAATATCTAGCATGCAAAATATCTGCTGAACAGATAAATGACTGAATAACTTGGTTGTGAGCCCAGAACAAAGCATTTATCTATGTGTGATTCTCAGACCACCTGCATCAGTATATCCTTGGGGAGCCTGTTAAAATTGGGTGGTTCTGAGCCTCACCCAAGGTTTCAAGGTTCTCTTGGTCCAGGCCTGACATCTGCATTACTAATGAGCTTCTCAGATGATTGCCGTTATGCTGGTGGTGAATAACTACTGTAGCACCTAGAAGCATCAAAAGGGTATGTTGAAAAAAATATTCTTAGGAAAGATTTTAGAGCTTGATGAGGGAATATAGCAAAGTAATCAGGTGGAAGAGCCAAGTTCTCCAGCAGAACATTATGAGCTCAGGTGACAAAGGGCTAAAAGGACTAGTGAATGGTGCCACCCACAGTGGGCAGGTCTTTCCATCTTGAGGTAACAAAGATAATCAATCCCCTACAAGCATGTTCACAGGCCAATCAGATATTGACAGTTCCTCACCGAGACCCTTGTACCAGGTAATTCCAGTTCCTATCAAGTTTATAATTAAAACTAACTCATTCCATATAACAATACCAATCATCTAGAAAAGCTTACACTTGTTAGCAATCTTTTTTTATGAAGAAGTATTAATATATAGGTTTTTCCAGGGGATGTTCCATCTCGAATTATCAGAGCTAGGATCTCTGTGTGAGAGTTATGTGGTACGCGATGAATGTATACCTTTTTAGGCAGTGCATTGAACCTGGAGTTTATAGCTGTAGCTAGCATGACTCTTCGATGAGTTTCTATCGACTGCCTGACTTTTATGGCGATACTGGGGACCTAAAATCGTATCCCTTTGCTGTCACAGTGAAGGCTCTTATCATTTCTCTGCCTTGTACTGCTAGGATTTTAAAGGGTAGAGTAAATAATTGTTTTGTTGGAATATGAATAAAATACAAAACATTTACAGGTAAACATCCTAGGAAACAGTAGCATACAATACAGTAGGTATATTTGGGTGACAATATTTGTTACAACTACCTTTAGTTCTTAGTGACTGAAGCAAACAGCATATGTAGGATTGATTTTGATCACAGCTAGCAGTATGGTAAGAAAAACAGGCCACCTAGAGTCTGGCAAATCTGGACTCTGATGTTATTTCCCTTTTGTTCTTCCTTATCTCTGACCTCTAAGAATCCATTTCTTCCACTCTGAAGTGGCAGGAGATACTTCAATCATATTACCCTCCTTATTAGGTTTCAGATACCTGCACCCAACTATGTTCTGAAAGTATTAAATAGAAAATTCTAGAAATAACCAGTTCATAAGTTTAAAGAAAACATTTGTTACAGCATACTGTTAGTTAGGATCCACTTTACCATTTCCTAACGTCTTACTGTGAGTAGTTTATAAATTGCATTTGTCATGGGTATGTAAGTGCAGGAAAATATACAATTTGTATAGCTACCAGCATTAGCCACAGCCTCAGGCATTCATTGGGATCTAAATTATGTAGAGAATTGTGTATGCGGTTATTATGAGAATTGTATTTTACGATAGACAGGTTCCAGGTGCTTTATACATATTATTACCAAATACGTGATTTTCCAGGTAACAGTCCTTGGCACTTGGTAAGATCCTGGTGCACTCAGATCTTTTTTGACTACAGCTAACAGGATTATAACATTTGAGACAAAATGCTCAGCGCATCTCGGGTCGCCTTCAGAAACATTTTTGGCTACACCACTGTATCAGCTAGTTTCTTTTCTCCTCTGATCCTCTTCATCTGGAAACATTAAACCAGGATGGCTCTGGGCACAGGTGACTGACACGGTAGGAAGATCCAGCTGCTGGAAGGTTGACCTCGAAAGTGACCAGGATCAAAGTGGATATGGGCTTTGTAGATCAAAGGCATTGCCTCCCCCGTAGAGCAACCCAGAGAGTCAATGTCAGGACTGCTGGCAAGCCCAGGCTTCAGGAACATCGTGCTCCCATCAGGTCATGCTGTTAATTCGGCAGCCAAGTGCTTTAGCTAAGGCTTCTGGGTGGTCTGCATGTGCCACTCCAATCGCTTACCATTGCTGGAGACATCCTTAGGTTTGAAGAATGAGTGTCAGGCACAGGCAGAGGGGAAGGCTCCCACTATTCAGCTGAAGCAGTCAGTTCCTAAATTGTGGTCATTAGGCCACAGAGGCGCCAGTCTTAGCAGCCTGCTTTAAATTAACTGTTGGCTTCGTAATTCAATTTTAAAAAAGTGGTGCTGGTGGGATTGGGCTGGGAAGATAGCTCTGTTAGTAAAGTGTCTGCCACTCCAGCTCGGGTGGCAAATGCTGGATGTAGTGCACATATGCAAACCCAGCCTTTGGGGCAGGGGAAGAGACAAGAACGTTCCTAGATTCATTAGTCAGATAGACTAGTTGTAAGCTCCAGGTTCCATGAGAGATCCTATCTCAAAAAATGAGGTAGAGAACAATCTGAGAAGCCACATGATGGACTTCTCTCCACACTCCACACCCTTACAGGCACATGTATATATAAGCACCAGTGCACATGTTTAAACAGGTACATCACACACACACACACACACACACACACACACACACACACAATGTGCTCGGATCCCTCAATCCACTTTGACTTCACAATGTAGGTTTGCTGTCTATAGTAGAAAATAGATGTTTAAAAGGCTCACATTATGGGAATCACAGCATAAGGACTCCCACACAGGGGCAGAGTAGACAGTGATTAAAGCTTGCAGTTCTTGAGAACTTGTAAACTTTCAGTGCTCGACATATGCCACTGTAGTCTTCACACAAACCTTACTTGGGATACGCCTACCCCATTTTATTACTAATAAAACCGAGGCTCAGAAACATGAAATGTGACACACAAACACCCAGAAGTGTGAGGGATTTAAAGAGCCTAATGTAGAACAATTAGAAATGCATGAGCAACAGCCTGGATCTCTTTTGAAGAAAAACAATTGATGTTTATTTTTGCTTAAAGATTTTCTGGGGAGAAAGTGACATGCTCCTGACCAAGTTCTGCTGTCTTAGCTTGGGCCATTTCCTGTTTCTCTGGGGTGCACTGCTAGGCTGTCTACAGCATGTTTACCATGCATGGTCCTCTCTGTCTCTAGCTGAGCTGCTTTAACAGGGGTGGCAGAGGCCCTGGATCAAGGGCAGAAGTCTGAGAAACCAGGTCTGGGATTGAATTTCTCACAGCATCATATCAAGGACATCCTCTCATTCAGGATAACGTGAACTGTCAAGAGAAGATGAAGATTATGATAATATATGGGAACATCTCTCAACCCACATGACAAAGTGTCATTTGGTTGTGTAGAGGCTGATGAGTGGGGCCCTTGATAGAATCAATTGACCCAAAATTACAACTTTTACTCTAGTTCACCGTGTTGATAATAGAATTAATTGGGAACTTTGCTCTTTCTTATCATTTTAGTAAAGAGATCAGAATGCCAACATTGCCTTTCTCTTAGCTTAAGCAGTACATGTCTTCCCAATCTTACCTTCTATCACATCTACTGTCCACCCAGGTCTTATTTCTCCAGACCTAGGGAATGGTTGGTTTTTCTCCAATACCTGTCTGTCTCACTATCTCCTTGCTTTTTCATGTGTGGAGACATTTTTACTTTCTTTCTTGATCTCTTTTCTGTGTCAAAGTTTAAGGTGTCCATTGCTGACCTTCAAACTGAGTCAAAGCTTCCTTACATATCTCAGTGCTCTGCTTGTGAGAGCCCCTCTCTAGTTGAGAGTCACCCAGGACAGAGATGAGTTTCTGCTCTGTTTCTAGCACTTCTGTACAGGCATGATGGGTGGATTATACATCTTTGTCAAATAACCAAATACCTGCTTTGAATGCCCTTTATTGTTTGAGAAAGAAGTTTTGTGCCTTTCAATTTCATAATTTTACATGTTTTGTTTTTATTTTACAGTTACACTCACATTTCTTTTCAAGTCTTCCTTTGCACAGCAGCTTACAGGACCTTTCTTAGCAGTCAAATATATTGAGTTAGCTGGAACTGTAACAAAAGAGTGGAGACATGTCACATTAGGAACCAAGGCCTCTAGCTGTGTAAGATGGTTCCACGTTGTCAATCCCTGTCACTGGCCAATGGGACATCGGTATGATCAGTTCTCACAGTTGCCTTTGAGCTTCATCCTATTTTGCTCCTGTCCGGGGCTTGTCTACATGGGCTTGACCTTCCATTCTAGATCACAGCAAGTTCTGGACAGGGCGTGTGGTGCAAAGAATGAGGGTGTGAGTTGGCATAGACATTTGAATAAATAGTCCCAACCCAGAGGGTTTTCTGATCAGACACTGGGATGGAGGAAAAGAAAGTCAAATCAACAAATTCTGAAGCTTTGAAATAATTCATGTGGAGGTGGATTTGAAATCACATTCTTGTCTATGCATACAATGTATATATGAACAGGAATATAAAATTGCATATGTTGCTTTGTGTATAAACATGGCTAAATGAATATCTCAGGATATACAAATCACATTCTTCTGTGGATATGTACTATGTACCGATGTGTGTATACATGTTTGTTATTTTTGTATTGCTGTGAGCACAGTACTGGAAACAGATGACCTAAGGAGGGAGAACTCCATTTACACTTTATGGTGCTTTATTACATCATAGCATGATTGAATGGTCTGGTTCATTGTGATGGAAGAATATGAAAGAGGCTCTTCACATCACAGTGAACCAGAATATAGGTAGCAACCAGGATCTCATAGTCTTTAAAGATCTGCTCTTAGTGTCCTATTTCCATAAGCTAGACTCCACCTCTTAAAGCTTGCACAGACTCTCAAAATAAAGTCATCAGCTCAGGACCATGCATTTAAAATACAAGCATATGAGGGAAATATTATTTATCTTCAAATAATAGCAAACAACACACACACACACACATTTCTTGAAGCACAGTAAGGCTCACAAATTAGCATATGTACATGTAAACATTATAATCACACCTACACTTTCTACCTACTTGTACATGTGTATGTGATGTAGCAATCTTTCATTATTTATATAAAGAAATGTGCACAAACGGTCTCCATACATATAGAAATAATACTTATATGCAATCCTATCAAATCTCAAACTTAAAATATGTAGTGTTAGTAATTTTGTAGAGGAAACACAGTAGAAGAAAACCTAAGATTGTATTTAATGTTTTGTTTCAAAGTGGGTCTGAGGAAATACTTTGGATTTAGTAGGCTCCTGCTGACATCTTTGCTGGGTATGTCTTTGAAGGAAGAGGATGTGTGAAGATGAGCCTGGTTACTGAACTCAGTTTGTCTTGAATCTCAGTGGCAGTCAGGAGCCTCTAGAGTGCATACCCCCTTTTCTGAATCCCGCGTCTTCTTCTTGGACATGAGTGCACTGTGTGAACCAGCGCCAGGATTCTTTGTTAGTGGTTACATGTTCTGCCTTCCCATTTTTGGCAGTCATTAATGGACCCAGACATAGCCTTGCAGGGATTTTAGCAAAAGTCTGCCTGGACAACAAGGAAAGGATTCTGCAGACCAATTTGTAGCAGATCGAGGTCAGTGGTGTCTTCAACAGCTCTTTCTACCTCGTGCTCCCATCTCTTTAACCACAGCTCAAGGAATTTAGTGATGAAGAGATGCCTAAAAGATTAGCCACAGATGTTCTCTATTTTGCTGTAATTGTCAGAGCCTGCATTGCTGCAAGGATGCAGAAATGAAGACACAGATACCCTTTCTCGATTCTATTTTTCTTTCATAACCATTTCTTCCTTTAGCACTGTTCTCAACCTTCCTAATGCTGTGACCCTTTAATACAGTTTCTCATGCTGCAATGATCCCCAACCTTAAGGTAATTTCATTGCTACTTTGTAACTGTAATTTTACTACTGCTATGAATTATAATGCAAATATCCGATATATGGGATATATCCCAAAGGGGTCTTGGCTCCACAGGTTGAAAACTGTTGCTTTAGAGTGCAGATTAAGTTTTCCTCATATGTAATATATAGACTTTGTCTCTTGTTTACCTGCATGCAGAGACTTGTTATAAAAATCAAATGGGACCACTTACAAGCTCTGAAAAAGAAACAGTGATTTTGTTGAGACTAAGATGATAATTGAACTGTTTTCTGCTGTTTAGGCTTTAAAATACAGCAATGAGATCTGGGAAGATTGCTCAGGGATTAAGTTTACATTCCTTTGTAGAGGATCTGAATTTGATTTTGGGCACCCATGCTGAGTGGTTCACCACCACCTGTAACAACAGGTCCAGGGTGTCTGACACCTCCAACCCTCCCTGTGCACCTACACTTATTGTGCATACAACTACACAAATGAACATGCCCATAATTTAAAACGAAATTAGAAAAATGTAGCCTGAGGCTAGGCAAACATGTAAGCATTGATTAACTTAGTAAATCTCAAACAGAGTGGAAGACCAGTCCAGCTTCTGCAAGTCTTAGTAAGCTCTAGAAAAGGCCTCAGGGTCTTAACACAAGGGCCAGTGAACATGGTAGATTCTAAAAAAGAAGTTGGAAGGAAGTTGCTGTTGAGATTACAACTTAAATAACCATTTCTTTCTACAGGAAATGGTATAATGACCCAAAGATTTGATCCCCCATGGACTCAAGACATATTCTGATGACTATGCAGAAAATCTAGAGTAAGTTTAAGATTCAAGGAGTTTTTAGGGCTTCTTGAGTTCTGGTCCCTTGAAAATTAGGAAATAGCATTCAAGGCTTTGCAAATTCTGAATGAATGATAAAATAATATCCGTATTTTCACTAACTTTCAGTTGAAATTTAGCACATATTTTATTTATAAATACAGGGAAGAATCACAGTATTATTTACAAAAACCTGCAAAGTCAGTAAAGATTGTAATTTTATGACAATTTTAAAAGCTAATGTTATACTCATCACAAATTCAAATCAAAAGGTTTACTCAATGATTATTGGTATAATGCCATGTGCTTGACTGTGGTGATGGCTCGGTGCATCAGAGCACTCACTGCTCAAACATGAGAACCGGAGTTCAGATCCTCAGCACATACATCCAAAGCTGGGCATGGCCATGTGTGCCTGTAACCCAAGTACTGGGTGGTACAGTGAAAAGGTGAAAGATTGAAAGAAGATTCCTGGGAGTTGCTGGCTGCTACCCTCGCCAAAAAGTGTCAAGTTTCAGGTTCAGTTTGACACCCTGCCTGAAAGAAATAAGGTAGAGAATAATGAATCAGAGAACCCATCTGAATGTATACACACGTGTGTACACCATAGTCTCACTCTCTCTCTCACCCGTACACACACACACACGCACACATACACACACACACACACAATACTAAAAAAGAACACATGGTGTTTATTCTTTTATTGCTATACCATATGGTTATTTTTAATATACTACAATAAGACTTCAGCATGAGCCATTTTATTCACATTTAAAATAACCTAGAAATTGTTTTAGGCATCACTGTACTGCGAATGGAACAGAATCAGCTATGAGATGATGGAAATTACAATCCAATGTGTCTGAGGTCCAGTTGAGCTAGGATCTTAATGTGTTCCTATTTGAAGTTTGAGGTTTGATAAATGTATGTTAGACACAAAGAGGAAGGAAACACTCAACAGACAATTCCTGGTGGCAAAAGTTAGACATTAGGAAATGTGGAGGAGTGCTAAGTATGTTTGCCAGTGTAGATTTCTACTTGGATGGCATTAGCCATGAGCCTGTAGGCTACACTGCAAAGCTTAGACAAGTTTATTCTATGTATCATGGTGAAAATGATACCACTCATCTGCTGGCCAAGGTTCTCTGGCTCCAATTAGAAAGAGGTCTTGGTAGGCAAGAAGCTCCTCAAATGCTGATCTCAGGAGGCTTTTGCTCCCCACAGTGTTCAGTATAAATAAACTCATAGAGCAGGAGCAGAAGATACAAGTGGTACCCCAGTGTGACAGTCCCTGTGTAGAGCTCAGGCATCCCCACCCTTGGCTCTTGTTTGCAGCCATTGTTACAACCATCAGCCTGGACTCTGAAAGCCTTGACCCTGAAGACTTGACATCTCTCTGGAATCCTGGCCATCAAGGAAATGGCTTCTTTCCTCTAGCTCCATTGAGCCCTTTCTTCCAGCTACCCCAGGGTTTATTGCCTCTGCCTCTTTTTACTTCCCTGGGTCTCTTTAGTTTCCAACTCTTTCTGTTGTCAGTGGGAAGTCAGGATGATTCCAGATTCCTGCCTTCATCCATGACAGCACTTGGTACTGAGTATAGCCATCATCCCTGGGGAACAGGCATCCTCTCTTATTATGGGTGGGACTCTCAGGTGGAATCAATGGACAGCCTGTGACCCAGAGGTCACAAGACTGAGGCAGTGTCTAGGTCTCTGCAGGAGAATGTTTCTTCAGCTGTCAAGCAGCTGCCCTAAGCCTTCAGCTGCACTGTTTCTTCAGGCATCAAAGGTTGCTTGTCAATGCCTTGTGCTTGGAGGCTGGCTGGGTTCAGGAATCCCACTGGTACTGGATCCCTTCATAGTGATGGGTGGCGTCTACAATTTTTAGGCACCAGGGTAGTGTGCACAGAACCCAAGTTATTGCTTTCTGAGAACAGTTCCCAATAAATTCTCAGACATCAAGTGGAAACAATTCTGAACTTTTCCAGTGGTCAAACTACTTCCATTGGCCCAGGCTGCATTTGTTCAAGGGCTAAGCCACATCCATTGCTGTGTCCCACTTTGTCTACATCACTGAGATCATATAGGGAAAGATCCCTCAGGGATGTCTTTATTATACCTCATGTTTTATTATGGTGGGGAGACAGCTCAGGAGGGTCTCTTTTACCTGAGTAAACTGGAATAGTTTATTTTATAACCTTGGAAGGGGGTGTTTGAACCAATCTCAGACATTTGTTTGGCCAATCATAGCAGTTAATTGTTTGGCCAATCAAAGCCATTAAGGCTTTGCCTTGCTACTCGTCATGGTGATCCTTCCCTCAGTAAGATGGAAACGGCTTATTGATGTTTGTAATTGAAACTCTGGTACAAACTGCTTCAAGCCATCTTTCAGGAGCCAAAGCAATCAGCAGCAAACTTTTATACAGTTGTCTCAAGTTTCAAAGTGCTCAAGGTAGCTGGAACTAACATAAGGGTAGTCTGTCTGTCTGTCTGTGTGTTACACAGACAGGCCCTTGGATCAGGGCAGTAGTGGCCATAAAGAAGAGTCCAATGCCCTCTGATAAGGGAGTCAAACTACCTGTCTTCAATGAACAGAAAAACGAACATCAAAACGGTATATAAAAAATAATTTTCCCATTGATGCTAACAGTAATTTTGGCAGATTTAAATTGTAGTTTAACAATGTTTTACACCCGTCCAGTCCCCTGTTCTTTCTCAAAAACAGTACCGGTGGCCAATTTACGTGAACATACTTGTGTGAGACAATGTGTTGACTATGTAGGCATTTACCTCTGCTGCCTTGTGCTCCTATTTAGAAAACTAAATCTGAGAAAGTTCCCAAGACGGTGAGGCTAGGATTTAAAGCAATGGACTTCATCCTCCCTGGAGTGAATCACAAAAGCATACTGTGTCTCCAGCTGCAGAACTTTCATGAAGGCAGAAAGCAGAGGTATTTCTAGGAGATGAAAACCTATAGCCATGGGGTTCCTAAAAGCAGGGTGGCTCCATAACTCCATGTGTTAATGGTGAAAAGACTATGAGAAGTGAGACCCCGATTCATCTGCATGAATGGAGAGAAGGGACAACAAGGTGGCGTTCCTGGGAACAGGCTCAGTCAGCTAGTGTGGGGTTGCAGTGTCAGGAGAGTCTCTTGACAGTGACACCTCCTATCCCATCATTGTCAACTGCATTCTGGAGCCAAGATAGGGTAGCTTGTAGCATTTTGAGTGATCGAGAGCTTTCTTACCATAACTGACAAATTCGAAGCCACAATCAATTTTGTGTATATAGAGAAAAGACGACTGGGTCCCAAACAGAAGAAATCAGAGGCCACTCACCGTAGGATTATTTTTAAAATATAAAGGTCAAACCAGAAGTAACAAAGTAACTCAGTAGCAGATCGGATTCATCACACTGTGTCTTTCCAGTTTTACACCTGAAGTGAAGAGTCTGTGAGCTGTGACACACAGAGCTGTATTATATTAAGATGCCACATCAAACCTCCACAGAGGGAGGGAAGATTTCCAGAATCCCGCTTTCCCGATGCCGAAAGTGAACATGAACTGAGATGCACACATGTCCATTAAAGGGGATGCCTGAAAAAGTCTCCCCTCTTCACTAAGTACCTCCGTTCTCTCTACAACATACTCTGGACAACTGATTCAACAATTATTTAAAATCTTTTAGAGCTTGCAAGTTGCTACTTCTGAAAATGATGCAGAAAGCTCCAGATTTAAAGCTAAAGGTTATCTTTTACAAGGTTTCCTGATGTGGCTGTTGGGGGAAAAAATCATCATCAGTTTAATCGGTCTATGCACCCTACACACTACAGCGTCAACCTCACAAGCAAGATTTATATACGGGTATAAACAAGAACATAATTATGTTGGGGTATGCTTGGATGTAAGGTCTGCTCCATAAGAGGAAAATCTGCATGGAACTATAAACCTGGTCAAAGAAACCAAAGGCCACAGGGAAGAGCCCACCACCTTTGTTTTGCTAAATGGAGTTTCTGTTAACCTGCCTATGAAATATTGTATTTACAACCATAAATTAGTGCTTCCTTCCCTTAGGCAGAGAAGTTGGATTTTCCGTCAATGACAGATAATGTAAAGACTCAGGACTGGCCAACATGCTACAAACAAGCATTTGTTGAGTGCCAGGCTCTAGGAAGGACATAGATACCACCCCCTCTAAGGCTCAGGAACCAGAAACACAGTGAAGAGCAAGAGGATGACCAAAGCCCACAAAAAGTTCATGAAGTCACTGTTGCTGTGCTTGCCTGCATAGACTTGCATAGGATAAGGCCTTCAACAGTCTATAACAGAAGGAAGAAAGACTCCCAAACCCACCCCTTCCTTGTGTTGCTATTGGAAGGTAATGGTTGGTTGCAAAGAAGAAAGACAATTTCTTCAATGGTGTAGGCACTGATGAAATGTTTATGCTCCAGTAAATATTTCCACATACATGCTCATATTAGCGATGCAAATTAAACTTGGTCAATCAGTCAGTCTGTCTGTCTGTCTGTCTTTCTGTCTTTCTCTCTCTTTCTCATAAACACACACACACACACACACACACACACACACACGCACACACAAACAGAAGCATCCATGTACACACATTTTCATAGTTTTGGTGTAGGGGTAATTTGTGTGTGTATGTGAGCACTTGTGTGTGTGTGTATGGGTGCAGGCATATATATGTGAGTGTGTATGTGTGCACATGTGTGTGTAGAAACTTGTAAAGAAGGATTTCAGTGGAAATGAGAGAGGAATGAGAGAGGATAATTTGAGGGTATAAAGACCCAAATAAATTATGTACATGTATGAAATTGTCAAGGAGAAAGAAAAGAAAAAGAAAAAGAAAATTTGTCCTGTATAGTTTTGTTTCATTTAACTTCCTCTTTAACATGTGTGGTGGCATAAAAGTTAATTACAAATACTTCAAAATAGTCAAAGGGTGGTCAAAAAAATATCTCTAGGAAAATGCCAAGTTGACACAACTGAACATGAAAGTAAGGCTTTACAAGATTGTGTTCCTGTGAGAATTCACATGTACATATGTGTGCACATGCATGAACTTGGACACACAAACATACTCTGAAATACACAACATACACATATGAATAAATAATTCCTTTTTATTATTTTTCCATAATTTTAAATTATTAATGCCTTAGAAAATTTAGTAATTAGAAAGCAAGCATTTAAATCTGAGAATATTATTTTAATTTTAGTGTTATTAGCCTCAAAATATTTCCTTTTCTGTTTTGGTTTCTTTAAGGGCTTAAATTTGAGAAAAATACTGATTCCCTCCTCCTCTGCCACCTCCTCCTCCTCTTCCTTCTCTTTCTCTTCTTCCTCCTTCTTTTCCTCCTCCTTCTCTTTCTCCTCCTCCTCCACTTCCTCCTCCTTCTTGACTTCCTTGTGACAATAGAAAGACCTTTATTCAACACAATTTTGTGAGTAATGTTCTGTGGGGTTTTATTTCACATTCAAATGACAATGCAAATATATACTCTTTTAAAATTATGTATTGTTGATTGTGTGCATGTGTGAGTGAGTGAGTGTGTGTGTGTGTGTGTGTGTGTGTGTGTGTGTGTGTGTGCATGGAGGTATGTGTAAATGAGTGCAGTGTCTGTGGAATCCAAAAGAGAACATTAGGTCCCCTGGAGCTGAAGTTGGAGGCATCAAATTTGAATGCAGGTCTCTGAAAGAGCAACAAACACTCTTAGGTGCTGAGCCATCTCTCCAGGCCTGGAGAAGTATTCTTTTCTAAATTTTACAGACACAAAAGAGAAACAAACTGCCTAAGAGTCTTACATGATAGTGCAAACTCCGAAAAGTATGAAAGTCAGATTTCAAATGCCACCTAAATCATTTCAAGGCATATCATTCTTACCCTATTATATATTATCTCTTTGTTAAACATTATCATGGCATATGGCAATGAGTTTTAGCCACCTCCCTCATACAACTGTGGTGATCCTATGTGCAGAGAATGTAATTTATTTATCTTCGAGTTCCTTAAATCAAATAGAAATTCTTATTAAGACGAGGGAATTAGGCAAGAAAGAAAGAAATGAGCAAATGAATCAATAAGAGAATGCTTCATTACTATTTAAAACTTTCTACTAGATGGTCCATGTGTTTGAAAGTAGAAATACATTAATGTCTTAAAAACACTCATTCAAGTAGATATGTGGGGTCAAACATGGAGATCTGGAGAACTTACCACCAGCAGTGATGGGATGCCTGGAGTCTGTTGTTTTTCCATCTTGAGGCAAAGCAGGTGGTTCATCACACGGGGTGGTAGGGAATTCATGGAAAAAGAGTTCGGAGAGGATGTTAGGGTCACAGAAAGGATGTGGAAGTTGAACCATGGTCTACACAAGAACTGGGAACAACTCCAAAGAATCAGAGTTCCAAGAGAAAAAAAATATCTGTCTCCTTAGGATTTCATTCCATTGTGTGAGCAATGTTTAGAGAGAGGACGGAAGAAAAGGCAAGTGCAAAGGCCATGTTTGCCTATGTTGTTTTCCTTTTCTATACAATAATAGGGCTTATTGTTTGTTTCATTTTATTTGTTAATAATTTGCTCATAGTATTGTTTCTAGTTTATTAGAATATTTATATTTTCCCAAAGTATCTTCAAGGTATGTTTAAGTGTACTAGGACGTTGTGCCCTCTCAGGCTTCCTTTCCCATTTGATTATAGGTTTTTATCCATTAACATCTTCAACTCAGCAAAACAAAGACCCAAAGACAGAGGCACAGACTGGGGTTTGTAGGCGGCTCTTTTTTATGCTAGTTCTGGGCAAATTACTTTTTTTTATTTCTCATTATGTAATATTCTTGATGGTTTGTAACTCTTGAACTGTAAGGAAGATTAAACTAGATAGTCATGTGACAATGTCAGTGGTGTATAAAATGTTCTGAGAGAGTTTGCTTTGATGACTAAGGAAAGTCATAGTTTTCCTAAATATTTTCAGCAAAGACTGTTTTGATGGGAAGTGTTGAACGGACAGTCAGGGAACAGCAAGACATGTTTTTACCCACATCACATGCTACTGAGTAGCCTTGGTGGGGGAGCAATTTGAAACAAATGTGGATTAGAAATACATCATAGAAACAAGTGAAGGAAAAGTTTTAGATCCATTCTACTGATACTGAACACAGAGTATAGAGATTATATTCTACCACACTATCCTGGGCTCATACATGCAGTTTGGACTAGTTCCACACGTCAGAAATATATCTAGTGGGTGTGTTTGAACATCACTGAGAGGTCCTGGACAAACAGATTTATGTCCAGGTCCAAGATGGTTGCTCTTTTTCTGGTGCATGTGCATCTGAATTCTTTGGAATGCTTGGGACCAGAAGTATCTTAGATTTTTAATATATTTATAATATAAGCAATGTCTAAACATGGTGCAGGAATTTCTACTTTTTACATAATGTTGGCATGTTAAAGGTTGATACAGACTTGTATGATTTTGAATTGGGATGCTCTACCTAAATCTTGATGTCTATTCTTAACTTAAATCATTGGGGAAACTACATTCTCTCTCTCTCTCTCTCTCTCTCTCTCTCTCTCTCTCTCTCTCTCTCTCTCTCTCTGTGTGTGTGTGTGTGTGTGTGTGTGTGTGCGAATGATAGAATAGAAATTCAGAGAGTAGATGTGTTGAGTTGTTAAATTAAAGGAGAAATAAACCACATTGAAAAGGAAAACATGCTTACTTGTGAATGGAGATGTAGATCCATCCTAGAGTTAACTTGCATACACAAAGTCCTGGGTTCATCCACAGCACTGCAAAGGTAGATGCTTTTATAGAAGTCAGGAGCAACAGTGAAGCACATGTGCACACAGCTGCAGAAAACATTGTAATTGTCATGTAGTTTATTTGGAGAAGTAAATGATTTTGAGATACTCTTTTTGGTAACCCTAATAGAGAAACTGTAGAAAGAAGGAAGGAAGGAAGGAAGGAAGGAAGGAAGGAAGGGGGTGGGAGAAGAAAGAAAGAAATATTTCTTCTACAGCACAAAGTGGGAATCAATGTGGAACTCACCAACATTTTAGTAACTATTTAATTTAAAAGCAATCTTTCTTTGAATACATCTATTCTGACTTATACCGTGTTTAAATTGATTCCACATTTACTACCTTTCTTTATAAGCCATAAATTTCTCAAGTATGACATGTTTATTTCAGTTCTTATTGCTGGGCATTTTGGGGCCCACAGAACCTCTCATTTTTAAGGTCTTTTACAACCAGAACCATTTAGTTACTGTCGCCCTTAGAGCTTAGTGAGATGACTGGGTAGAAATATTTTGGGTCACACAATTTGCCTTTTATATTTGCAACACTCTTTGACAACATAGGTCTCTAAAATTGTCCAGACAGTGCCTTGGATCAGTAAATTTTAGTTGTCATTTTTAGCCAGTGCAGTGGAGGTACTGTTTGCTTTTAGTCGCCTGAAGATGGTCACTCATCTATTTTCTCTGCTGTTTATTCCAGCACTGTCATGAATATTACTTTTCACCTTGGTAGCTTATAAGGACCGGGGCTTTTATTTCCGATGACCTCATAGGTCTGAGAGTTGTTGGCTGGTCCTCCATAATCTGCTGCTTTAAGACAGGCCCAGGTCTGGGTTGGGCCCTATGCCTCACAGGTCTGCTTTTTCCATCACAGGGTGAAAGGCTTGATGTCTGAGGTGTGTTCTTTATGAAAGAGGCAGAAGCTTCGAGGATGGAGAAAAAGATGTGAGGTTTCTTTCAGATTTGATTTGAAGGAACTATCATCTGCTTGTATATTCTCTTGATCTAGAGGAATCCTGTAGTCATCCCCAAAGTCACTGATCTGAGGAACTCTATGTGGGCAGAGCATGGGATGTGATTTTGTTCTTCCTTTACTGTAGACATTTTCTTCTTGTATATTTAGAAGATCTTTTTTTCAATTTTTGTGTATCTTTAGTAAGTCTTGAATATCTAAATGATTGAATGACTGTTTTTCCATATTCTTTGTTTTTGCTGAGACACAGTCTCACTCTATAACTGTGACCTAGAACTCGATCTGTAGACCAGGCTGGCCTTGAACTCACTGAGATCTGCCTGCATCTGCCTCCTGAGTGCTGGGATTGAAGGAGTATGCCACCACTGCCACCAGGTTCCAGATCTTTTAGTCTCTGTTTTTCTTTTAGTTATTAATTATTTTTTTATTTAGTTTCTCTGACCTGCCCAACTTTGTGCTGCTCAAAGTCTATTCCTGGCCTCTTCCCCCCTTCTTCATTCCTCTCTTTCCTTTCCTCTCCATTTTTTTCATCTCTATGATATTTTAAAGACTGACATGAGCACCAAGTACATAATTAAACAGACAAAATTATTTTTAAAAGCAGGCAAGTTCAACATTATTTCTCTTTAAAGTTTTCTTTTTAAAGTGTGCATGTACGTGTGTATGTTTGGGTGTATACACAGAGGTCAGAAAAGGGTACTATATTCTCTAGAGCATTAGTCACAGACCTTTCAAGTTACCTAAATCGGGTCTTAGAAACTGGACTCAGGTCCCCAAGAGCAGTGCGTTCACTTAACCACTGACTCGTCTCTGAGACCCATAGACATTGTTTTCAAATGACCAAAAAAAAAAAAAAATCACAGTAGGAATGTGAGATTATTCAACTGAAATTGACCTGTAAAGCTATAGGAATTTAAGTTTACTGGGTACCAAGCAATACCACTAGCACAGCACACGGATAACTACACAGGACTATGATGACAAGAGCTACCTTCAGCCATAATCTCAACGATCGGGCTTAACTGACATTCACAGAAGCACAAACATTTACATAACACATGAACACAATCAAAAACCCACTAGGAAACCCTAAAATAACATTTTAATACAGTGTAGTTGAATTAAAAACAAAGACAAAACCCCTCAAGATCATAAGCCTCATACTAATGTATTAACTAATCTGAATAGTCATGTAAATGGAAATAATCTCAACAAAACAGGACAAAACCTGAAAACACTACAATGACCACTGAATATATTCAACAGCTGTAATTTCATGAATGCTACAAAACCAAGCTGATTAAACTCTCTAGCTGTGAAAAAATGTCATATATTAACATGTTAGTTATTGACTGTGCAATAGTAGGTCGCCTGATAAGTTCTCCTCTAGCTGACTTGGTGGATCCGCAGCTACTGTTGGCGAGCAGAACACCAGGGCATTCTCTGAGGAAACTGTGCTTTTCCCCCTCAAGCCAGCATGAAGCTCACCAGCTCAGTCTGATTTCCTCCCCAGCACACACTCTCTAATAACTAAAGTTGGTGAGATACGTTTTAAACCAGTGGACACAAAACCGCAGTCATACTGCTGTGGAGCTGAGTGCATTTGGGGGTATGTAGAGTACTGAGTATCGGGTTAGGCATGAGAAAGACGAAGCATTGGGAAATCCGAGTGTAGAAGGACAGGCATTTAAATCCTGACGTGGTCTGCAGGAAAATTGGTCCAATGGTGCTTAGAAAGCTCTACCTCAAGAAAACCGGTTTTTAAAATGATGGAGAAGATAAAAAATAAGAGCTTGTTAATGATTATTCAGGTATTTGGGTTATATCCAAAGATTGGGTCGAAGGGAAGTTTAAGAGCAAGCAGGCAAAGTCTTAATTTCATGTCGAGAAGAACATTCTGGCCCTACGACCTGATCTTAGAATGAACTGCAGCAGTTCTCTTCCCCTCGTTTATGACAGAATGCAGCTGACATATGATTTCACTAAGTTTCCCATTTTGGCCTGGAGCTCACCAGCTAGAGAGGGCTGTCTTCACATTTTCATTGCCCCGCTTCATTGTGTTCAGTGTTAGGACTTCAGCCATACTGTGCCATGCGGAGAGGAGCTGGAGTCATCTGTCAATAGCGACATTTTTGCTTGAAGCAAATTGTACAAAGAGATGAAATGCATTTCGATTATGAATTTTTCATCTCTCAGAATAGTAGTGATTGAAACGGGAAGTAAAGAAACCAAGATTCCAAAGGAAAATATCCAATCGCTGTAGTTACGGGGCTCATTTTTCAAATGGACCTCTGCCTTTTTTTTTTGTTTGTTTGTTTGTTTTTGTTTTCCCACAGACCAAAGGAATTCACCATTTCTGAAAACATAAATCATTTATCATCCACAGTTTACTAAGGCTTTAAAGACAGTGAAGAAGGATTTGGACCTACGTGAAGAAAATATTCATTCTCTTTACATGTATTTGCACATTCAACTCTCCTGAACAATGTCCTTTGGAAAAAGTCCAAATGAAAGAAGTTCAAGGGCATACTTTCTTAGCATCTGGTATCCTAGGATGCTTAGTACACATTTAATAGAAAAAGGGGTTCTCTGTGGTTTAATGTATCATAGCAGATATGATAATATATCTTAAAGTATGATGTGTCACAGTATATGTGTCAGAGGTCAACTTAGAGATGCCAGTTCTTTACTTTTACCATACAGGTCCCAGATCTCAAACTCAGGTCTGACCAGTAGCACCCTAATCCACTGGGTCGTCTGGCCTGCCACTGCATTATTTATAATTTATGGCTAATATAGAATAAGACCCGTGGTAGATATCTTACTTAAGCCTTTAAAAAAACTGGTCATCTGTGATTGATTGTGTTGCAGAACTCTGAAGTAGAAGGCAAAATAAAGGACACAGTATACCAACTGTTCTAAAATTATATGACCTGTCTATCTACCGTTGTGGAATTGAAATTCAAAGGCAGCACTGGACGTGTCTCCTTCACTCCTATGTTACTACTTGGTCTATTGCCATCAGCATAGACTAAGCACTTACTGAATAAATGAGAAGGATCAAAATATTTGATTCATGGGGTCCTTGATGCAGTGTTGTTCTATGGGATTATTGTACATTCAGAAGACCACAGACTTCAGCATGGAAGTGACTTTCCTGTTTGCTCCGGCTCTGTGATCTTGGCTAAGTTCTTCTGCCCATGGACTTCAATTTTTTCATCCATATAACAAGAATTATACATTTTAGATTTGCCCAGAGGGTTACTAAGAAAATGTGTGTTATTTCTCTAGCCAAGGGAGAGTTCTTCATTAGTGGGAAGACGATGATGAAGGCAGTTGTGTAGGTATTCGAAACTCACTGAGGGCCCCTGGGGAGATGGACACTTTTCTAGTTTTTAGACAGCTCTTCCACACACTCAAAAAAAAAAAAAAAAAAAAAGAACCAAAGCCTCTCAAAGAGGAAATTGCTCAGCTAGGAGCTCTTCTCCAGCAGGTCACATTGCAGAAACAGTGTTTTGGCAAGCCAAACAAAGACACCATTATTTCCAAGCAAAGACAATGCCAAGAAGGTACTGGGTGGTCCAGAATACAGAAGACAGATAATGTAATGGCTCCATTCATCAAAAAGGCGAGTGTGCTCACCAGCTGCTTGCCAGCTGGAAATGAAGCTCTTCTCCCTTCTGAGGGTAATTTACTTCTGCTGGAGAGACTTTAAAATATTCTTCACCTTTAAGGGACCAACCAAATTCCAACAGGATCATGTAACATTGAGGACCCAGCAAAGGAGAACAAATAAACCAAGAAGCTAAAGACAGTACAGCAGAGCTATGTCTTCTTCCCTAAGTTTGCTCTGCCGATACCTTGTGGATATTGAGTATTTTGCAATTTGTGATATTTCTCTCCTTTTGGCCACCAGGAAGCTGACTACTAAGCTTTAGTTAGTCCTCAAGTCTCAGTAGTACAAGAAACTATGGGGTACATTTCTGGGTTGATTCTTTCTTCAGCCTTTGGTAGTTTGCCTCTTCAAATTTTAAAATAGCAAATGATCCACAGTTATTCACCTCTATTTGCTTTCCATAAGGTGGAGATATCATTTAGATAATTGTCTTGTGGTCAAGAACCTAAAGGTTCTTCCCTTAATTAATTAGTTAAAAAAAAAAAAAAGATTTAGCTCCTCTTGGGTCAGAAAGATAAGCCAAAGCCACCAAGCCTGATGGTATGGATTTGACAACAAATGGATTTCTGCAAGCTGTGTTCTGACTTCCACAATTTCACTGTGTGACACAGGCATCTTTTCCACGTATACATATACAAATAAGTTAATAAGTGTAATAATTGTTCTAAAATGATGAAGCAGTGCATGTTTTCTGGACATTGAATAATCGGTTGTCTTTACACTCAGTTAGTTACATGTTTTAAAAATTACAAAAATGGCAACCACTTTGTAGATAAATTCTCTCATTAAATATTCAAGATAATCCCTTAATAAACTATTTTATTCAGACACTTCAATGATGTTATCGACATCTAACACTCTTAAATAATTCATCATGTAATAATTGGTAATTTGGGGATGCATGCTTTGAGCTTCTTCTGAAAGCAGATTCTGAGTCTTGAACCATGGTATTAAAAATTTCTTACATTTTTTTAAATTTAAATTTTAACTTTTATCATATGTGAGTACTGTGTTTACATCATTTCCATCTACTTTTCCTTTACCAACTCCTTTTGTGCCTATCTCCACTCCCTCTCAAGTTCATAACCTTTTCTTTACATACATAACATGTATGATGTTTATTTAGTGTTGCTTATACTTACATCCATTTAAGGCTGAACCTTTGGGATTGGGTAAACCATTTTCCAATGGCATCTCATCTACGGAGCAAACCAATTCTCTGTTTCGCTCCCACCGTTAGTTGCTCCTGCTTCTTTACTCACTATTTGTTATTTGTAAGACTGTGGGAAGAAGTTGATGTGCATTTGTTGATCCTGAAAGCATGCCCTAACTCTCACAGTGAAACCCACAAGCGAAGGTCAGGAATTGGGTGTTGCAGTCCCCAGAGTAAAGTAGAAAACTACAGTGGAACACAGAGGAGGGGTGGGTGGAAACAGCGAAGGTTTTTTGGCACAGCCTTCATGCAAAGAGGAAATTATGCATGAAGGAAGTACGGGGGTCATGAGGCAAGATTCCATTCTTGGAAAGAGAGGAAGGTTGAACAGGACTTAAGGGGTGGGGCGATGCAGTGGAGGGCTCTGTGTGAGAGCTGTTGACAGAATCTTTAGATATGGATGGTCCAGTTATATAAACGGTGGATACTCCATTTTTTACAACAGCAGACTAGCTTCTACTCACAATGTATTTATGATCTAAGAAGAATTTACCACCCTCAATAAGGAAATAATCATCAGACTTGGGAGAAATTCAATCTTCCATCAAGGAACCGTCTGTTCAAGTTATGGTTTTCGTGGAATGATACGTCTCACAATTACACTGCTACAATGTAGACAGTTCTGCATGTTCCTGTAGAAGCCATGATCTCTATTTTTAGTCCCTTTGGAGAGAGATCTCTTTCCATCAATATACTGGCATGATTTCTTCCCGGGAGCCATTTCGACATGTGTGTAGCTACCTGAGAGGGCCTGTCAGCCACTTGTGAATTTACCTGGTCTTCTGTCATTTTTATTTTTGCACATGATCCTTTTGAATCTCAAAATAACTCTGATGCCAATCAAGTTATTTTATTTCTTTGTAACCCACTCCCGCTAATAAGTGGTCAATGAACTAGTATCAGTGAAGTCAGCAGCACTGACTCCTTAAGGGAGAGAGGCACTTTGAGACTAGAAAGGTTTTTCCCTAAAACAAAAAGAGCCCCAGTAGAAGCAGACTGGTATTTATTTGTAAAAATAACTTAAATAGATGAAACAGAGTTGAGTTCATGTAATTAAGACAAGAGGGTTTAGCTGAAGAGTGGTAGATTGAGTGAATGATCAAGGAAGAGGAGCAAGATCATTCTATAGGAACAAATGCTGGAGAGAGAGAGAGAGAGAGAGAGAGAGAGAGAGAGAGAGAGAGAGAGAGAGAGAGAGGGAGAGAGAGAGAGAGAGAAGAGAGAGAGAGAGAGAGAGAGACAGAGAGACAGAGAGACAGACAGACAGAGAAACACAGAGAAAATAATTCTAGACAAGGTTAGTGTCTTGAGCAATTGAAAAAGACCATTTCTACTATGTTTCATTAGTGACGAGATAGACTGTTGATAACCATCCTATATAATAGGCACATGTGTTTATCTGCCTAATAGCCTGCCATCACTCACTCTTGAAGAAAAGGCTAAACCCACCAAGCCTGCCTTGATATCCTTTATGCCAATTTGTATAAAAACATTTGGTTTCTAAAAATATCTTGCCTGCCCACCTACTAAAGAAAAGTCAGATGCCAGAAAGGAAGACAGAGTAGCAACAGAGGTATCTAGTTCCAATAGGAAAGAAAAACAAGAATTTACATGTAAAGATAGCAAGTTGAATATTATGGCTAGTGCTAGCAAAGTAAGGCACAGGCTTAAAGCAAACTGTCCTGACCCTTTAGAAGCTTCTTTTTATGTGTGCTAGGTGCCTGGAGAAGGGAAAGGCCACTCCTTTCCCTTTAACGTGTATAAGAATTGTCCTGAGCCTGGTGAGATAGAGATCTGAGACTGTTGTTCTGAAATAAAGTCTGACAGCCTGCCTTTCTCATGTGTGTCTTTTTCTGGTTAGGAGAAAAGCAGGACCGTCCTTGCTTCTGTGCAGCTTGCCTGGTATCGTGTATTCTCAATTAGGTGGGGTGGCAGTGGAGAAGCCACACTTTCTGATGACTGTGAGATACTTCGGGTCTGTAGCCACCAACAGAAACTCAATATATGACGGTGTTGGCCACAGGCCACCCACACAAATCATGTATACTCTGCACTTCCATTTTGTTATTCAATATCTGCAGCAGCAGCTCTTTCAGGCTAAAGAGTTATACTGCGATTGGACCACTTCATGAGTAGCTACTGTCACTGGTATTTCTGACTGACACTTTTTTTTTCTACTTCTCCTTCTGTTTTTTTTTTTTTTCTTTTTTAAATTGGATAGTTTATGTATCTACATTTCCAATGGTATCTTCTCTCTGGTTCCCCCTGCTCCCATTCCTCTCCTTCTTCTATGAAGAAGTTCTCCCTCCCACGCACCCACTCCCACTTCAACACCCTGGCATTCTCCTACACTGGGGAAACAAACTCCATAAGACCAAGGGCTTCTCCTCCCATTGATGCCAGACAATGCCATCCTCTGCTACATATGTGGCTGGAACCACGGGTACCCCAACTCTTTGGTGGTTTAGTCTCTGGGAGCTCTGGGGAGTGTGGTTGGTTGATATTGTTGTTCTTCCTATGAGGTTACAAACTCCTTGAGATCCTTCAGTCCTTTCTCTAACTCCTTCATTGGGGTTTCTGTGCTCAGTCTGATCGTTAGCTGTAAGCATCTTAGACACTCATCTTTAACGCTCTGCTAAGCCTCTTGTTCAAAGCTCAGTACTTTCCAGCCGTGGCACAAAGCTTCAGTATGTCTCCATCCTATACTTTAAAATAAAGAGAGGAATGCTCCGTGGCAGTGCTGAAGGGATAGTCCCGTGGAAAGAGCCGACCTAGAAAGACCCTAGACAGTGGTTCTCAACCTGTGTGTTGTGTTGTGATACTTCTGGGGGAAGTCAAAGGGTGACAAATCAGACATCTTACTTTTTAGATATTTACATTATGGTTCATAACAGAAGCAAATTGACAGTTTTGAAGCAGCAATGAAGTAAGTGTGTGGCTGAGGTCACCACAACATGCACAGTGTTAAAGGCCTGCAGTGGTAGGAAGCTTGAGAAGCACTGCTTTAGAGTCTTGTCATCTTGGCCTGTCCTTCAGTCCTTCCCTAGTACATCTCAGGGCCCATGGGACTATGATTAAAGAGTCATGAAAGGAGGGTAGGTAGATAGATCAGTTGGAAAAAGCTTGCCATCTAAAAATGAGGACCTGCATCTTCTCTATGACACTCATATTAATAAATGAATCTATCTGTCTTAGTGCTTCCTAAGCATCCAGAGGCTGAAAAGGTAAAAACAAACAATGTGCTGTGGTGGCTGACCAGGGAGGACTCCAACCTAGTTGGACACTCTGTCTCAAAAACAAAACAAAATGAAACAAAAACCCAAAGTAGACTGTTGTCCTGAGGACTGGTATGTAAGGCTGACCTCTGACCTGTACACACACACACACACACACACACACACACACACACACTCAAGCAAGAGATGCTATCTTATCTCAGGCAAAAGACACTTAGAATCTGTCTCTAATACAGTACGGCCACACAGTAGAGTTTAGGACAGAGTGTGAAAGTGGAGGTGAGATATCTCAGGCAGAATAACAGTGGAAACCATCAACTTTTCTAGAAGGGGAACAAGGCACATGTGGAATGCTCACATCTTCCAGGTGGCTCTTAGGCCATTAGTGCTGAGTAGTGGTCTCCTCTGGAAGATTACCCAGGCCTAAAAATGTAGACATTTCTGTTCATTTGTCCTCACAAAGTTCTCTTTGAAGATTCTATGAAATGGCCACTGGGACAGCCTTGACTACCTCTGTAGTGTCTGGCCACATCCTTTTCACAGCAGATTGAGTTGCAAACTCTTTTAGGACAATGGGTTTCAGCATGAGAGGTTTTAAGACTTCAAAATGTTTTGACAGTTTCTGGACTCTGCAAGGACAACAAACATTGAATAAAGGTAGAGGATGAGATTCAGATACATATTTTTTTTTCATATCAGCAATCCCAGGCTTTTGTTTCCAGTGAAGGCTTTTGCTACAGTTGCTTAAGTGTGCTCTCAGAATCATCTGGAATTGTCTCCACCTGAAACGTAAGCCCTACAAAAGAAGGAATGTGACCTGAATAATAAGAAATTCAACACAAGAAAACTATGTCATTTATTTTATTGGCATTTATTCAGCCAAAATAAGTCTGTCTCTGGCTAGCCTCATTAACCCTTTCCAAACATCTGTGGGATGTCCATGTAGCCCACATAACAAGAGATGCATGTGTGTTTAAAAAGAGCAGTTTTCCCAAGACATCTGTTTTCATTCATGCACACACTGCATTATTTTATCATGATGTATTCTTTGTGGTATTACTTTAGAAATCTATTACCCAAGGATCACTAGAAGATCTCTTGTCCTGTCATCTTCGGGATAATGAACACTCTCTCCAAACATGTAAATATGTCAGGCTGAGTCTTCCCTTAAAAAGACATTTACTCATTTACACATTAAAGGGATCCCTTTAGGTTTTCCACCCAGGACTGTTTTACTGGAGAAGTGTGGAACAGCTCATTAGCTTTAACCATAAACCAGCTTGGAGAGCCTATCTGGAGGAAACCATTGAATCTTTATTGCTGTTTTTTTAAATGCTTTTAATATAAGTAAATATGGAGATATATTCAATGGGGGGAATAACTGATTAAATAAAAAGGACCTTATCAAATTCACTTTTGAAAGAAAAAAGCCAAGATTAATCTTGCAAGACACTGTTTTGGGCTAAAATTCTTCAGTTCTCTATAAATAAACGAACATTTCGTGGCTCTTACTGCTCTGTGTCCAAGTGTTCATCAACAAGGAGGGGAAATAGGTGTGTTAGTCGTGGGTTCTGCTGGAAACTGCGGAAAGCCTTACCAGAGCTCATGAATGCACAAACTGAGAACAAGATTATAGAATCTTTTTAAACATGAAACAACAACAAAAGCATTCCTTTTACTTAGTATTTTTTTTCACATTTAAAAACTTTCTTGCCTTTCTTTCATATACAATAAACTCATGGATGCCCCATGACCCATTACATGTTTATGTAATATCTGTAAAAACATACTTTTGCAAGGAAAAACAATAGAACCATGTATGATTCTGAGAGAAATGTGCTTTTGAATCTTCATTATATTGTGCCTAAAAGAAGGGCCCTTATCTCTTCTGATCTTGCTTATGAACATGACAGGCTAAGAAGATAGGTGTAGATTGATAATCTATCATAGACTAATAATTCGCAGAGTGGTCTCTAAAGTGGGGAGGGGGTACTGTAAGGCTATGGGGTTATTAGTTTATGGTTTAACAATTAGGGTTCAATCCACTTTAATTCGATGTCATTAGAATTTTTACTTTTATTGTTTATACTTTTATAAATTTTAAATACTTGTTTTTATAATTGTTTCATTTACAGTATAACTTTAGGTATGATTTTTTGATGACTTCATTCTATTGTTCTCTATTAGTTCCTTCACTTCCTGATCATTCTCCCCTTCTCACTAGAGATCCCCTTTCAGAGTTCATGCCTTTTTGTTTTTGCTACCCATTGATTTTAATTAGGAACATCTGTGTGGCCATGAGTCTGGAGCTATCTGTTAGATTCTGGTGGGTTCAGACTTTGCTTCCTAACTGTCTCTTCCCAGGAACCAATCAGTTGGCAGTCATTTGTGCTTTTGGGCCTCAGGAGTCCCTCTACCATGTGGGTTTTGACAAGCTCAGGATCTGCAGGCCTAATGCTGTGAGATTATGTCTGCAGTGGTCATATCCTGAAGAGAACATTCTGTGTGTTTCCTCTACTCAGTTTCTGGCCCCTAAATTCTTTCCATTCCTTCTTCTGTAATATTTCCTGAGCCTTAGAGGGCACGGCATAAATGTCCTGTATTGGGATAGGTTCGCCATTTATTTGAAATACCTTGAGCACCCCTGAGTATCTGCACTTACTGTTGTTCACTTCAAAGAGATGTTGCTAGATTACGAATAAAAACAGCATTTGTCTATGGATATAAACAGTAGTTAACTTGCAACATGATGCCCCATTGATTTAGATAATCAGTAATAGGGAGGTCACCTTTAGGGTGAGCAAACTTCCCACCATGGATGTTTGGTCTAGTTTATAACATCAGCATGCATTCAGTTCTGTGGGTCAAGCTTCACCTTAATAAAATGGAATAATATGAGGGGTTAGAACTATATTTAAAACCCAAAACCGGTTGCATTTGAAGGGTAGGAATTATTTTATCTGAGGCCTTTAATCCTTTGGGGGTGATAGCAAGATGAGATGAGGGACACTTATCCGACTGCTCTTAGCCGAAGCCACTCTCACTGGCCCTGCCTTTTCTAAGCAGAAGCACAGAAAGAGCTACTGGAGGAGGGAGAACATGTCTTGTATGACTTAGAGAGCTCTGAGGTCAGTGAATGGAAGTTAAGGGAAAGTCAGGCTTGGCCTACATTAAAAGGGAGACTTTGCAAATTACGAGTCATAAAATCCTGGAGTGTTTTGGAGGCAGCAAGCAACCTTATGATTACTGGAGTTATGCAGGAAGCAGCTCAGGCAGGTTTCACGAGGGCATTTGTATAAAAAAGTCAGAAGATCAAATGGGCTGTCACATTAGATGCCCTTTCTGATTCCTTTCAGATCTTTCTGAGACCATGATTTGGTATCTATTTCCTATTCCTCTTTCATTTCCCAGAGTTCAGTGGCTTCCTGAATCATTCCTGGAGAAGTACTTCAGGATTTACAGAGGAGGAAATTACACACTCTGCAGTTTTCCAGGACTCCGAGTCTCGGGACTTGTGAGTGGTGTGAAGCCTTAAGGATACTCCCAATGCTGGGCACACAAACATGGTTAATTGATGGTTGATTGGTGCTCTGTAGCTCTCCTCAAAACCTCCAGGAATCCATGTAACCTACAGCTGTTCTCTGGCTGTGCTGGGTGGACCAAGGTCTGTCCCGGCTTTAGTTTGTATTTCACATCTTCTTCCCTGGAATGAGAATGGAAACAGGAAGCTTACCGTGTACAGGCTCTGAGCTCCTCTCTCTCTCTCTCTCTCTCTCTCTCTCTCTCTCTCTCTCTCTCTGTGTGTGTGTGTCTCCCTCCCTCTTTCTCTCTCTCTCTCTCTCTCTCTCTCTCTCTCTGTGTGTGTGTGTGTGTGTGTGTGTGTCTCCCCCCCCTCTCTCTCTCTTTCTCTCTCTCTCTCTCTCTCTCTCTCTCTCTCTGTGTGTGTGTGTGTGTGTGTGTGTGTGTGTGCCTGACAGGAAGGCTCCCACAGATAGAAAATTCTCCTCTGGCACAACTTTCTTTAATTTCAAGAAAGCAACCAAATTTTTTTTTTTTAAGTTGTCATCTCTTGGGCTGCCATTTGGAATAACTGGGTAAACTGTATCCTTCTTATTCAGAAGAACAAGTGGAATATTGTCACAGCTGTGTACAGAGCACAGTTAGGGACAAGGCCCTGGATGGGAGCAGCAGGTGGGCTTCTGCTCCAGTTGTCCCACAGGCCAGCCCGAGGTGAAAGGTGCAGTAAGTCAGCTGAGCTTCTCCAAAGCTTGAGATTTCAGATGCCTCCTAAAGCCAGCACATTGTGGCCCCTGCTCACTCAAATTGGACAGCAGAAGTATAAAAAAGTCACCCCTTTGCCCAACAGCACAATCACTGACTTCTGGTAGTATCTTCTGATATGGGGAGAGGAAACTGTAATGGCTGGCTGGTCACCAGGGCCCTCTAAAAACTGATTGACATCTTCAGTACGTTCAGGATGTCTTTTCTGTTACCCTAGTCATCTATATGGCAGAACTAGGACTTGTAGATCCTTTTTGTTTCCTACATTGGCCCATGAGCCTTTTGGATGCTTCGTGACTACATCATAACAGCAAGTAGCACTGAATCGTGATAAGGCAGGCTCAGTGATCAAAAGCCTATTTCACGAAGTGCTGTCTGCCTTGACCTCAGGCATTTGACAGCTTCGTTTCATTTCATTTTACAATTGAGCCAGAAAATGATTTCTTTTGAACAGTTCCTGCATCTACCTCTATTGTTTACCTTCCATCTCTGTTTCAGCACAACTCTGGCATGCCCGTGCTTCCTGGATGATGTTTCCAAGATGCTAGCTCAACTCCCACTGCTGTGTAGCAATGGAAATAAAGTCAGTCTAGAGGGAAGGGGATAACTGTGCTCTTATATGAGATAATATCTGGAAGTATCAAAAAATTAGGCAGAATTTATTTTGCAACCTTAACACTGCCCATGCTTCATTATTCCACCTTGGGAAAGTAACTTCCTCTGCCCATCTTTGGTTATACAAAGGGAGTGCAGTCTTTTGTTCTGAGGATCATGACACTCAGGTAAAAGCCTAGTGGAGAAAGAGATTATATTATAAAGCAATTGAATTAGAAACTCCAAGTATCTTGCCTGTAAAGTTGCTATTCCTTGTATTTCAGATGACTGGGAATTCATGACAGAGCTATGGAGCTGGGGCAAGCCTGTCTCCTAGAGGACTTCTTACATTGCTAAAGGTAGATTGTAACAAAGCACGGCTTCTAGTTCAGGCAGCACTGGGTCCAGTGAGTCATTAATTTCATGAGTTCAACCTCCTCTTGTGTTTCCACAGGCAGAGTTGAACTGGAGGTTGCTGGTTCTGTTTTCCACTCTGGTCTGTGTATATTCACTAGGGTGTCTTAGAGTAAGTTACTGGATTGTGTACCAGATCCTGTGACAAATCAATGCTTCTTTTGCCATGGTCCGTGACTGACTATTAAGCAGACAGGCTTATAACAGGAGTATAAAACAAGACAATCTCTCTCTCTCTGTCTCTCTGTCTCTCTGTCTCTCTGTCTCTCTGTCTCTCTGTCTCTCTGTCTCTCTCTCTCTCTCTTTCTCTCTCTCTCTCTCTCTCTCTCTCTCACACACACACACACACACACACAGGGAGGGATAAGCAAAGTTGCAGACAGTTAATTTGGAGGTTAGAGCATAGGTGTCTTAGTTAAGGTTTTACTGCTGTGAAGAGATACCTTGGCCAAGGCAACTCTTATAAGGACATTTAATTGGGGCTTGGTAACAGGTTCAGAGATATCAGTCCATTATCACATGCTTGAAAGCATGGCAGTGTATAGACAGGCATGGCACTGAAGGAGCTAAGAGTTCTAGTTTTTGTTCTGAAGGTAAACAGAAAATTGGTTTTCAGGCAGCTAGGATGAGGATCTTAAAGCCCATACACACAGTGGCATACCTATTCCAACAAGGGTAGACAAACTACAAATAGTGCCAGTCCCTAGGTTAAACACATTCAAACCACCACAACAATGTAGTCTATCTAGTCCTGAAGCTATTGAATCCCAGGCAGATCCTTTTGTCTAGAAAGTACATCCACAGAAGGAATGTGCTAGGAATCCCAGTGTCTCTTTGTATTAGACAAGGGACCTGTGAACTAGAGTAGAAAAAGAACCAAAGTCCTCTCAAGGCAGCTGCTGTTATATGATGTTCCTTTTGTTCCGAAGGACTAAGTCTTATGCATCTAAGAGTTTCTGAAGACACAGGAAAGATTTCATATATTTACAGCTTACTTTTATTTTACTTCAAGAAAGAAAAATAACACCTAAGAAGTATAAAATAGAACGTGAGTTCTATTTTTATAAGACTGGACAGCTAGATGTCCCTTCATCCAATACCATCAAGGGAGTGAGTGGGATGTTACTATCTAAGTGCTGTGTGCATTCAAGAAAAAAAAATGGCTTCATGCCTCAGAATTCTCTTATTCACCTATTAAAATCAAAACACAAAGTGGCAATGGAATGTGGAGGCCTGGCTTCTCTCTGGTTCTATCTGCTCCTGTTATTCTGCCCTCTGCCTCTCCTCCTAGGTGGGATTGGGGTCCTGGAGGATGGGAAATATACTTCTCTTGAAGGGTTTTACTTCCCAAATGATGACAGAGTCTCATTGGTGGAAAAAAGACATAAAGATGATGTATTACTAAACTAGGTCACATGCAGTATTTCCATTCTGAAGAGACAGTTCCTTTATTTCAAGTACAGGGGACACAGAAATGTAGGGTAAGCATTTATAATGTGGTGACAGCCTTGGGAAACTGTCCCTGAAGTGAATTAGTCTTTAAGAGCTATGCTCATCTGAAGATATTAAAAGACACAAAAAATTAGTGTACAGTGTGCACTCCAACCCAACAAGAATGTCTTTGAGATGGCCTTTGCATATTAACAACCTAGAGGCATAATGACCATCTGCAACGTTCCAAGGGAAGAATGCAAGCTTTTTTTTTTTCTTAAAGAAACTGTCCAGGCTGGCAGACCTGACTCCAAGAAGCTCTTCCACCTAGACCAGCAGTAAGAGAGTATCCAGATCTGCCTGGAAAAGGTTGTGCTTGTGGACCAGACACACAGATGCTCTGATACTTGGACCAGCAGATAACCTGGGGCACAGGCATGAGGAGGCTGTGGTGTGAGCACCCAGAACACAGACAGGGCTTGGAGGTGGTGCTTGTGGCAAAAGGTCCTTTCCAGCCCTCAGTAAGAGAATATCCGGATCTGCCCAGAAAGGCTGTGCTCCCTGACTGGATACCCAGGTGCTCTTCCACCTAGACCAGCAGGTAACCTGGGGTACTGACCTAATGAGGTTGTGCAGTGAGTACCCAGAGCACAGAGAGGGATTGG
This sequence comes from Micromys minutus, assembly GCF_963924665.1. Taxonomy (NCBI): domain Eukaryota; kingdom Metazoa; phylum Chordata; class Mammalia; order Rodentia; family Muridae; genus Micromys; species Micromys minutus. The sequence goes on along the minus strand of NC_137969.1, from coordinate 168,379,187 downwards.
AGGCAGTGCCCGGAACTGCTTCAGAGAGAATCTTGATCTGTCTTGGGAAGGCAGTTCTGGAATATCAGCTTCATGGGTGCTTCTACACCCGGACCAGTGGTAAACATGACACAAAGGCCCAGGGAGTGCACACCATAAGTTCTCAGTGGGAAGAGAGTGCTGTACTCTCTGGAAAAGGGTCCACTTTGGTCTGGAGAAAGAGCCAGATCCCCACCACTAGTATTTAGGACCCCCAGAGTAGCCTCACAAGAGGTCACCAAAGGGAGCCCACAAAGACAACTGAGTACCTGCCACCAGAAATCACTGCTTGCCCACTCAGAAGCAATTTTCTCCCTGAGCCCACGGGCCCTCAGATTCATGGGAGAGACAGATGCCAGTTTAATGAAAAAATAGACAAAACATCCAGAGAAGATGCAAAAACCATAAAGCTAGTAACCCAAAATGTCCAGGAGATCCAGGACACAATGAGAAGACCAAATAATAGGAATAGAAGAGGGAGAAAAATATCAACTGAGAGGCACAGTAAATGTCCTCAATAAAATTATAGAAGAAAACTTCCCTACCCTTAAGAATGAGATGACCATGAGCATAAAAGAAGCCTACAGAACTCCAAATAGATTGGACCAGAAAAGAAATTCTTTCGGAAACATAATAGTCAAAATGCCAAGTGTTCAAAACAAACAAAGAATACTAAAAGCAGTAAGGGGAAAAGGTCATATAAAATATAAAGATAGACCAATTAGAATTATACCTGACTTCTCAGCAGAAACTATGAAACCTAGAAGATTCTGAACAGATATCATACAGACCTTAAGAGAACACAAGTGTCAGCCCAGGTTACTATATCCAGCGAAACTCTCAATCTTGGAGAGACCAAGATAATCCAGGATAAAAATAATTTACACAATATCTGACCACAAATCCAGCTCTACAAAGAATAATAGATGGAAAACCCAATACAAGGATGAAAACATTCAGAAAAAAAACAAGAAAATAACTAAGCAAGGAAGCCAAAAGAAGAAAGACACACAGATATTTCTACCTCTAAAAGCAGAAATAGCAGGAAACAGCAACCACTATTCCTTAATATCTGTTAGCATAAATGGACCCAATTCCCCAATAAAGAAACATAGACTATCAGACTGGATACATAAACAGAATCTAGCACTTTGCAGCATACAGGATACTGATCTCAGAGACACAGACAGACACTATCTCAGAGTAAAAGGCTGGGAAATAGCATTCCAAGCAAATGGCCCCAAGAAACAAGCTGGAGTAGCCATTCTAATATCGAATAAAGTAGATTTTCAACCAAAATGTATCAAAAAAGATCAGGAAGGACACTTTTTGGGAAAATTTGTCAGGAAGAACTCTCAATCTTTAACATATATGCTCCAAATACAAGAGCACTACTTCATAAAAGAAACCTTACTAAGGCTCAAAACATACATTGCACCACACACAATAATAGTGGGAGAACTCAACACCCGACTCTCATCAATGGACAGATTATGGAAGCAGACTGAAAAAGGACACAGTGAAACTAGCAGAGGTTATGAACCCATTGAAATTAATAGACATCTACAGAATATTTCACCCCAAAACAAAAGAATACAACCTCTTCTCAGCACATTCTCCAAAATTGATCAAAAATTGGTCACAAAACAATCCTCAATAGATATAAGAAGATTGAAATAGTCCCATGCATTCTATCAGATCACCATGGACTAGGGCTGGGTCTTTAATAACAACAAGAACAACAAAAAGCCCATATATACATGGAAGCTGATCAATGTTCTACTCAACAATAGCACAGTCAAAAAAAAATAAAGAAATTAAGGATTTTCTAAAATTTAATGAAATGAAAGCACAACATTCCCAAACCTATAAGATGCAATGAAAGCAGTACTAGAAGAAAAAGTCACAGCTCTGAGTGCTTCCAAGAAGAAACTGGAGAAAGCATACACTAGCAACTTGACAGCACAGTTGAAAGCTCTAGAACAAAAAGAAGCAGATACAACCAAGAGGAGTAGACCTCAAAAAATAATCAAACTCAGAGCAGAAATTAACCAAATATAAACAAAAAGAACTATTCAATGAATCAGCAAAACCAAGAGCTGCATCTTTGAGAAAATTAACAAGATTAATAAACCCTTAGCCAGACTAACTAGAGGGAAAAGAGAGAGTATCCAAATTAACAAAATCAGAAATGAAAGTGGAGACATAACAATTGAAACTGAGGAAATTCAAGAAATCATCAGATCCTACTACAAAACTGAAAAATCTGGAGGAAATGGATGAATTCCTATACAGACACCAGATACCAAAGTTAAACTAGGACCAGATAAACCATCTAAGTTAATCCCATAAGATCAAAGGAAAAAAGCAGTCATCAAAAGCCTCCCAAACAAAAAAAGCCCAGGAACAAATGGGTTCAGTACAGAATTCTATCAGACTTTTATTGATGACTAAGTACCAATTTTTCATAGAGTTGGAAAGAGCAATTTGCAAATTCATCTGGAAAAACAAAAAAGCTAGAATATCAAAATTCATCCTCAACAACAAGAAAATATTTTTGGGAATCACCATGCCTGACCTCAAGCTATATTACAAGGCAATTGTGTAAAACCTGAATTATATTGCTACAGAGATAGGCATGTTGAACAATGGAACAAAATAGAAGATCTAGAAATGAGCCCTCACACATATGGTCACTTGATTTTTGACAAAGGAGCTGAAAACATTCAATGGAAAAAGGCCAGCCTCTTCAACAAATGGCGTTGGCTCAAATGGCACTCAGCTTGCAGAAGAATGAAAATAGACTCTTTCTTATCTCCTTGTACAAAGCTCAAGTGCAAGTGGATCAAAGATCTCTACATTAAACCAGGTACACTGAAACCATTAGAAGAGAAAGTAGGGAAAACCTTAGAACACATAGGCACAGGAGAAATTTTCCTGAAAAGAACAACAATGGCTTGTGCTCTAAGACCAAGGATCGAGAAATGGGACTTATTAAGATTGCAAAGTTTCTGTAAGGCTAAGGACACTGTCAAGGAAAAAAATGGCAGCCAACAGATTGGGAAAAGATCTTTACCAACCCCATATCTGATAGAGGTTTACTATCCAATATGTAAAAAGAACTCAAGAAGTTAGACTATAGAGAATCAAATAATCCTATTAAGAAATGGGGTACAGAGCTAAACAAAAAATTCTCAACTGAGAAATATCGAATAGCTGAGAAGCATCTAAGAAACTGCTGGACATCCCTCGTTATCAGGGAAATGCAAATCAATACAACCCTGAGATTCCACCTCACACCAGTCAGACTGGCTAAGATCAAAAATTCAGATGACAGCAGATGCTGGTGAGAATGCAGAGAAAGACGAAAACTCCTACATTATTGGTGGGGTTGTAAGCTGGTACAACCACTCTGGAAATCACTCTGGTTGTTCCTCAGAAAATTGGACATAGTCCTACCTGAAGACCCAGTTATTCCACTTCTGGGCATATACCCCAGAGATTCTCCAACATACAATAAAGACACATGCACCACAATGTTCATAGCAGCCCTATCTATAATAGCCAGAAGCTGGAAAAAACCCAGATGTCCTTCAATAGATGAATGAACACAAAAATTGTGCTATACTTACACAATGGAGTACTACTCAGCTATTAGAAACAATGACCTTATGAAATTACTAAGAAAATCGATGCATCTAGCAAACATCGTCCTGAGTGAGGTAACCCAGTCACAAAAGAACAGACATAATATGCAGTCACTGATAATTGGATACTAGCCCCAGAAAAGCTCTGAATACCCAAGAAACAACTCACAGATCACACGAAGCTCAAGAAAAACAAAGGCCAAATGGTGAAAGCCTCAGTCCTTCTTAGAAAAAAAAATGTATAGCACCTTCTTGGAGTGTGGTACACCTGGACCTTAAATTATTAATAATCCAAGAGCTAAGAATATAGCGTTGTGTCAATTTTTGGTATTCAAAAATCATTATGTTTAATCTATACACATCAAAAGAAACCTTCTGTTTCCACTTTACATTCTGTCCTTCATGCACTTTATGCTTATGGTAACTAGTAAGATGTCAATTCATACTATCAAACCTCTAAAGGAATTAAGTACTGACAAAAATATATTCATATAGTGTTATGCCAAAATGCCTTTAAAAATCTGTACATGTGTCTCTCTTTTTAAAATAAAGTTGTAAGAGTAAAAGAAAAAGAAACTGTCTCACTCTCTATCCTTTGCTGTGAGTCATGACCTGTACATATATTAATCTCTTAAAAGGAACCATGAATATAGTTTGGTCCAGACTTGGTGAACCCAATATAAATGTCCAGAAGACCCAACAATAAGCCTGTCAGAAAAATTCCGAAATGTGAGCCAGCCTCTTGGCTCTAACTGGTCTAGATTTGTCCTGCAAATTACAAAGTCAAATTTTTATATCATCTTTACTTCTTGTCCTCAATCGTTTTTCTTTATATATTTATTCAGTGACCTAACCAAAGCTCATTACAGTTGTGAATGCTGGAACTGAGCCATATAAGAGCTCTGTAGGAGGCAGATCTGTAACTTTGGAGCCAGGCTAAATTAGGAGAAAATTTCCTGTTTGGGTATCTAATGAATTTTGTCAGCTATATTACAGTTCAATTTATCCCCTTTAATGGTCTGTTGTAGAAGTAATAGAAACATTGCAACCTCATTGTCTATTTCAGTGTAGATGTAGATGTAACACAGAGGGAAAGACTATTTGGATGCTGTTTGCATATGAAGCTGTTTGTATTGGATGCTATTTGCACTGGATGCTGTTTGTACTGGATGCTGTTTGCATTGGGTGCTGTTTGTATTGGATCCTATTTGTATTGGATCCTGTTTGTATTACCATCACTCCTGCTTCTGGGAAGACAGGGATAAAACAGTTTCTCCTCAGGCAGTGCATCAGTAACAGATTGATGAAAGAAGTCAACACAACTGTACTGGTAAGGTTATTTTATTTTTCCACAGGAACATGGGTAATTTGCATTAACAAAAGTCTGTTGCAGTATAGGAAATGAGGTATGAAAATGAGTTCCCATCCCAACTTGTAGGTAGCTCCACCAACGTATTTGCTCTTTGCAGAGAGAGAGAGTTTATTGCCTTTATAATACTAGCTAGGGCTCTTGTAAGCCTTACAACATTCTTTCTTTAAATAATTTATTTTTATTATTTTTAAGTGTGTGTGATGTCTCTCTGTCTCTGTTTGTCTGTCTGTCTCTTTATCCCTCCCTCCACCCCTGTCTCTGTCTGTCTCTGTCTCTGTCTCTGTCTCTGTCTCTCTCTGTCTCTCTCTCTGTCTCTCTCTCTCTCTCTCTCTCTCTCTCTCTCTGTGTGTGTGTGTGTGTGTGTGTGTGTGTCAGAGATAAATGTTTGAAAACTGAACTCAGGTCTTCTTTAAGAACAGTACTCTGAGACATTATCTCTCCAGCCCAGAGTCATAACTTTTTAAGCAGGCTACAACTTTAATGTGCATTTCCTGAGCCTCCCTCCATTTGTTCTCCCATGGAATATTTCAGTCTGGTTGACATTGCTATGTAGCAGCAGTTAATGCAATTGGGGTTGCTCCTGCTAGGTTTAGTACTCTAACGTATCTTGTCAGTTCCTTGATGCTACAGCTGGACTTCTAAGAGTGATTCGCACCCACACCCAAAATCCTCAAGTCTTCTCAGCTCTGCGGCCTGAAAGATACTTAGTTGGCTTAAGACAGTGGCTCTTAACCTATGGGTTGCCACCTTTTGGGAGATGAATGACCTTTTCATAGGGGTTGCATATCAGATGTACAGCACACACACACACACACACACACACACACACACACACACACACACACACACATATATCATTAAAATGATTTTACAGTGGTGCAGGGTTAACAAACTATGAGGAACTGTATTAAAGGGTTAAACAGCATTAGGATGGTTGAGAAGCACTGCCTTAGATGCACATGCTTTACCTGTCATAGTGCAAATATGCCCAACTGAAAGGCTTACTGCTGGCCCAATACTCCATATTCTGTGTGTGAGGATAGCTCCTTTTCCACATGTCTGAGTGCTGAGCTCTTTGGGAGTCAGAGGCTATGGCCCACATCTTCTGTAGGACTAGAGTAGGGTGAGGAAGGCAAGGTATAAGTCTTCCCTTCTGTTTGCGGAATTCTCTAGAAGACTATATTTATCCTGGCCATGACCACTTCCTCTATGGCTTTGTAGCTGGATTTGGCTTCCTGTCCTCTCTGTACCTCATTCCAGTAGAGGGTGGGGTTCCAGAAGTCACCACCTTCTGCTTCCCTGACACTTCCCTGTTGGCCAGAGTTCCACCATGACATAGCCTCTCCCAGGACATTGTTAATAATTCAATCACGTATTGCTCATGAAAACACAGTAGGGTTTTTACCTAAAATTACTGCAAGCATAATAATGTATGTGTTACAGAAATCAAAGGAAGTGAAGAAAAGAGGGAGGGGAAGAGAGAAGAGGAAGGGAATGGTTGGAAGGAGAAAAATGTTCACAGAAGAAAGTGGAATAGAAAGTTAAAAAAACAAAGCATGCTCAGATTAGGACCTGCTTTGTTGTTATTCCTAGTGTAAAGACCTCACTGTTTCTTCCTTCCCTGAGAGGAAACTGCTATATTTATGTTTTGCTACTGAAACTGTGACACACAACTCACAAATCCTCAGACACTTAGAAGATGGGAATTATATCTGAAAACCTCAAAATATAATAGTTGAGCTACACATAAGTGTATAAACCAATAATATTAAATATCAACCATCAATCAAATTCAAAGATAATCACATCCCCCATGGACAAGTCTACATATGACTCAAAAGGTAGATTCTATTCTGCATAAGCCTCCCCCACAACCCTGGATTCTATTTACAGATCTAGTTACTGGCCTTAGTCAATTACTAACCAGGGATGCTGTCCCAAGCTTCCAGCCCTGTTTTTAGACAATTCTTCAGATTCTGTTTGCTCTGGTACCTTCTTGTCTAAGACTCCTCCAGGAAAGGTATAGCTTGTTGGTCCATGCTGAAAAACTGTCTGTTTGCCTTCCCTCTACGTGAAAACACTTAGGGACTACATTTGTAAATGACAGCTAAAATGCCCCAACCTAAAACATATATCTTTTACACATGGTTAAAATGATTTGCTATCAGAGAGGGGAGGGAGGGAGTTGGGAAGGAAGGAGGGGGAAGGGGAGAAGAGGGGAAGAGAGAGAGAGAGAGAGAGAGAGAGAGAGAGAGAGAGAGAGAGAGAGAGAGAGAGAGAGAGAGACCCAAAATCAACATACCAGAAATCATGGTGCTTCTTTCTAACTAACCGTGCCTGGGATCCAGTGTCTTATACATGGCCGTCACGTTCTATTAGGTAATAGTTAAACTCTGTTGTGTTTTTCATATACTATTTGTTATACTTGCTTCTTAATGCAGCTGAGCAAAGTGATGATAGGCCAATAATTATTTGGTGAATGAATGTGTTTTATAACTCAGGGTCTTTTGTCTTTGATGTTGTGTTAGTCCAGCCTGGTTGGTTGTACTAGGTTTTTTTAGACAAAAATTCACTATATCAGTTCAGAAAATATTAATTGAGAAAACAATACCAGCTCTCTTTCCTCCTTAATGTTCCCAAAGATCATGAATTCTCCAGGGCATTAGAGAAGACAGAAATGTCAAGGCACATGTACATAGACTGGGCCATAAGCATGAAATGTTGTTCAGTGATGTGGGTAAATATTTGACATTCACCTCTTTGAAAAAAAATGCAAGTCATCTTGCTGACAGAAAAAATATATGTAGTGAACATTTACAAATAACAAAACATACAATCATCTTTGTTGCAAATTCCACTCAGAGGATTGTTTCTCACAGTATGCTTTTCTTGATTTTGCCATACCCTGGAACCCATAGACAAAATGTGGTTTCAATTGCCAGACAAGGAGAGCTACAGGACAGATGCTACTTGAGGTCTTTGCTCATATTAAGTGGTAAGATGAAAGCCAAACAGTAAAGAATTGAGTCTGAAAGGCACTCATTTGTTTACAGCGCTAATGACTTCTCTGCTGAATGGGAAATTGTTCTCAAATGTGAGAATATTCATTCATATTGCTCATGCTGATAGTTCACAGAGCTTCAGCTGCCAAAATGACATACACTTAAGTTTCATCCGCATCTACATTTCCCGTCGTTTTTCGTGAACCCGCAGAGTCAAGAAGGTCAAACTCTGGATATATCATTTGCTGATTCTCATGGTGCAGATATATAACTATTGCGCATTTTGGTCTCCTGTCATGTTTGCAGATGCAGAAAGTGAATGTTTTATTGTCAGTAATAGTACATATTTCACCAGACATGAAATTACAGTAGGCATAAGAAGGCTCATATGCATACAAACTGAAAAATAAAAAACAGCACAAACATTAGAAAGTAATCATCTTTGAACATTTGTATGTGTTTTAAATATAAATTTTGTTCAGTTGAATAGCCAATGATGATTGGGCTTAAAATTCCTAGATACTTAAAAGTTCCCCCTATAAGCTAACACAAATCATTCCCCAAATATCCTGAGAAACAAATATGTAGTTGAAGGTGAAATATAATTGACTATTGGGTAAACTTAAAATTGCTCATTTCAAATGTCACCCTGTTTTCTTTTTATTAATTGAATATTTTATGTATTTACATTTCAAATGTTATGCCTCTTCCTGGCTTGTCCCTCTCCCATCTTCTTTTCCCCTGCTTCTATGAGAATGATCCCTTTCCCAACCACCAACTCCCAAGCACTTCCCAGGGCTTTTCCTCCTATTGATGACAGACAATGCCATTGTATGCTACATATGGGGCTGAAGCCATGGGTCCCTCAACATGTACTCTTTGGATGGTGCTTTATTCCCTCTGAGCTCTAGGGGTTCTGGTGGGTTGATATTGTTCTACCTATGGGACTGCAAATTCCTTCAGCCCCTCCAGTCCTTTCTTTAACTCTTCCATTAGGGTCCCCATGTTCAGTCAGATGGTTAGCTGCAAGCATCCTCATCTGTATCAGTAAGGCTCTGGCAGAGCTTCTCAGGAGACATTCATATCAGGCTCCTGTCAGCAAGTACTTCTTGGCATCAGCAATAGTGACTCAGTTTGATGGCTTTATATGGGATGGATCCCCAGGTGGGACCATCTCTAGATACCCTTTACTCTAGTATCTGCTCCACTCTTTTTTCCTGTATGGTCTTTACACAGGAGCAAGGAAGGACCTAGCTATACCACTCCTGACCATATACCCAAAAAATGCTCAAACATAGAAGAACACATGCTCCACTATGTTCATAGGAACCTCATTTACAATAGTCAGAAGCTGGAAAGAACCCAGATGCCCATCAACAGAGGAATAAACACAGAAAATGTGGAACATTTACACAATGGAGTACTAATAAGCTATTAAAAACAACGACTTCATGAAATTCTTACCCAAAGGGATGGAACTAGAAAATATCATCCTCAGTGTGGTAACTCAGTCACAAAAGAAAACGCATGGTATGCACTCACTGATAAGTGGATACTAGCCCCTAAAGCTCAGCTTACCCAAGATACAATTCACAGACCATTATGAAGCTCAAGAAGAAGGGAGGCCAAAGTGTAGATGTTTCAGTCCTTTTAAGAGGGAGAAACAAAATACTCAAGGGAGGTAGTGGATGGGAGGGACTTGGGAGGAAGAAAAGAGTGGAAGGGGAAAGGGGAGACTTGATCAGGTATGAGAGGAGACAGGGATGACATGAAGAGGGTCAGGAATTTGAACAGAGGTGTGTAGCAATGGGGGATGGGGAACTGAAGGTAGCAATCAGCAAGTCCCAGCTGCCAGGAAAGCAAGAGGCTCCCAGGACCTAACAGGCATAAGATTAGCTGAAATGACCAACTAAGGGGAGGGAGAACCTGTAGAGACCGTATCCAGAGGTTAGGCAAGGTCCTTGGTTGGGAGATGGGGCCACCCACATTTCTCAAAATTTTAAACCTGTATTTTTACTTCTGTCTTTTACCTGTTTTGTTTAAAACAAGAATTATCTCACAGACACTGAGGACATGCTGACATGTACTCAAGTTTGCTGTAGACATATGGCTACTCGTAATTGAGAATATGAGGAAATATACATGTTTTGTAAAAATTTCATACCTTTGAAAATTGACTTAAGTATTCACTGAAATACTGAATAATTCAGTCAAATGAACATTTAATACATACTTTCCATTTTCAAATTAGTAATAGTGAAACTTTGGGTCTTGGACTCTCCCAATATATTAGATCCTTTGAAAGAAACGCTGTTATGATCAAAAAATGGAGAGAAGATATATGTATGGAGAAGAGCATTTCAAAAAAGCATTCCATTAGAACTTTTTAACGTGTGTAAGCTCCTGTGTGTGTGTGTGTGTGTGTGTGTGTGTGTGTGTGTGTGTAAGTAAATTTTAATCAAATTAGTTTTAAAATGCCATGCTGATTCAGCCTTAGGAGTCAAATAAGCCAAAAAATATAATATATAAATGTAAAAGCTGATAAGCAATATTAGAAATTTCATTGAACATAATACATAAGAATATAAATTATTACATTTGAATAGTTTTGAATATCAATATTTGAATATCAGTTTGAATAGTTGTCACAAACTGGTTTCAAGAGTCATTCCAATATTAAAAGACAGAAACAACAATAATTAGTGTTCAAGAAAATGTTCAAGGTGCCATGTTCTACCCCCAAAAATTTTCTTTGTGTTTGTCTTTACAACATGCCTCTGTTTTTGATGTATTAAAAGGGTAAAATGGAGAACTATAGACCACTTGCTCCTAATAAAGTCAGTACACTAATTGAAAAGAATATTCTCCTAACAAACTCATAAATTACTATCACTAAAGGAAAACATTGACAACTTGAGTTGCTTTGCCTTTATTAAAGAAATGTACTTATAGTTTAATTTTTTTCTAATAGCTTTCCCTTAGTGGCACATAGTTTTCTTTGTATGTTATATTAAAATTTTATGAGATATTTACATTAATTCTATTAAAAATATGAAAGAAAATTGAGATTCAAGTAACAATCTTAGACTCATTCTAAGACACTGATATAATTCTCACCAAAATAAGACAAAGACATAAACATAAAGCAGATGAACATCCCTCCTAAAGATTGGTTCAATGGTTCTGAAAATATTTTACCTGATCAAACAGCATCCTGGTTTAAATGAGAAATGTCTTCAATAGGCTCTTAAGCTTTGAATACCCAGCCTAAGGTTGGTGGTGCTTTTGGGGAGGCTTAGGAGGTGTGGCTTTGCTGGAAGATGTATGATGGGATAGAATGTTGCGTATGGGGTCTTTGGGAGCCTAAGGCCTAGTCCTACTCCCAGTTTGATTTTTGTGGGTGTGGTTAAGATGTGAGCTCTCAGCTTTCTGCTCCAGGTCATGGGTAAGACTCTGGAACTATAAGCTCAAATAAACCCTCGTTTCTGTTAGTCACCTTGGTTATAGTGTTTGTCACAGCAGCAGAGACTGTATCTCTGGGGAAGAAATATTTGACAAAATCCAATTTCTCTAATTTTTTTTTTTTTACTAATTAAAACTCTCACCAATAAGGTATAGAAGATGCTTTTTTCAACCCAAGAAAGGAAGGCATTAAAGACCTGTAACTAGTTGTCTGAACATGACGAGGTCATTGCTTTCAAAAACTCACAGCATTATGTGTACAAAAGAGGATCTTAAAGTTCTCCATCATGGTGTGGGAAAGGGCTACTCCCTAAGGTTACTGGAGGAGAGGGAGTTATTTTTCTTCAGTGACATTAGTTGTTCATGGACCAGTTAATAAGCCCTCCCATGCTCATGCAAATAATCCCTAACAAAATAACTCAATCACATGCACAGTCACACTCACTCACACATGAAACTAGGCAGTCCACTTGGGAGAATGGCTCAGCAAGAAGAAATTTAGCATGAGGGGGAAGGCAATGAAAGAGAAAAAACACATTGAAGATCACCAAATGTATGAACTGGTAAATGCATGTGTACATGTACATACACACACACACACACACACACACAGAGAGAGAGAGAGAGAGAGAGAGAGAGAGAGAGAGAGAGAGAAACACACAATATACTCTTGTAGCTAACAACACAATTGTGGAAACATACTGGTTCAGTACAAATAAGAGATTGGCTTTCATGAGCTTAAGTCAGCTCTTTTCTATTGGGCATTTTAGCCAGTGAGATAAAACAAACAAACAAACAAAAATAGCAACTAGGATCCAAATTGTGAAGCAGAAAATGAAATGCCTTTATAAACTGTGGACTTCATTATCAATTACCCATGTGGAAAATGCAGTGGATTTTTTGCATCAGAATCTGCTACAACTAATGAGCTTAACTAAGCTTCAGGGTGTAAGGGCTTATATGCATTTCACTCTCTTAGCTATGGTAATGACGGCTAATAATGTTAAAAAAAATCAGTCCCATTCACTATGATATCAAAGGATACAGAGTACTTGGGGGAAAATCCATGGAAAGATCCGCAGATGAGCTGTGTCATGGAAGTCATCGGCAGCTTACAAGAGATGAGGGACCTAAAGAGGCTATGATATCTACAATGGACACAGAACAGGCAAATTTCCCATGCACTGGTTACCAGGTTCCTGAAACATAAAGTGTGAAATTCTATGTAAAATGCTGAAGAAGTTGTTCTGCAAAAATTGGTGGGTGGATTTGAAAGTTCACCCAGATGAAGAAAACCTTTAGAACATGAAGACACATAGATAAAACTTTAATCACTAAGTTTGTATATCACTGCTTCAAATGTTGCTTTTCTATGTATTTATTCTGTAGAGTTAGGATACTGATCAGGTAGATTTATAAATTTTTAAATGATATTTTCTCTCTGTTTGTGCACATCTGTGTATATGTACACATATAATGGTGTGTGCTGATGTCAGAGGATATCAATGGGAGGTAGTAATTTTCCTTTCAACTTTTGGGTCCCAGGTTGAGCTCAGAATGTCAGTCTTGGTAGCAAGTGCTTTTAATCTGTTGAACTATCTCACAAGCATTATTAAGAATATTTTAATGTGGGATTAAACGTGAAGCTCAAGAGAGATAGTTTCTTAAAAACATCAAAATACACTGACAAGCATGTGTTCGAGCTTCTCAAAAAGAGTCATGTTGGTACAAAGATCGAAAAATAAAACAAGTTAGCATAGTGAAGGTCAGAAAAGGGCCAAATAATTTTTGAAAAAATAAGCAAAGGTACCTAGCTGGGGAAAAGAAATATTCTCAACCAACCAAGATTAAAATTGTGCATATTAACAAATAAAAAAAATTAGATGCTTATGTGTTGGTCAAAGTCCAGTCAAAAGGTAGATAATAAGCCTACAATGAGCCCTAAACTAAAAATTTTCTAGCAGTAAACCAGAAATGAAACCCGTGTAATCCGAGAGAAGGTAAAACACTTCTTCTATGAAAATCCAAAGGATGTTCAAAATGACCATGGGCTGCATCATTATGAATACTTGTTCTCAGAAAGAAATTACTAAAATAATGAAATGACAAACTGTAGGTTGGAAGAATTTATCTGCAAATCCCAGTGTTGAATAATGAAATGCATTGACACAGTGCTGTAATCCAGAGCTGTGGAGTTGCTCAGCAGTAAAGCACTTGCCTAGCATATGAAAGACTGAGTTCAATTCCCAGGATCACAAAAAAGTAAATAAAAAATTAAAGTAATTACATCTTGGGAGAGGTGGTGGCTAGGAGATTAAAAGCATTTGCTGCTTTTGCAGAGAACACTTGGTTTGTTCCCAGAATTCAAATGATGGCTTACAAGTACCCAGAACTAAAGCTGAAGAATTTGATAAGTGCACATGCCTGCACATGTGTGTGTGTGGACGCGCATGCATGTCTGTACACACACACACACACACACACACACACACACACACACAGACACTTGTGTTCAAGTGCTTGCATAAAATTAAAATTAATATCCTTAGAAATAATATAGTTACTAATGATAGAAACCCCTAAACAACTCATAACCATTCCTTGCCACATTAAATACCCATCCAGGCCTAGGTAATATTTCCCCCATACTGAAAAATGGAGAAATATGTACATACAAAGCCATATTCATTGTTATTTACTGCAGTTATATTGGAAATAGCACAAAACTGGAAGCAATCAAGTGGCCATGCCTAGGTTCATATACAAATATTTCTGTATAATAACAGATTCTATAAATTGTGAGTAAGAAACAGGGTATGTGAATATACTTTAAAATAACCACAGCTAATCAAAGAATTCAAACATACTCTGCATGTTTCCAGGTTTAGAACCTTCTAAAAGAATGTAAAGTAATAAAAAAGAGATCATCAGTTGCTGTGAATAGTGTTGGAATGGGTCAGCAAGTCAGATTCTAAAATGACATGCAGAGGAAAAATTACTAGCAGTGATGGCTGTCCCTGTCACCTTGATTGTGATACACATTCATGTATATGTCATGAGCAATTTTATTGCACATTAGTCATATTTAGCTCCTGTGTGCAAATTATACCCCAATAAAATGATTAAATGAAAATAATATCTATAATTAACATAAATTTACCTCCAAGGCCAGGGATATGGATTACTTGGTAGCATATATAACAGACAGTGTTCAATTCCAAGTGTAGTGGAGCAGGCTAATCATCCCATCTTCAGGATGTAGAGGAAGGAGGATCAGCAGTACAGGGTCATTCTAGGTTTCATTGGATGCTTACTCAAAGCCAAGGACACCTGAGACCCCTAACCAAATCCTTGGCTTCTTTCTTGCCTCTAAATTTCTGTAGCAACCAAAAATTTTTCTGTGGCACACTCTTCATTTTTGGTTTCATAAATCATTTTAGGTTTTTAAAAAGTATTTTTTAAAAGATTAAAAACTATAATTCTGGAACTTGTGAGATGAAGCACAGGTTAAGAGGTATTTCTACTTTGATAAAGAACTGGAGTTCAGTTCCCAGCAGCCATGTTAAGAGGCTTAAAATGGGCTATAATTCCATTCTCAAGGGATTCAACATCCTGGCCTCCTTTGATATCTGCAATGACATGTTCACATCACTGCTTCTCCAAACATATAAGCAAAGGGAAAATACATCATGTTTGACCCTTTTCTATACCCTCTATATATCCAATCAGAGCTTTCTTTCCTTCTTCTTTTCTTCCTTCCCTTCCTCCTTCCCTCCTTTCCTTCTTTCTTTGAATTGCAAGACAACATGTTTGATTTTTTTTGTTGGTTACCAGTGCTTTGCATAGTTGAATAAACATTTCTGGTTTCCTCTTTCTACACAGGAGTGCAGCCTGGCTTGCTGGGCAGATTATCCAGCAGAGACAAGGATATTCTACTGATACTCAACCCTTTTGCACCAACAAAAGTGTGTTGTGCTCACTGCTTGAAATTACCATCAACGAAGATTGTCCTTGATCTGAGCAGTTTAAGTCCTCTGGGTCTTGGCACAATTTGTATTCCAGATTACTTAGTTGATGTGTATAAGCTACTTTGAAGATGGAAATTTTTGAGAGTACAAAGTCATCTGTTAACAGCGATCAATATATACAGATGAGATCTAAATCCAGTCATCATTCTTGGAGCAAGCAACTTGGTTAAAAACTGACATTGGCAAGGGTCCTGGATCTAAAGGATTCTTGAAAGGCATACTGAGTAGCTACACTTGGTATCTCAGGAGCACACAGAACACAGATCTTCAGGAAGAAGATGAACATGGGTCTTCAGTCACCACATTGGACATGGAACCCATGGCTACCTGATCTCCAGCTAAGCAGTTCAGTTTCCAGGAAGAGATGTTAATATCTTGCAAGCTAGAAACTCTATTCCATGTCTGGTGGGGCTCAGATGTCACTTGCCTGGCTGAGTCTGGTGACTTACTTGCAAGCTCCAGCAATTCTACCACATGCCACCTTTGAAACGTATGTCATGAGTAAGCACACAGTCTGAGTCTACCATTATCCCTGTGTTTAGAACAGGTAAGTATTGAACATTTCAATATCTGCTACTCAGGTCTTTGCCTGGAAATACTTGTTGAGGAGCAGACTCACCCCAAGAGCTACGCACAGGGTCGGAGTATATTTGCAATGTGTCTAAGATACTAGAAAAAATATATTATTTTAAATGTGGTGTATGTGTGAGTGTGTGTAGGTGTGTTTGAGTGTGTGTAGGTGTGTGTGAGTGTGTATGGGTGGAGATAACAGATAAAGCTTGGATGCCATTCTTTAGGTTGTTCACTACCTTGACTTTGAGATTGGTTTGCCACCAGCCTTGAACTCATCAAGCAAGCTAGGCTTTCTGATTTCAGAGGACTCAGGGATCCATTACTCTCTACTTCTTAATTATCAGGGTTTCAAGTGTGCTACTGGTATGCACAGTTAATTGTGTTAATCATGTTTCTGTAGCTGTGATAAAACACCAGAGCTGAATATGATTTATGGAAGAGTTTATTTTTTCTTATGATTCCTTAAGGGGAGTCTGTAAGGAATGTCATGGGGTGTGCAGAGAAGAAAGGTATGATACTATAACATTCCCTACACACACACAAACAGACAGGGGGGAGGGAGAGGAGAGGGGGGAGGGAGGCAGGAAGGGAGGGAGGGAGAGAGAGAGAGAGAGAGAGAGAGAGAGAGAGAGAGAGAGAGAGAGAGAGAGATCATACATCTTAGGTTTGAGGCTACAAACATCTCAGCCCACTGCAATAACGTACTTCTATTAACAAACCTAATACTCAGTGTGAACAAGTGGGAAACATTTCTCATTCAAAACATCATATCAGCTATTGTTCCATGGGTTCTGGGAGTTGAATCCAGATCCTTATTCTTGTAAAACAAGCACTTTAAGGAGCTGAGCCATTCTCCCTGCCTTAGCTGTCCCTTTAGTCCTTTTCAAGGCTATACTTTAAGTTCTTAGCTATACTTTTAGTACAGCTAAGATCAGTGATTAAGGATGCCCATGATTCCTTTGTCCCACTGGTTCTCATTAGAGAAAGGAAAAGGGAATTCCATTTAATGTTTTCTTTTGCTCTGAGAAGCCCTGAAGGTTCCCCAAATTTTGTTGGAAGTAGCCTACTTAGTCCATGGACTGTCTCACTCTGGGAATAAACAAGGTCTCTGAGTTCTCTGAAAAGAAAGTGACCTATCAAAGCAGCTGAACCTTGGCATATTGTTTTGGCCTTCAATATGGTGGTTACAGGCACACATTTCAGAGACCTCCAAGAGCTAAAAAGTTGTGCATGAATCCCCTCCATCAAGTGACATCTGACAGCCAGCTGAAGCTGCCAGCCGAAGTCTATCTCATACATATCCACCTTTCTAGTTCCTCTCTGTTGGTGGACTCTCCAGAGTCCTGAGCCCTTTCTTTACCATTGAGCTACAAATGGAGAAAGTGTGGATTGAATTCTCTGCTGAAACCTTAAGGGGAAGTCTTTGAAGGAGCCCAGTGTGAGTCATCTGTAATAGTCATGACTCACAAGTCAAGTTCAGAGACCAGACTCCCTTTAGTACTTATTGTCCCATCAATAGTCTGAATTGGCCAATAGTTAATTTGCAAATTGCAGGACTCAGAAAGGCGAGACAGTAAAGACAGGGCAATTAATGCTTTTTTTTTTTTTTTTGTGGAGAGGTAAGTCTATTCAATTCTCATTCATTATGCTTGTGAGAAAATCTTTTAATCTCCTCCCTCGGGGTTTAAGAGAGTCAGCTGTCATCATCTCCGTTCTCTCTTCTGTTCTCTGAGGCTCCCAGGTCTTGATCATAGAAATCTTATTCTGCCTGGTTCCCTGCAGTCAGACCATGCTGTTCAACAGGACATCATCTTTCTAAGAGATTGTTACCTGTGCCCTATCTTAGTTTCTTTTCCTGCTACTGTGATAGAACACTCTGATAAAAGCAACATGAGAGAGGAGGTGTCTATTTTGGCTCTAATTTCAAGGGCACAGTACATTATGGGGAGTCAAGGCTTGAAATGGCTGCTCACATCACTTTCACAAGCAGAAAGGAAAGGATGAGGAAAGTGGTTTGTAGTTAAAAATCATTGTGTTTAATCTTTACACACCAAAAATCTTTGACTATGTCCATGTTACATTTTGTTTTAAATGCACTTTATGCTTATTGTAACTAGTAAGACTTCAATGCATGCTATCGAACCTTTCAAAAAATCAAGTACTGACAAAAATATATTCATATATATTTACGATAAAATGCTTTTAATAATCTGTACTTGTATCTCTAATTAAAAAAAATAAAGTTGTAAGAAAAAAAAAAAAGTGGGCTAAGCTCACTTTCTCCCTTTGACAGGACTCACTGACCAGGGAATGACCCTCTGCACAAGATGGATCTTCTCACATCAGTTAAAACAATCAAAATAATCCCCTACAGGCATGCCTAGAGGGGCCTATCTCCCTCATGACTCTCTATTCTACCAATTGGCCATTAACAGTAACATCCCCTTAGCTTGCCTCACCACTTAGCTGCCTGCCAATCAAAAAAATGAGCTCTAAGAGCCATTCTATTACTTCATAATTCTGAGTTCATTTAGTCTTCAGTCCTTGTCTTTTCCTTATGCTGCCTCTTGAATTTCTTGGATTCTATGTACAATATAATGGATAACACACCATAGTGTATATCCAACAAATATTCCTGCCTTTTAAGAAGGAGATATGTCAGCTCAAGGCACAACAGAATGTGACCTTATTAGGAAGTTGAGCTGCTGCAGGTATAATTAGCTCACATGATGTCACTCTGGAGTAGGGACCATTCCTCATTTAATATGACTGGTATCTTTATTTTGAGAAAGAGCCACATGGGAATAGAATGCCAAGGGAAAAATGGGAAGACAAAAATGGTGAGAGGCAATGGTTGCAAACATTTCTAGAAAACCATCAGAAGAATTAAAGAAACTTTCCTAAAGAGGTTCAAAGGGACAATAGCCTCAATGCTATGGTGACTCCACATTCTAGCCTCCAGGCTGGATGTAACATAGTTTGTTGTTTCAGGTCTTATAGTCTGGAACATAAAGTTAGAGTGGTTCTAAGACAGTGCTATAGCAGAAATGCTGTTTCCTAGGGCTGCGGCTGAAAGAAGAGAACAGCTCAACAGCAAATGTAAAGGTAGACAGAATTTAAAAACATTCCCTCTTTGTGAAAAATACACCTCAAGTGTCATGTCTCAGTGCAGGTATACATTTTGTATATATCTGGACAAACATCTGGAGTCTTTGATTGTTGTCAAAGGTCCACAGTGTGAATTACTCTGACAGACGTGAAGTGCATAGACTGTTCCAGGAGCTTATTTCTAAGAACTCTGGCTATGAAGCTCACGTAGAAATGTCTTGGGCAGGGGCATTCAGACATAAAGCAGGCAGAAAAGGAGAATTATTGAACTTAAAGATAGCATAGCCTACTGTGTCTCAGGAAGAAGAAATATTCAGTATTGATGAATGCAGGGACTTGGAGAGACAGTAATGAGGAGGAAGAACTCCTTAGATGTGGAGACCATGCAAGTAAAAGCATGTGGGGTGATACAGAATGGTACAAAAGGTCCACTGGAAAAAATTCAGCTGGTTAGAAGAATGGGCCAGCAAATCCCATGTTTCAGGAGACAGAAATTAAGATCCTGTTCTCCGTCTGGCTTGACTGACTTTTGAATTCTCAGTCTCTCTTCTTTCCTCCCATCCTCCTGTGTCTCCTCTCCTCCCCTAGTGCCTCTTGCTCTTTACTTTCCCTCTCTTCC
Organism: Micromys minutus; assembly: GCF_963924665.1. Taxonomy (NCBI): domain Eukaryota; kingdom Metazoa; phylum Chordata; class Mammalia; order Rodentia; family Muridae; genus Micromys; species Micromys minutus. The sequence continues at coordinate 168,359,358 of NC_137969.1, read as the reverse complement.
CTTCTCTCCTTCCTTCCTCTATTTCTTCATTCCTTGTTCCCCCCTCCTCCCTCCCTCTATTTTTCCCCCTCTCTCTATTTTTCTCTCTTCTTTACTGCTCATTTTCCTTTCCCATCCCTCCTCTTCCTATTTTCATCTTCTCTCTTCTTTCCCTGTATTTCACTCTCATCCCACTGTCTTTCCTCCTGACGGTATTTAACATAAATACACTGACTTCCTGTGTCCCCAGCCGTCTGGTGAGCTAGAGATGAAGAAATACTTCCCACTGTTTCTGCTTGGAAGGGGTGCTCACAGCACACTGCTCTGTTGAGGTCCCAGGAGCAAAGGATTGGAAATGCAAAGGCTGACCTATGCTTGACATATATCCAGGAAACATAAACATCACGTATTGACAGGCAGACATGGTCCAAGTGTTTTTATACACATGATCTCATCATCACTGTGCTAACCGATGGAGTGCTTATTATTTTGTCTAATGCACACATGAGGCTTAGAAAAAGTAATGAAACAGTTCCAGTCACACAGATAGTATGTGGCAGAACTCAATTTCTACTTTCTTAAACTTTTATTTGTGCTCTGTATACCAAGTAATTTAATCTGCAGAGTCTCACACAGGGATAATTATTTGGTTAGTTGTGATATTTTTCCATGTTGCTTTGGAGCCCTTAAATTCTCACTCTGTTTCATATATCTATATGTCTGTCATATATATGTATGTATGGATAGAGAGAGAGAGAGAGATAATGAGAGAGAGGGGGGAGGGAGAGAGACAGAGAGAGAGAGAGAGAGAGAGAGAGAGAGAGAGAGAGAGAGAGAGAGAGAGAGATGCTTGAGGAAATTTTTACCTAGAGACAAAAACTTGTGACAGAGTCCAAGTCCATGGTCCATATTCAGTCCTTGTCTCTGATTCAGCACATAGGAGGAGAGAGACACACCAAGTAAGAGCAATGGTGGCTAGCTGCAAACATACAGCAACATACAAACTAATCTCATCTTCTGCCTCTGCTGGACACATCTCAGGAATGTGGGAGGGTAGCATGTCAGATAGGCAATTACTGGCCGGACGCAGCATTGCATAATGGGATGATGACTGGGGCTTCCTGCTTCAGTGTGAACGCAGCCAGCTTGCCAGAAAGGATTTATCTTCCCAAGAGAAACATGCCAATTTTAGGAGGATATGAAGTAACTGTTATTATGGGAAAAAAGACAGGCTTAATTTGAAAATACTCAAGGTCCCTTTCAGCTTGTGCTCTGTCTGTCTTCCTCCTCCTCCTCCTCTTCCTCCTCCTCCTCCTCCTCCTCCTCCTCCTTCTCCTCTCCCTGCTCTTCCTCCTCTTCTTCCTCCCCCCATCTTCAGTTCTGTCTTCTGATTTTGTCTCCTTTCATGTCACCAGGTCTCTGAGCGTCTGTCTTTATCTTTCTGTGGTTTTGTTGTCATATTTGCCTCCTCTTCATCTGAGTTTAGTGTTGGAGAGAAGGGACTTAATTCTCCAGAGATAAAATACATGGTGTTGATAAAAATAAAAATGTGTCTGTGGTGGTTTTGTGTAGGAGAACATTGCAGACCATACACTAGTTAGAAAAGACTCAATTACCCAATAGACAACAACCTGGTAGGTCTTTCCTGATAACTAAACAACCTAACTGACCATAAACCTTCCCATGCTGGCAAAGGTACTCACAGTAGGTGGTTTGTAAGCCCTTGGGTACCATAGGCTCCTATGAAATCTTGACTTACCTCCTCAGTATGGCTGATTTCATGCATGGAGGGGGAAAATCCTTGCACAAAATGAGATATAATAGTAACAAACAGAAATCTTATTAATCCCTGATTAATAGCCCTTTTCCCCACATGGATGGGGATGGTAAAATTCAGGATAATAAAGGCACTGGCTCGGAGGTTTCCAGCATCACTTAGAACCTCTGCCACGAAAAACATCAGTATTTTCAACTCTTCATTTTACTGTGTAATAATGTATCCTGTTCCCTCTTCTCCTGTTAAATCATTTTTATTACAATATATAAACATGACAGCTAAGCAATTAAAGTCATACACAAATTAAATGGATATACAAAACCTACATTTATAGAAAAAGTTTCAGTAAGTATTTAGTATTGTCTAGAATGGCCAAGCATCATAAAGCATCCATATCATTGACTACCAAGACTAGTGTTGACCTGGTTCAATTCTAGGAACCCACATAGTAGAAAGAGAGAACTCATTCCTGCAAGTTGTCCTCTGACTGCCACAGGGTGCCATGGTACATTTACCTCTAACCAACCAATCAATTAATTGTAATTAATACACACACAAACAAATAATATTGTTAAAATATTTTTTTAAAAAGAAAAATATATGGTGATATCCAGAAATTGATTAGAGTTCACTGTCTCATGCAAATCATGCTTGATATTTAAAGGAGTCAATATGAATTTCCTAGAATAAAATCCTCATTCATTCACATTTTTCTGAGTGGTTAGGCACTTACTTAGTGAGTGTGAGGAATAATCTCTTTACCTTTCTCAGATTTTTATGATATTCCATTGTTTGATTTTCAAGGATGAAGGTCACATTCAGAGAGGGAATGACAAATGTCTCAAGGCCTCAATGGGCAAAGGCGGCAGAAAGGTACAGAGAAAACTAACCCCATCTGCCTTCCATTTTTACATCCTTCATTCCTCATCATGGGTCATCAGGCCTTCAAGGTACAGAAGAAAGCTAGGGCTTTCTTCATTTCAATTAAAGAGCTCTTTCTACTCAATTTGCTTCAAATTATGAGGGCATGAATTTATGCCTGGTAAATTTTACATCATCACCGTGTGAACCACCAACACACTAGTGTTGTGTTGTGCATTCAAAGTCCCAATTTTTAAGTGTTCTTCCCAAATATCATCTACTCTTCTATCATCCCAAGACAACTAACAAGGTTTAAATGTGGAAAGCAATGATCTGGGTAACAAAGGGTGACAATAGCTTTCCTGGATTAACTAAATCTGTAAAGCTAACATTTTCTCCACGTGCCATTTCAGCATTACACAAACATCTATGTATCTGATCATGGCTCAATAATAGTTTATTAAGTTTCATTTTATTTTCATCAGTAAAATGTGATAGATGTGGTCAATTCCTAACTCCTTTCCACAGATTTTTTTTTTCAAGTCCTGAGACTGAAGTGTGGATTGAAGAGTATGTTCTAAATGTGCTTTGCTAACAACCTCTGTATCACTTCTGTCCTGGCAAGCCTTGGTGCCAGGCAGCCTCCAAACAACCACTGTCACTACCCAGGGTTCACCATACATCTTCTTCCTTCTCTACCTGCCTTTTTCTTATCTCTGTTTCTCCTTGTCTGTCTCTATCGCTACCTCTGTCTCTGTTTTTCTCTTACCCTTTATCCAAGTTTCCTCTTGTTCTTTTATTTCCCTTCACTTCTCTTTCTCCCATACATTTGATATCAAACATAGTGACATGGGTTAAGTTCTTGCACACACACACACACACACACACACACACACACACACACACACGCACACATACACACACCTCAGAGAGTTCAAATAATTTGCCCAAATCTTAAGCCCACGTACAATTTACATTGTACAATTTACATTTAGGTTTGGCTGCCTGCAGAAACCAAAGCTTTAATTACTTCAAGACCCCTTGCAGTTGGCTCTGCTCTAGCTGGCCACCTAGCCCTGACATCTGTTTAAACCATATTTTTCTTGTTTTTGTTTTATGGTATCTTGAATTCCCCCTGTGGCCACACTGAGCATGGCTATTGCAACAGATTCTGTAGCTGTAACCTCTCCAACCCAAATATGGCCATGCAAAGAAAACACAACTCAGTGAATATGAATACAAGCAGCGTGCCTAGATCGGGCAGATTTACCACCACATGATTCTTCCCCAGCTATGAGATCCCTTATAACTTGTGGTTTCTCTAGGCCATGTGCTTCAGCTCCAACTTCCTTCTTCTTCCTTCTCCTCAGGCAACCCTCTCTCCCTCTCCTCTCTCTCCAGTTCACTTCCCCTGCCCAATCACCTGCTCTTGCCATTATTTTACATATTAAAATGGGAAGAAGGTGCTGATGAAGTAACTTGACTAGGCTGCCTTCTTTGGGGAAGTGGAATTAGCATCAAAATACATACACCCCCAGGGCAATCCACAACAAGATTCCATCAATATCATGCAGTTTTCTAATTTTACCTTTTCCCCTCTCCCTTAACACCCAGTTTTAGTGTTTCATGTTTAAAATCACAGCACATCCTAGGCCAAAAGTTGAAGGGTCTAATGTGATTTCATGCCAACATCAACTCCACTTTACTCTAATCCCACCCACAAGTGCTAGTGATCACTGGACCTGGTGTCTACATTTGGTGAGCTTGCAACTCTTAAGCTCTCTCTCACTGCCCTGTTCTTTTCAATGTTTCTTTTGAAGGGGGTCAGGGGGAGATTGTTGTGTCTCATTTTCCTCAAAGATTAAAACCGTTTATCCTGGAATTCTACAGGAAACCCCTTAAATTCAAGAAGTATATAATTCAAAAGCTTCACCAAGTCCCAGAATACAAGGCCTCTTAACCCCTAACCCCTGCATATATATAAGCAATAAGGCATGCTTGACTAGCTGGGCTGCTTACAAGAGGTGTACATTAATGGAATAGTATAGGAGAAACTGATTATCCAAGGACCTAGAAGAGGCTCTGACCAACTGAGCTTTCTGGAAAGGATACTCTGGCTTGGATCCCATAATCCTGATTATGGGAAGAGAGGGTATAAAAAAGGAAACACACACGGACACATAAATAATGGAGATGGCATCATGTTGGGTTCCTGAAATACCACAACCTGGAACCTCAGTGTGTTTATTAGGTACCTCTGAGAAGTAGCTAGTCTCAGAAGGAAATCACTGTAGGTGAGCTATCTCTGGCTGTAAGGATGGGCAGAAGGTTGCTGCAGTTCACTGTCTTTGCATAAGCTGAACCATCATCCATAAATGCTCAGACTCCTGAAGAAAGCATCACCATTCATCCTGAGTTTGACCCACACTGGTAATGGCTTTGGCAGTTTTACTGGAGCCTCTCTACAGGTCGTGCCTATGTCAAAATATACATTATCCAAGGATTTCACCCCTTCAGGGCTTCTTCCAGTTCTTTACCATGTTGAGCTGCCTGGAGGCTGTGCTGTGAGCCCCAGGTCCCCAGCTTTCATGAGATGTTACTCATGGGCTTTTGAGGAAGCATCTGGCTTTGAATTGTTTCTGCTCCTGCAAGTGACCCAATAAAACTCATTGGTTCATCAAGTTGGACTGTGGTGGCTTCCATACTTTGATCTGTCCTTGGTTTCCTGTCTAGAGTGAGTCAATATTTTGCTCATATCTCCCTAGGAGTAATGCCACCCAACAAGTTTAAGAGTAGTTTTTTTCTTTAATATCAGAAGAAACTCAGTCAGTATCTTCTTTCTGTCACTGAGAAGGAAACATTTTCAAATCTTTCCATCTTCCCATGCACTGAAGAGTTTCTAATAACCCACGGAGACAGCAAATCACCATAAAATGGATTTCAGAATTCCTAAACCACCATTAAACACAAGACTGAGATGAAGCCAGATGGACTGGTGTGCATTTCCCATCCACCCTGACTTCACCAGCTTTCAAGTGATTAATTCCACTTGTTTCCTCCATATGAAGATGATAAACACATTTCCTATCTATCCAGAGGCTGCCCACAAAAGCTGGTTCTGACAGTCACTGGTTCCCAACCAGGGAGGCAAGAGGAAGTTCTTGAAAAGAAAAGCTGAGGCCCATCTAGGATATCCGCTGTCATCACACAGTGTTGCTGGCTTAGTGAGCTATCCAGAGATTTCTTTTTGACCTCTCTAGGCACTGTTCCTCTCCTCTTTCTAGAAATAAAATTCATTCCCTGGGTCATTTATAAGATAATGGTAAGGAAAGGTGGAATGTTGGACTGGGTTGGAAGCTCAGAGCTGGAACAAAGAGAGAGACAACAAACACAGACAAGACAGAAATCATGGTAGTCACAGAAGAAGACACGGCAGGGAGTGATTTCCGGAGGGAGAGCGCTGAGCAGACACCTGGAAAATCAGTTATATAGAAGGGTCTTTCAGGGCTATGGAGAGGATCCCAGAGCCTGGCTGACTGACCCACTCTTCAATTTTTGGGGAATCTGCTCATTGCAGAAGACAGGCAGTGCAGGAGACACAGCACCCCTTCCCTCCCTCCGAGCTCTGATTTCACTACTTCCAGAATGTTTACAGAGGCTTCAAGGAGTGAACCGAGTTATTAAAAGAGTAGCAATTAGGTTGGCCCATCCCAGCAATTTAAAGTTTCCTGTCTCAGGAAGCATGTGGAGGCCAGGGGAGGGGAAAGGGAGGATGCATTCCTGTCTCTTGATTGGATCTCCCTTAGATTCCAATTTCTGCGTGTTGAAGCGGGAGGGAGGGAAAGGTTACCTAGTGCCAGCTCTGCTCCCTAAGGATGGACATGGACGTGTCTCCACAGATGTTGCAGCAGCTGGCTGGGTCACTCCTCAGAGAAGCATCTTTAGCTTCCTTCTTTTGGGGATCCTGGCTTAGATTTTGAAGGTTTTGTCCTACCTACAGAAAAGAAGCTGTTCTGGAAGCTGCTTGAGAAGTCAGACTGTGCACCTTGGCTGCAGGGAACATGTAAACAGAGGCTGCCTGGTGATTTACAGCTGCTGTCCAAGAGGGCTTTTCCAAACATCAGCTCAGCCCAGCAATGAGAATGCTCACTCTGTCCCCCTCAGACCTGCTCCAGTGGGGAAGGAGAGGCTGCTTTGTTCCAGTGCTTTTGGCCACCTCTCCTGTAGCCTGGAAGGGAGTTGCCAAGTTCATTTCTTCCCTGCAACCTGAGCTCCGGAGCAAAGTCCACAGAGAAGGTTTACTGACCAGGCCACTGGAGCTGGTCCTAGGCAAAAGAGACTTTTTTTTTTTCTGGTAGGAAGTTACACAATGCTGGGTAGGCCCTCTGAACTGTGGTCACAGTTCCCCAGAATCCCATGGGGCCTATCCAAGAAAACGCCTATGTTTCTAGCCTTACAATTTGCATTCTCCCCAGAGGACTTCATTTCCCTGACACTGCCCAATAGTTGGTGAAAGTCAGGGACCTCAGGTACAGTGGGAACAGCTGTTACTTGAGCATGAGCCCTCTCATCTCTCTCTCTCTCTCTCTCTCTCTCTCTCTCTCTCTCTCTCACACACACACACACACACACACACACACACACACACACACACACACACATATATATATATATATATATGTATTTCATCCTGTCTTGCAGTTCCCAGTGACAAGTTCACTGAAATCTGCCAGTATGGTTTGGGCTGGTAGAATGAGGCTTTTCTTTGAGAAATTGACATTTCATTTGAATCTAACATTGTTGGCAGAAAGTAGAAATACAAGTGTGTACCCATAAAACTTTCAATGTAATACTTTGGTGCCTCCCCCACTTCTTCTGGGTATTTTTCTTTTCTTGAGAAAAGTTCTGTTGTTCTTACAACCATTTGTTTTTCAACCAACTTCTTATATAGTAAGCCCAAAACGAGTACATCAAAAATCACAAGAATAACTATTTAGCAACCCGATACAGGTCACCCTCCACAGTGAGCAAGATCTGGTAGTGTTGCTTTCTGATGCGTGCAGTCTGTGCTCTGGTGGAGGGGCTGTTTGCAGAAGCGCTTCAGTCTCCAGTATGGACACTGTGGGTGGGCTTCTCACCTAGGGAGAATATAGGGTTCTGTTTCTCAGGTTGACATTCTCCTCAGGAAGGTACAACACTGAAGGACAAGCCACATCTGAAGCCAGGAGCAGAATTCGCTCGCTTTACCTTCCAGCAAGGGAAAGACTCTGCCATCTCAGGAAACCAGAAGCTTCCTTCTGTTGCCCACACTGCATCTTTTTACATGTCCTGTTTATGCAACTTTTCAGTAGCAAACAGGAGCAAAGCACAGTGCAATTGACAGGAAATTAAAAATGGTCTTTTCTCTCTTGAGCTCAGGATCGCTCAAGAGCAACACAAAAATCCACACCTTATTCACACCTTTACACATCTTGTTCCCAAGAGCCACTGCAGATCCTAGCCTCGTACTGATAGTGTTCAGAAAAGTATCTTCCCTGGGAAGAGAAGTTAGTTAGGTACTATGACTGTCCTCTTCATCTTTCCAGATAACTCCTCACTGAGATTCCTTCCTGTGATACACACTTTCATATGCATGCACACATATGTGCAAATGAGCATATATGGTCATGTATGTGGACATGTGCTCTCAGATGCCCACATAGGCATGCTTATACTTAAACATGCACATACTCACTCAAGTGTGTGAGGGAACATATAAGTATATGCCTGCCTATGTGGGTATTGAGTGCACATGTCCATATGCATGTATTCCTATTCATACATATGTGTTCACACATGTTTACCCCATATATTCATTCACACACGAACATATTTATATGTACACAAATGAATGAATATATATGCACGCAAAAAGATACACACTTAATTTTTGTCTCCCATCTCTATCTGTCTCTGTCTGTTCTGTCTTTCTCTCTCTCTTCCTCTGGACCCCAATAAGTCAACATCCACTGCTCCCTTGTTCTGATATGAAGAGTGCTCATACCAAAGGATCTCTATATATCATCCTGGTGTCTTCACAAATGTAGTATGTTCAGTGTTTTGGAAAAGGAATTAAAATTCAACTTTTCTAACAGACTCTAAGTGTCAAGGATGCAGGAAACAGGGCAAATTGTCAATAGTGTATTCTTTATATGTGATTATCAACATTTCTGTGACCATGAAAAACTATTTCCTCTTTGTAGTCTCTACTCAATTAAAATCTTAGAGAACCAACATCTTTTAAGGTCCTTTTAACATTGGTATTTATTTCTCCTGACTCTGGATTCTTCTTGCTTCTAGTCTATCCAAAAACTCCACTGAAGGAGACAGAGCATAGCAAACCTGAAGTTTACAGAGGCAAAAGACATCAAGAGTACACTAAATAAAGCAAGGCACAGAGAGGCCTCTCTTGGAATGCTTGTCTACAGCACAGTTCTATCATAAGCATGCAAGCCACCATCATGCACATGGATTGTTGCTGGGGATCATTCATCAGCAGTGGGATGACACTGATGTGATGAGAACCGTAGCCAGACATCATCTCACACCAGCCCGAGCTGCTGTCATCGCAGAGATGAAGCTGTGAGAACACGACGAGAAGGAAACCCATGTGTACTGTCAGCATGGAAAACAGCATGGAGACACACTCACATTTGAAAGCAGAACTACTGGGTCTTTATCCAAAGGAAAGGCAGTTGATATGTGAAAGCCATACCCCCTTGCACTCTGTTCTTTGTGACACTAGTTATGACACTCAGGACATGGAGCCGACAGAGTGACCATCTGAATCAAGGTTGGTGATGATGATGGTGATGATGATGATAATGATAGAGGTGGTGGTGATGGTGGAAGCTGTGGCAATGGTGATGGTCATAGTGTGTGTGTGTGTGTGTGTGCCTGTGTGTGTGTGTGTGTATGTGTGTGGCCTAACAGCTAGCTAAAATTTTCTTGCTTTACATGGATAGAAATTGAAAACAAACAAGTTTAAGTGCCTTTGGTGGTTCCAATTTTCTGAGTGCTAAGAAGCAGACCCAGAAGCTAATCTCCAAGCCCTGGTAGATAAGGGCCCACTATAGCCCAGAGACTTGGGGCTGTAGGTCCATGTGTTAGTAGCTTATAGTTCTGAATTTAGAAATCGTCAGCTCTGCAGGAGCAGCTCTTAGAATCTCTGGCTTCTAGCAGCTTCAGCAGGGACGCACGCTGATGTTCCAGCTCCTAGGTGGGTGTTGGAACTTTCAGGTACTACAGCGGCTAGGGCTGTGCTATTGGACTTTAGTAGGGTGTTGGGATCTTCAGCCCTTGTTGGTAGCTCATGGTAGGGAGAAGACTGACACAAGCTGACTGAGGCAATTGTGGAAAGTGTTGATCCCTCTGGTGTGAGAGCTATGCTTAGGATATAGCTGTGATTGTGCTATAGCTTCTTCGGGGTTAGTAGTACTTTCAGACTGTCAAAGCTACCATGGGGACAGTCCATCCAGCTGTCTAAGAAGGGCTCTGTGACTGACGATCTTCCACTCAAGGCAAATAGGGATCAGTAACAGGCCCAAGAAAAGTTAATGTGGAAGTTAAGTTTTCACAGATGTAACAACTTAACAGGACAATATTCGGATAGTGCCTGAGAGTGTCCTAATCTTAGCCAAAGATGAAACAGCTTTACACTGTAGTATAAATAACTCCACCTCCCTCTTTCCCTCCCTCCTTCAATCCATCACTCCTTCCCTCTATCTCTTCCTCCCTCCTTCCCTCCCTTTCTGTCAACAAGATGTTTTTTATTTAATGCTTTTTTTATTATCATCAATCTTTACTTACAGTCCAGTCATTATCTACCTCCTGTTTGGCCCTCCAACAGTTCCTCATCCCATTCCTCCACCCCTGTCTTCAAGAGGAGGTCTGAACGCCCTCCCTATTTCCCAGAGCCTCAGATCTCTCAAGGGTTGGGTCATCTTAATTCACTGAGGACAGACCAGGCAGTTATCTGCTGTATGTGTGTCAGGGGCCTCGGACCAGCCTGTGCATGCTGCTTGGTTTTGGAGAGATCTTGGGGGTTCAGGTTTGCTGAGACTGCTCATCTAACCTCCAAGATCTTAAGCCATGTTTGTTTCTTTAATATCAATCTTCTCAAACTTGGTTGTAGTGGAAGGAGACAACTAAGTGCTTCATTTTCTGACAAACGGAGTTTCCTATTAAAAAGGAAAAACAAGGCTTGCTAGTCATTCATGCTTTGTTCTCTTTCCTCCACTTTCTGTTGACGAGTTGCCTTCTCTCCTTATCTTTCCTTATTTCTCTGCTTTGAAATTCAGCTGAGTGCTTTAAACACTGAGTGAGTCCTATTGCTGGGTGTTGGATCTTAGCTCCACAGTGATGAGCCCAAGTAGACCTTTCTCATTGGTAACATTCTAACTGCAAGTACTTAACCCATTTGATCAGCAGCTAATGGGTATCCTGGGGTGAGGAGGGTCATTCTTTTTGCTCTTCTGGGTTAGATAAACTCAGCTTTCAACTCTCACTTGTGAGGCTTTTGCTTCCTGATCTCAGCTCTGTTCAATTTTTGTCATATTTGCCTGCTTTCAAAGCAAATGGTCTCTCACAGTGACAATACCACAGTCAGAAAAGCAGTTCCATTAGAAACATCATTACTTTTGTTTAAGTGTGAGTGTGTGTGTGTGTGTGTGTGTGTGTGTGTGTGTGTGTGTGTATGCAAGTGTTTCCATGGCTAGCTTTGTACTTAATATATGTAGCTCATCTCAGTCCTGAGCTAATAGAGATTCTCTGGTGTCAGTCTCCCCAGTGCTGGGAATGTAGATATGTGTTATGCAATTTTCTAAAGAGTTCTTTAGTGTTCTCTGTGAAGTTGGTCTGAGATACAGGAAAGCATCCTTCTTTTACAAGATGAAGAGAGTGCATAGTTATAACTCCACTTCTGGTATATTGTACAATCTTAGGTGTCCATTTCCCATCCTGTAGAGGAAGAAGGTTGAGGTAGGTCTTCTGAGACATCTTTCAAATACATCCTGATGACTAAACTGCTCAAGCAAACTTACTTAAGGTTCAAAGATTTTTTGGTTTCAAGGTGTAAGAACCAGAAGGAAAATCATACTGATTTGTGGGGTTTTTTTTTCCTTCTATCCAATCTGTCACTGCCATAGGTTGTTCTAAGACTTACCTCCATCCCGTTTCTTGGAAGACAAAGCTTGAAGACCTTTTTTATAAAATTGTAATGATCGGAAAGCTATTCAAAAGGATCTGATGAACCAATATTTATATTCTTTGAAGCCTGCTCCAAAAGCTGCCTTGCTTGTTCAGAACAAGGTCCACTCTGACAGCTGGTAGAATTTGAGATCATGGAAAGACAGATTGATAGATCTTGACTGGAAGATTAGTCTCAATTTCTAGAAGTGACTATGATAGCATGGACAAGCATGGAGCTTGGGCTTAAATCTGTTTTTTTTTTTTTTTTTTTTTTTTTTCTCAAGTTTTTACCTTTAGTTGGTTGTAGCAACTTCTCTTGATGAATACATTTTTTAGAGGATGTTTTCATTTATAGTCAAAAATAGTTTAGATGAATTTAAAATTAAAACTTTTGGAGTTAACATGGTTTGAAACTCTTGGTAAATGTGACCTGACCACCAAGGTGGTGGGAGAAATGAAGTAAGAATCCAACGTCACATGATGGAAATAATTGTCCTTGTTCCCATGTTAATCCACATGCTAGCATCTTTGTGCACTTAGGTTCCAGTTTTAGTCTCTTTAGAATTCATGGTTTTAGAAACTCACCTGAGCCTAGGCTTCCAATTGGGAGATACTGAGCCAGAATTCTGGTCCTGAAACAGGATGCAGAGTGATTAGAAGCCATTAGAGGATGCTGTGTGTGAGTTGCTTGGTGACACAATAGAGGCTGAAAGATATTCACCCCATGGCAAATGTACCAGAAAAAAAATAAAAAGCAAAATGAGGCAAAAGGAGCGAGCAGGAGAGGACTTGAAGAGGATGAGGGGGCTGAAGGTTCAGCCAAAAGAACACTTCAGGGCATTTATAGTGATAATGGACTGTCTGTCACCTGACACCTCCTCTTCACACAAGACCACAATTTTGTGATCCTTGCTCACCTAAAAAGTCCCAGATATTTCTTACATCATCACTTTAGGTAACAAAGAGTGAAACCACTGCTCACCTAGCAGGAACTGGCCAAGGCCTTCCTACTGAGAAAGGAATTCTAGCCAAAGCAGCCATGGAGGTAGGGATAGGATGGTTTACTTCTAGCTGCAGTGAGGCTATGGAATGAATGTGTTGGATAATGTGGTAATTCATTATTCCCTCCAGCCCCTGGATTTAAAACAAAGTGTATCAGCAGAAGGAAAGCAAGCCATCAAATTGACTGAAGAAAAGGGAATCACCATGATGCTTTGCTAAAGGAAGCTGCAGATTAACTGAATGAGATTGAATTAACAAGCCATTTTTGTCTCATGGCAAGTACTGTGAATGTTTCCATATTGCTATATTTGGAATAAATGCAAGCAGATGGGTCAGGAGTATGTTGGATAAAACACAAGGAGGATATTATTTTGATATGAGCCAGATTTTAATTACATTGGATCCGCATGTTTGTGCAATGGTTGAGTCCTGAGTTACATGGGCTGGGTGGATACTCTCATGCCTTTCTCTGTCTTCTGCAGAGCTCTGTGCTTTCAAAGGTGAAATGAGGCAATACCTACATGTCTTTAATAATTTTCAATTCAACCAGAATTTTCTGAGTATGGAGCAGATTTCCACATAGGATTTTCTAGGTGAAGAATTCACAAGGCTCTTCCTGTATTAGATACTTTACTCTTAGCTGTGACAAAATTCTGTCAAGTACAAGTAAGGGCAGGCACTTTGGGTTCATTGTTCAAGAGGATACAGTAAAACATGGTAGGGAGTCATAATTATAAGAGCATGTGTAGTTGTTCACTTTGTACCAACAGGAAACAAAGTGAGTAGGAAGTGAGTTCTTGATAACAAACTTCAAAGCTCATCATCAGTAACCCACCTTCAGTGAGGTTGTACACCTTAAAGCAATGGTTCTCAACCCATGGGTCACAACCTCTTTGGGGGTCGTATATCAGATATCCTGCCTGTCAGTTTTTGCATTATGATTCATAACAGTAGCAATATTATAGTTATAAAATAATAACAAAATAATGCTATGGTTGGGGGTCACCACAATATGAGAAGCTGTACTAAAGTGACTTGGAATTGGGAGGGTTGAAAACCACTGCCCTAAAATTTCTACAGTCTTTTCAAAGAATTTAAGCACATGGACCTACAGGATGCATGCTGTCTTCAATCTATGATACTATGTTAAATGGATTATGAGGAGAAAATTTTTCAGTACAAGTGCCTGGAAGGATAGAAATGCTCCACACTACGACAGACAGGTAAGCTTTGAGAACAAAATGCACAGCTTGTGTAAATAAGAAACTGACTCTTACATTGTGTTTTAATTTTCATTAGCTCAAGTTGAAGGAGTCACGTGTGTCCTAGTGAGGATTTGTGTGAAATGCAGATCCTTATCTCATAAGAGAACTAGAGACTCTGAAAAAAAAAAAAAAGGAGACAGTAGGCAGTTTATTTTAAGGGCTTTTCAAGCCCAGACATTAACCTGGGATGGCAAGTGTATTGGTTTGAGGGCAGAAACTAGTTTCCTATGAGCCCCTACATCAGGCGCTCTTTTTCCATGTTTGCTGAGTAATCAGGAGGGTATAATCTCACATGCAATCTACGTCATGGTTTCCCTCTGCTGCATGTGTTTGTCTTTTCCTTAACTAAGAACTTTCGTGACTTCATCTTTACACTTATATCCTGTTTATTTTAAAGCTTCAGGGGGCATTACCTCACTGTGATTGTTAGGCAAGCTTCCCTAGTAGAAATTTCTACTCTACACATCCATGTAGTTGGGTTGGAACAATTTGACTAGCAGTTTATGTGGGGGACATGACAAGAATAAAAGACTCTGACCCAGGCCCAGTGTTCCTTCCCATCTCTTACATGACTTCAGATGACTCAAGGCCCACTGGAAAATGGACTATTAATTTATTTTGTATCCTACAGAAGTGGAGGGCACACTTCTAAAGAGAGCTGATGTCTGTGATGATTTTTATTCTGCGAGGAATGTTGACTCAAGCCAGGAGAAGAAGATGGACACTGTGTTTGGAAAGCAAATGCAGACGTCTCTGGACAAGACTAAAAAGACAATTGTGGATTAAAACTGGGTGTGGGCTGAAGAGCCCAGATAAAAGTCAAATCTTATGCGAAAAAAAAAAAATTAAATAGAGGTACCTGGGAAAACAAGAAGATGATACTATTTGGATGATGATCGCAGCTATAATTCACTTCAAGGCTCTTCTTAAAATGTAAAATATGCTTTTTTTAAAAAATGAAAGATAGGGTCTTTGTTTGGTTCTTGATTTCAGATTAGCATGGGCTTTTATGTTTGTTTGTTTTCTTTTTTGTTTTTACTTTACCAGGATCTTCTAAACTTGAGTCATAAAATATCATCTAGCTTTTATGATAGAGAGACACTGAGAGAGAGGGGGAATCCAAACTTGCCTATGTGTGTATTGAACATATGGTAAAATCACAGCAGAAGTTCCAGCTAACTATTCTTTAAGGAGGTCCAATCCAACAGGTAGTTTCAACCAACTGGATAAAAATGGTGCTGTCTCTGGATGTGCCCAGGGTCTGGGCCATAGAACCATATAGTAGTCTCTAAGCTAGACAAGCAGGTTTAAGCACAAACTCCTAAATATAAAGGCATCTATAGAGCACCTATATTTTTATTTTCAAAAGAAATAATTTGGAGACAACTGAGCATGGCATAGGCATTCCATTATGAACTGTCAGTATCATTCAAGTTGAGCATGCTCAAGTGAGTTCCTGTTGGCCATTTTAATCTTCAAACACAAGGTTTATAACAATGAGCTTAGCATGTCCCCAAATCAATATGCCACTATTCCTTCTTGAACTGTGACCTGGAACTTGGCATGTTTAGAAGCATATTCCTTAACTGAGCATGCTCAGGAATGTGTCACAGTCAAATGTTTTTCTGTGTGAATATCTGTAGGCTCCTCAAAGAAAATCTGTACTTGTCCTTGGTTTGAAGAGGGCATTGCTTGGGAAATAATTTCTCCCTTATCTGCCACAGGTAAGAGCCCCCTTTCCTTTATTTCTTAGCTGTTTATTATGGCATCTATACACCAAGAGCCATAGTCATTCAGACAAGTCCTTTCCAATCATCCACACAGCTTCAGCTAAATTCTAGACTATAGAGCAAGCAAGGATCATTACATCATGTCCTGCCTGAATCCCTGAACTCTCAGAATAAGGAAATATATAAAAAAATTAAAAAGCACTGAATGTCCATTCATTCTTTCAGTCCCATGGTCTATAATATAAATGTCTTGAGAGAAATGAGGGGAATTAGTTTTAAAGCCTATCTATATTTTAATGGAGGGAGAGTCTGGAAGGCTTCCTCAGTTCCAAGCAAGGAAGCCATAATAAGCAGAAGAGGCAAAAATTGGAGTGAGCAAGGGCAAGGAGTTGGAGTAAGTAGGGATTTACTGAACTTGGAGTGTAAAGGGATCATTCTTCTTCTTAAAGTAATAGGTTGGAAGCAAGCAAGAAGCACAGAAGCCAGACAATGTCTATGGTAACTAGCACTGCACAGGAACTGAAAATCTTCCTTTACAGGATACAGTGTTTGGTTAAGATCTTGCCTGAAAGAGGCTGAGAACAGCAATGGAATGACATCTACTGCACACACTGCAGAACGAGTCCTTTAGTGTTCTTTTTCCTGAGCCTGAAATCTCTTAAAATGCTTCAATATGACCCAAACTTTGGGATAAGATACACAGCTAAGGATAAGGGTTTGGTCCACCCTTATTAAGGTTATTTCATACAAGTCCAATAGCAACCATTTATCAAATAGTCTCTTTGAGAAAACAGAGGTAATGAAGGAGAAATGAGCAGTCAGACTACATCCGACCCAATTGTTCATACAAGTAGAAAAGTAGAAACAAAAACAATTTGTTTGTATGAATAGAGTGGGCTTATTTTTCATGCATGATTCACCAAATTCCTGAGCTGGTTATTTTGGGAGAATACAAATGTGAGAATTCTGCTTATTACTTGTGTTTTTCTTGTAAATCCAAGCAAATCTCTCTCTCTCTCTCTCTCTCTCTCTCTCTCTCTCTCTCTCTCTCTCTCTCTCTTCTCTCTGTCTGTGTGTGTGTGTGTGTGTGTGTGTATAAATGTTATATTTCTGACCTTTGGCAGTCATCAATCTTTCCTGCACCCCATTTTAAATAGTTACCTGCAATAATGGATTTGTTTTCCACACTGTACACAATGCAGAAAAAGCCTGGCCTGTTTTTCTTGCTTGTTTTCTCCCACCCAGTCTCTAAATAAGAGTGAACCATTCCCTACCATGTGTGTGGGTGGAAACTCCTCTTGGAGCAGGGAGAAAAGAAACGCAGGCAACTGTGAGAGGCATTTGAGTGAATATTGGTATGTGGCTTCTTGCATTTACAATATTCCAGGGACAGAAGAGTAACACAGTCAATTAATGTTAAAATATATTCAGTCAAGAGCACTGTTGTTACCATCGGCTAGGCATAGAGAACTTGTTTCTGCAAGCTCTCCAGTTATTTTGTGGAAAGCATAAATGTTTAAGTGTGGGTGCCAAAGATATAAGTGGTAATATTTTGCTATATTTTTTGGATTGCTATATACTATTTGCAGTATCTCATCAATGATTTAAGAAATCACAGCACTTAAAATAAGCACCATCAAGAATGAAACAAACTGAATGTATTTGTAAAATATTTTTTAAAAACTATATATAATATATGAATTCTGAAGTACTTATAATCTTCAGGTATAGATGGATTGTGAAGGACTGAAGAGATGGCTCTGAAGTCAGCAGCAGTGCAAAATTTTACAAAGGACTTGAATGCAATTCCTAGCACCCAAATGTCAGTTCACAGCTTCTGTAACTCAATTCACAAGGGCCTGGTGTTTCTTGGGGCACTGCACACACGTGGTACACAGATATATATATGTGCAGATAAATACTGATACACTCAGAAAATGAAAAAAGGAGAAAGTTTTATGCAGTGCCAATGGGAGAAGAAGAATTTGACTTAGCTGGGTGTTTGATATAGTCCTATTGATCATTATTTAATAAAACCTAATTTTACTATTTGAGGTATTAACCAGTGTGGCATTTGCCACCTTCTATCATCTAGCAGATTTTGCAATTACATTTCTTATTATTCATGCACAAAGACTTGTCAGGGACTGTAGCCACCACAGCATGACACAACATTGGATGTAGTACACCTTCCCATGTTTATATGCATATATATATATGCATATGTTTATATATATCAGATGAAATCATCCTGACATGCAGACCACACTCAATATAGGAATCAAAGTGAATTAATGTTATCTGTCTGACATTATTTTTATATAGCAAAAAGTAAATGGGGACTGTGATTCGGTGACTCAGAATATTCATGAATATCTTAAGGAACATCAGTCAGCATGAGCACACTGTCAGTCACCATATGTTGGTGTCTGTATATGTGTTTATTTAGGTACATGGGCTGCCTTCAATATATATGAGTCATACTTGATAAATACATGTTATATATTGAACCTAGAACACTGATTATCTTTATTCTTAAATTTTCTTTTCAAGAACAATGGAACTTATTTTACTTACAAAAAACAATCCAAGCTTCAAACAAAGCACTTTAGTTGAGTTTGCATGAGCAGTAATAAAAAACTGTTCATAAATATTAGTGTGATGAAAACCTACATATAAACAGAGTGGTGGGGGAGAATAATGACTTATTTCATATGTCTACAATCTAATCCCTTAGACCTTTGATTATGGTAAAGTTAATGGCAAAAGAATTTGAAGATATCCATGAGATTATTCACTTCAGGATGCATTGCAGAAATAAAATCTAAGCAGGGTGAATTAAAAATCCTATTACTCTCAGAGATCCAGACAAGATGCTCAGGAAAGCAAGGTTATTTTCAGCTACATGCTGAGTTTAAGGAGAGCTGGGTTTCATAAGACATTGTCTCAGACAAACAACAATAAATTAACAAAAATTAAAAGTAATATTATGATCCAAAATAATTCATTTTAATTATATGTGATCTTAGAGGGCCAAGGTATTCTCATGTTGGGGTCAAAGAGATTTGAATCAATACAAGTCTAACTCACAGAAGAAGCATGAAAAAAGAAATAACAAAACTTCCTGGAGCAAAGGTAGGTTCCCAGATACCAATAAGCTAAATATGAAGCTGAATCTCCAGATATTAACTAACCAGGAGCAGACTTCATTTTAACCAGGAACAAAAAAAAAAGGGCCTTTGGGTATTAATTAGTCAGGAGTTAAGATGGACCCCACATGCTAACCAGCCAGGAGTGAAAATTTTAGTCATATCACTGGGCAGACTCAAGACAACCTGAAAGAGTCTATAAATAGATTTTTCTTAAGACTTCTAGGAGCATGGACCTTTAGACAGTTAGATTTCAGCCCTGTAAGCCTAAAAGGAAAACCTGCTAGACCATCATGAAGACTTCTGGGCTACAGAATTTGGTGATAATAAATGGTTGTTTTCATTTGATAAATTTGTGGCACTTCATTATGAGAGCAAAAAAATTTGAGTGGTGATCTGACTACTGAATACACACACACACACAAATACACACAAAGGCACACATTTTATATACATGCACACATATAAACACACACACATATATGTGCATTATGTTTTTATACTTAAATGAAGTCAATCAGTCTTTGGTAGACTCATCTCTAACTTCTAGAAATACAATGCCAAGATTCCATTATACTTTTGTGTAATTTTGGTTCCAATGGCCTAAAGCTTGCAATTACAGAGGCAGAATAATAAAGCTTCTAATTTTTGCTACCTAAAGAAATTTGGACATGTTGATTTTCCCAGAGATTCTCCAGTGAATTTCCTGAGGAATTTCCCTTTTGAGCACCTTTTGGTCCAAGCAGTTGGCATCTTGAGAGTTTGCAGCTGACACCAACTATGATATGATGCCAACACAAACACCTCTATTCATAAACAGCCATGACTACTATACCTTCTGTGAGATGAAGGGAACCTAAAATGCCTGCCTATAAAAGTAACTCTTCATTTCTGAGGTTGAGATGGGTGATCTTGATGTCAATGAGAAATAGTTCTGGCTCTTTTGGAGTTCCCTCCCCAACTAAACTCTAATTTTGATCTTTCTCCTATGCAATCATGTGCTAAAGCTGTTTGTGGATTTATTTGATGTCTTTTCTTGACCCATGTTTCTTGGTAGCAGAATCTGTGTCTCTTGGTTATTCACACTAAGTCCTGCAATCGAGCCTCTCAATAAATGCAAAAGCAAAATTATATGGCGTATCAATTACTACTTTGTTGATGTTGTAAAATTACCATAACGGAAACAATTTGTAAATTTGATCTGACTGAGGCTTCCAGAGGGTTCCAATCCATACTGTCAGGGAAGGCATGGCATGGCAGCAGAGCAGGAAGCTTGTTACTTACATCTTTATTCACACATAGAAGCAAAGATCATAAACTGAAAGTGAAGGGAAAGTATTAAACTCTCAAAGCCTGGCCCCAGTAACCTTGTTCTAGCAAGCTTGCACCTTCTAAAGGTTCCATAACATCTCTAGATATCACTACCAACTGGTAACAAACTTTTCATAAAAAAGACCTTACAGGGAAAATACATTTTCCAAACCATCATGGCTATCACAAAAAGGTAAAAGCTTAGTCATCATACATAACTGATTTTTCTATGTCATGCCTGAGACTCAGTCTCAAGGGAAGCACTGATAAATCAATTGTTTTCTGACTCTCAGCTCACATGGTGGCATGATACTGAAACAAATAAGAAGCATCATAATGAGTAAATGTTAATGGTGTTAGAGATTGAGAGCCATGCAAATGCTCTACGACTTAGCTACCAGCCCATAAGGAAGTAAGAAGCTGCAGCTCAGAAATAGAACCAAACCTAATTTCTAAAAAGCACACATAAAAAAGACTATTATGAGAGCCAATTTTAAAGGTCTCTGGAGTATGGAAAAAGAATGACATGGAAGGCATTTGGCACTATCCAAGTGTTCAGAACTAGTTGACTTTGGAAAGTCAGCAGGAGACAGCTACTGCTATATGGGTGTATATAGGGTGCTTGGATTCCACAAGAAGTAGCTCTTTTAAAGTCAGAAGCTGGGTGTATAATCATGGTCTCTCCTTGCTGCTTTTATGGCATCTTGACACAAGCTAGAGTCATCTAAAAGAAGAGAAACAAAATCATGAAATGCCTTAGTAGGATCCAGCTGTAGTGATTGATGTGAGAAGGTCCAGCCCATTTTGGGATGTGCCATCCGTGAGGTGCTGGTCCGGGTTCTATAAGAAGGTAGTCTGAGTAAGTAGTAATAAGAAATCCAGTAAGCAGCACTCCTCCATGACCTTCACATCAGCTCCTGACTCCAGGTTTCTGCCCTGTTTGAGTTTCGGTCCTGGTTTCCTTCAATGATGGACTAGAATGTGAATGTGCAAATCAAATAACCCTTTCTCCCCAACTTGATTTTTTTGTCATGATGCTTTATGATTAAGACATACTGTAAAGCTAAGAAACAATGTCTGACTTTAAAAGAGATACTTCTTGTGGAATCCAAGCACCCAAACATTTTCAGTGGGATGTAAGTAATTGTATTGTTTGGTGATTCAAGATAGAGACATCAAGTGAGTCAGTGGCAATGATGAATTCAGCTCAGCTTAATAGATATGTTGTTAGTGATTTAAATAATCTAGTTCTTTCTCTGTGTTGCAAGACAACAAGGGAAGAAACTGCAGGAGCTGTCAGGGTAGCTCAGTGATGGGACAGTGCTTGCAGTATAATCAAGAAGGCAAGAGTTTGTATGCCATTGCTCACGGAACCAGCTGCCCTTCCTGCAAATGCCTGAAATTCCAGCCTGGGAGATCCAACATTCTTTGACAGCTTCACAAGTGCACTGATTTGCACACCTGCAGATACATGTATGTACACATACACACACACTCTACTACACAGAGGATCATGCTCTCCTGCGATATATCTATTCTTCTCCTTCTGTGTGTCTCAAATATTCAAGAAATAATGCCTAAGTAGGTCGGGTCATTGAGAGCAGACACTTTTCTTACGTTCTGTATTCATGCCTGGCTACAAACTCAATACTCAGTGTGTTGAAACAATGTCACAGAACCTGTACTATCAGGAGGCCTGTGATTGTCTTGAATTGGGTCTCTTCGTATAACAAAACATAGGAAAGTCTTCTGAATTAGATAGAAGCATGGGGCACTAATAACAGGGAGTAGAGACAGAAGGGTGTTATGTAGACCTCAGGACACCTGCTAGTACTGTGGAAGCCATGGATGTCAGGATTAAAAACTTGGGAATGGTTGTGAAGGGACCTCACCAATAAATTATAAATGCTGCTGTGAATCTGCAAGAATTGGCATTTTTTATGCTGGTGCATTTGTATGGCATGAAGAGGAGGCATGAGAATGTAGGGTGTGGGAATGGTGCTTTATAGTGGGCTATTGTGGCAGCTCTGGAAGGAGGCTAAGAATGAGAGAAATGTATATTATGCATTAGCAGAGGCCTCGATTATAATGGGTGAAATGTCTGAGCTGTGTGTGGGTGAGAGAAATATGGGTGCCTTTAACTAGACTTGCTTCTCAACCCTAGTTGTTGGGGGATCTGGTTCTCCCCTTTCATGCAATTGCCAGAGATGACACTGGCAGCTAAAGGCAGGAGTTGCTTTCTTGTCGCAGGCTTGTCTTCCAACCAAGGAGATCATTGCCTCAATCTGTGTGGATCAGCAACAGGCAGATGCCCAGTGCTGGCCACATGTGGTGGGGACTGTTTTCTGTCTCTGGATGAGAGCAAGCCTTCTGTGAGCTGCCAGTTGGCAGTCCTGACAGCTGCCAATAGCAAACACATCAGGAATAACATGGAAGGAAATGACTGATTCATTTCCCAGGAGCAAGTCCTCGCACAGACAGCCCAGAAGCGGTATTGCAAATTATTCATCAAAGTATTCTTTTGATAACTGAATGTAGGCTCTTAGACTTTTTTTTCTTCTAAAAGCAAACAGCTCGTGTAACATGCTTTGCTGCATGGAGCAGTGAGACTGGAGTGTAGCTGCTATGAAGTGGGAAGCACAATCTTACAGTTAACATGGATGGTAACTTGATACAAGTAATGAGCCGGGAGCTTGTTAAGTGTAGAAGATTATCACACACGAAAATGGAGTGCTGGCCTGTAAAGTGATTTGTAGAGAAGTCACTACTAACATGCTTCTAGCTGTTCCCTTTCACTAGACATAGATGTCAAAGTACTGTGTCCTGTCCCCAATTTCTTGTTTATTGGGTCCCTGGCTAGCAGCCACAGGGGTCATTTCTGGTCTTCCCATCTGTTCCTCAGAATACCAATTAGTAAGAAGTAGCCTTGAAAAGCAGAGCTTTAACTACATGTGCATACTGATATTGAGGAGCAGTGGCCTCAGATCCTCTTTGGGGTATTGATATGAGCTTTACATATAAACAGAGGAAGAACTGGGGCAGGGACAAATGGTTTGCAAAATGACGTAGTTTTTCTCAAGGTGTACTGTGGCTAATCATTACTCCCTTCTCCTTTGCCTCTTGATAAATCCGTGCTTGTTTTTGAAATCTAATATACCCCAGGAAATCATATCAGGGCTTCACTGCTCACTTTCTTATTAGGGAAGACCTCAGTGGTTGGAGGGTCTTTGCTGCAGGAATCCAAGTATGCATCTATTCATTTGCATATTCTCTTAGCTATCCAGCACTCATTCACAAAGTTTTGCATCCATTTTCCCACATCAGGAGCTCTATCAGCTGAGGCCAAAGCCCTGGAAAGGCCAAAGCCAGGCAGTGTCTGTCCTGATGACACTAAAAGATGGGCATACAGCTTATTTCACAGACAATGACACAAGGTAAAGGAAAGGAGGATGAAGAAAGCTACTAGGGGGTTCGGATGCAGGTGGGAAAGAGTAAAGAGCAACTGGAGAAAGATGACTGAGCCAGACTTGACTAGAGGTGTGGGCAAAGCAGAGAAACAATGGGACCAGTGCTGGGATGGAAAACATCCCATAGCACTCACAGCAATTACTACATGAAAGTGCTGCTCTTCCATGGGCTCAACTGGGCTCTGCAAGAGTTCCCAGGGCACACAGGGTTTCATGCTATAATAATGCTTTTGCTTTTCACAGGTGCAAAGATTTCATATGAGAGGTGATGCAATCATGTGTGGTTTAGAAAAGGTTTGCTCTGAACTCGTATGGGTACCAGAAAAGGATACTTTGGGAGTCAGGCACAAATCAAAAATGTCATGGAATTTGTTTAAGCAATGTGTATGTTATATAATGCCTTAAGTTAAAAAAGAAACAACAAATCAAATTGAGAAAGGAAAACTTGACAATTAATATGCTGAGGTCTTTTTGAGTGTGGAATATTAAACACTTAGATACATAGGTGAGGATTATCTAGAAGCTGCTGGATATTGAAAAATTGAAAATATAGCATTTTCCTAATGACTAATGATGAAAATTTGGAGTCACCCTTCTTCACTGAATTTTCTGCAGGACAGTTACCAGATGTAAAATCTCCAGAGTATGAAAACTGCTATGAATTCACCATAAGCCAAAATAATTTTGAATATAATGTACTACTTTGAAATGTGTGTCACAATATATAAAGCATGTCAGCACCATGCATGTCTTTTATATACTTTAGAGTAGAAAATAATCATAATCATTAATCTTTATGCTCAAGAACTTAGAAAAATACATGAAACATGTAGAAGGATAAAGAAATAATTATATGACTTAGTTCTCTATAGACAAAAGGTTTGCTGGACACCAAGAAAACTGTGAATTTTCAGTAGGCCTACACACATGCACATGAGCACATGTAAACACACACACGCACACACACACACACACACACACACAAACACACACAGGAACACAGACACGGACACAACTACTGTTTTCTTCATTATACTCTGAATTTCGTTGATATATTTTGCACTATTTTTCTTGTTCATGGAACCACAAATAATGACTTAATTTTTAGAGACACATCTTTTAAATTGTAAGTCACTCTCCCTTGCTCTATCACCTGCTTGTATTTCTTGCAATTAACCAAATAAAGAAAAAAAGTATAAAGAGAAAGAAGGAAAAAAAGAAAGGAAAGAAGGAAGAAAGAAGAAAGGAAGGAAAGAAAGAAAAACATATAAGCTGTTTTAACTTGAAATGGTCAATACCTTTGGAAGAAATGTACCTTTGCATAATATAACATCAGTGACAGACACTGTAGCTTCAGACAGATCTGAGTTTAATTTAGCTTTACATAATAGTGACACTGTGACTTGTAACAAGTAATTCGACCCTTTTAAACTCGAGTCCCATATTAATACCATGGATGTCTTGAGATCTTTGTGGGGGGGGGGACTCAAATAATGTAATGTGAGTCAGAGACTCGGCATGACACTGGTTACACTGTGAACACAAAGTAAATATTAGCAACCACTATCCTTTCCTTGACAGATGTATGGTTATCATTAATTCTAGTTTTTATAAACAATCCCCATTTATCTCTTTTTATACAGTCAACATTGATCATTCTTCATGGCTGAGTTGAGGGAGTCTCTCTGGCCTTTTGGACCAGGATGTCTCTCTGGTGTTCTTGGTATCTAGGTTGGGAAGAGACTAAAAACATATTATTGAATTACTGAAAAAAAGAAAATACCCTGTCCCCTGTTTTCATGAACTGTTGCCTGTGGGAACAAGTGGGAAATCCCACTGGAACTCTTAAAATGGACTTCCTCTTCATGTATCAAGAAGCAGTCAAATTCAGCTTTAGTGGGAATAGGGAGAATGGGTTAAAAATTAAGGTCAAATATCTGTAGTGCCTTTCTCGGGAAATAAAAATAAGGACAGAAATGGAGATGATGTTGACAGAGAGATGACACTGAATGACAAGGTCATGGGCAAGAGTTTTACATTCCTTTCAACAGAAACTTAACTATAAAACTGTATTCTAACACCAGTTTGCTGAAATGACTTTGTACCGTTCCAACATAAATACACAGATAGCTTTCAATATCCACTTTTAAGAAAAGAAAATGTGTTCATTATATCCACATCTTTCTAAATTGGAAGTCTCAATAGGTGGGGTGAAGTTTTTATATCAGGATAGGCTGTAACTAGGCAGGGTATTTCCAAAGTAAGTGTGGAATGAGGTAGAAGAGTCTTGTCTCATACTGGAGAAGAGTCTGGGTGGTCATATAAGACTAAAAAAAATGTCTAGAGGGTAGCTCAGTTGGGAGACTCCTCACTTAGCATGTGAGAAGCCTTAGCCTCAGTCTCTAGTACTAATAGACCAGGAATAGTGTTGTGTGTTTGTGATCACATCGCCCAAGAGGCAGAAGCAGGAGGATCAGAAGTTCAAGGTCATTAGGTTCAAAGCAAGCTACAGATACAAAGGCCCTGTCTCAGTATGGAAAGAAAAAAAGGCAAAGAAGAAAAAGAGCATCGAAAATAGTAAAAAGGTAAAATGTGGGGCATTATCACAAGCCCTCATTGTGAAGAATCCAAAGCACTGAATATGCTGAGGAAGATTTCAATTTGCTATTGGCTGGCCCAATGTAAACCTTCTGTTGGCTCTATGCAATCTCAGTAAATTACACATTGCTCATGAGTGCTTTTGTTTGAATGGATTATTTTAGCAAAGAGCATGAACTGAAAGAAACCGGAAAGATAGCATTTTTTTTTCTCCTTTCTGAAAGTAGTAAGACACATCTTTAAATGAGAGGAAACAAGAGATTAGAGGGTGGAGTGCCTCTGAGCAAAGAAAAGTCTTTGTTTCTTTAAGGAGGAAGGGATAGGAAGGTGATAAGAAAGCCAACACAAGAGGAAGAAAAGAAAAATTAATCACAACTGTGCTCTCCTAGCCTTGTTGTCTGTCTCAAGCTATCTGTCTGGGCAGATTGCTCAGGGAGGGAACAGTCCATGTGCAAACATCAAAGAGAAACGATGACACTTCCCATTGCCCTGGCCTGAACCCAGCATCCTTGCCTCTGAATACAGGAATAATCTGAATGGTCTTATTGCTTCAGGAAAAGAGTTCCGAACAGAAATTCCTGTTAGAAAACTGAGGTATATTAAGACGCATCAACATGAGATACATACATAAGCTCAGAGGTAGAACATTTGTCCAGCGTCCATGAGGCCCTAAATTCAATCTCCAGCACTAGAAAAAACAAAACCAACCAACCCACCAACCAACCAAACAAACAAAATACCCAAGCATGCATCTTGGACTAGTAGCCAGCTGTTTCTTCCAGCTCCCACACTGATTGCAGTATTCCATGATGACAGGCCTTTGGCCACTCTTTATTACTTATATTCACATATGTTTCAGACTCTGTTTTTATTAGAAGTGACAGCAAGCTATCATCAGTTCAGGCCTGTCTAGTTTCACCATTAATGATGTATACCATAAATCTCACATAGAACCATATACACTCACACACACACAGACATTCACATACATACATTCATGCACACACACAGGCACACATACTATCTTTACTACTTGTTTCTTATTTCTTTAAAATATCTAGAAATTTTAGCTCTAAGTGTTCAAATTGAAGCAAAGACTGACGTTTGAACACCAGGATTGTCATGAATTTTCCCCATAATACAATGCCATTTTATTAGGGGGCATTTGGGAATATATTTGAGATCGTGCTTTTCCAACCTTGAAAATATTGAAGGAATCTGTCTCTGCAAATATGAATGACTGCCAGTGAGAAGACCATTTCACTTGATGAAGAAAAATAAATTACCTAAATATATTTGTGGCTCTGTCTGAGGCACCTCAGCCAGATAGTAAAAGCGTTTTACCAACAGCCTTTTGTTTCTTAGCTCTGCTTCTCAGGAGTGATTGTTCTATCCTTATTTCTGCAACCCCAGGTACAAGACTCTCTCTCCACTGGCTTAAGAAGACATCATATTACACTAAGTAGCATTGGCTCTGGATGACCCACCTACAAATTCTGCAAGATAGAAGGGAACAAGTTGGGCTTCCAATCCAAAGGTCATGGTCAAACTCAGAGGCACTGAGGTTAATGGAGGAAGAAGCTTCCAGAAAAGTGCTTCCCATGTGATAGCTAAAAGGTAAGCAGGGTGGGTCTGAAGAAATAATACCCATCCACTTCATGGACAGCTCCAGCTCCTCTCTTCCATTATTTTACATGCTTAGGTTCTCCCATAGACCAGAGGGTTCCACACTTGGTTCTCTTGTCTCAGATGCATTTTCTTTGCTATATTGTTTTTGCTTTGCAAAGTTCTATGTATACTTTAAGAGCCATGCACCATTACCTCTTCCATAAGGGTTCCCGATTATGTGCTCCTGCATATACAAGAAGCTCATTGTCCTTTTGAAAATGGGAGGCATGTGATGTTGGGAGAAATAAGGTCCAACAACAGAGAGTCAGTACTACTTCCTGAATGCACAGAATAAAAGGGTCTTTGGTGAGTGTGTGTTGAGAATAATAGGTTAGGAAGATCTTGGTTACTTGAAGCTTATCTATTTCAACCACTTCCTTACTCAGATCAGGAAACTGAGGCTGAAGTGGGTTTCTTTCCAACTCTGACAGTAAATGGTCTGAGCCACCAAAAGGAAGGACAGATTGACCCAATTCTTGGCTGAGAAACCACAGCTATGTAGCTTTAACTTCCTGTTTTAAATGCCGTGGCAGGATAAAGCTGTGGTCTATGCTACCATAAGTCAAAACTCTCTCTCTCCCTCTTTCTTCCCTTCTTTTCCTCCCTCCCCTTCCCTCTACCCTTCCACCCTCCATCATCCTGGAAGCACCACCAACATTAGAGCTGTGATTCACACTATTTGCTCTGTGTTGCTCCTGTGCCCGCTCAAATCTACCATTGTGACTCACTGCTTAGTGAAGGGACATAATAAATCTTGCTGGGAATTCAAAACATGCAAACAGATTGTCATGGGAACTATGGGGACTTAAAGCAAAGGGATAAAATTGACTCTTTGTGACAAACATTATTCTATTTTTATGACAGTATCTGCATGGACATTCTCTTTGGAGCAGGCCAGAATTGTCCGGGAATAGAACTACAGAAATTCAGTAATACTCAAAATAAAAAGTGGAGTCTTACTTGGATTCCTGTCGGGTAATACTCAGGCACAAACACGCAGGAATGGCTCCCAAAGTGGTTTTATAAAAATCCACAAGCCCCTTCTTCTACTGTGTGAGTCATGTGTGGGTTCTGCCCTGTCTCCACATTTGGAGTTTCTTACAGACTCAGCCACATGCATCATTCTACCTTCTGCTTCCTGGTTCTGTAGAATGTATCACTGCCTGTTTCAGAGACACTGTCTTGACTGTACCTGACCCATACTGCCTCATTTAGACATTTATTCATTGTGCCAGACCATTCTTGCTGGCCAGCAGGCTTTGCTCCAGGTATGAGCTGAACATGATGTAACTATGAGAATATCAAACACTACAAGACTATGCTGGTTAATGCTATGAGGCAAAAGAAAGTTGAAATGGCAAAAGTTCCAGGGAGTGGAAGTGGAGACAACCTTGTATTATCTGTAGCATCTGGGGAAAGACGCTCTTCGAAGATAATGAGGAGTCATGAAGGTAACCACTGGGATCATCTTGAGGTTGTCCTCTCAAACAGAAGAAGGATGGAAACTTGTTAATATGAAGAGACAACATGGAAAAGGGATATTTTGGACTTCTTTCAGGTATCAAAAGAAGGGAAGGGAATTCTTTGCTTGACCCCAAGCCGCAGATGGTCAATGTTTTCCAGATTAACTACTTTCCAACTTTGTGAGTTGTATGGAAATACTCATGTATTTCTGATCTGCATGTACATTAAATTGATGTATATGTAAGTATGTGTTGCATATGTGCTAATGTGAGTCATTGTATTTCTGTGTGTGTGTGTGTGTGTGTGTGTGTGTGTGTGTGTAGATATTCATGCCAGAATTCAGTGCTGGTTGTGTGACTTCCTTCATGTTATTTTTTAAGGTCAATCACTGAACCTAGCACTCCAGATTTAGCAAGATTTCTAGGCCAGTGGGCTTCATAAATTCTCCTGTCTATGCCTCCCCAGTGCTGAGAACACAGCCACCTGTCACCATGCCTGGATTCTTATGTGACTCCTGAAAATCCGAACTAAGGTCCTCACATGTACAGGGCAATCTATTTACTCACAGATTTGTTGATATTCCTCTCCTTCTACTTCCTCCTCCTCCCCCTTCATCCCCCCCTCTTCGTCTCATCCTCTTCCTCCTCATTACCCTGCCTGCTCCACAGAACCGTTGAGTATGTTATATGCAAAAATAAATCAACTACATGTCTGTACAAAATTAATGTGCTTGAAAAACATATTGAATTAATTAAATTCCTTAGTTCTGACAAGTTTTTCTTGCAAAACAAAACAAACCTTAACCACACACAAATTCAGCAGTGATGAAAACTGAAAGAGGAACACAAATTTTATCTACTCCCTAACCAAGAAAATTTTACCATAGGAGTCATCAAAGAAGCCCTCTCTCAACAAAGTCTAAAGGTTCACTACTTCCTGTCTTTTCTAATGACTTCCTAATTTCTTATACTCACAGTTTCTCTCCAGAAGGTGGCTCATTTTCTCCAATTCAGATTGTAAAGGTATAAAAAATATTATACAAAAGCTTAAATTATAACCAAAGTTTGCTGACTTAATCCAAGAATTAGTACATC
This sequence comes from Micromys minutus, assembly GCF_963924665.1. Lineage (NCBI taxonomy): Eukaryota > Metazoa > Chordata > Mammalia > Rodentia > Muridae > Micromys > Micromys minutus. The sequence continues at coordinate 168,328,765 of NC_137969.1, read as the reverse complement.
AAAGTTAAGAGTTGTGAATGTATTTCTTAGAAAAGACATTTTAGTGGTTGTAAAAAGTCTAATGAGCAATAGCACTCTAGGATAGATGTACATTACAAAAAGTTCAAGTTTCAGTGGCTATAAATAAAGCCCCATTGTAACCTAGATTCTCACACTTTCTCTTTCTACTGTCTTTGGAGGCTTTATGGGCAAGGGAGGGTGGTTATGAAAGCTAGCCATAACCTTCACAGCTAAAATGTATTAACTTTCTGTTCTCTCACAGGTAGTCTTTGGTCAAGCACATTTTATTTCTGCATTCAGCCTACATGTTGCTCACAGGATCTATTGTAGGCTAGTGATAGTGAGTTGAATAAGACTCGCCCCTGACACTAGGAAAAGAGCATCTGTTACAGAGAAAGATAAGTAACCAGGTTTTCACAAGACCACATTCAGCCCAGGAAGAGGTAGGAGGGGGGGGATTTCTGAGGGTTGTGCCTTTAGCTCTGACAAGCTAAGGTCAACGCAGTGGCTGGTGGTTGTACAGGTTAAATTCTATCATTGCTGTGATAAAATGCCCGACAAAGTCTCCTTAAAGGAGAAACATCTTATTCTTTCTCATGGGCTGAAAGTATGCCCAGCCTATTACAGTGAGGAAGGCCTGTCAACAATACAGCTTTTGACTCAGTGGCAGATGTATGAGTCACATTGTATGCACAGTCGGCAAACAGAGTGAGATCAAAGATGGTGTTCAGCTTACCTCCTTTATATTTGGTGCAAGATTCTACAGAGACTGTGCAATCCCCATTCATAATATGGCTTCAATCTTCAGCTAAACCTTTCTGGAAATGTCTGTGGTCATAGATGTGTGTTCTAAGTGACTCCAAATAATTCAAGTTAGCAATGAAGAATAACCACCACAGTGTTTCAGCTATCACTATTCTGCACTCCCTTTCACGTGTGCACACAAGCTCAAGCACACACACACACACACACACACACACTCACACACTCACACACACTCACACACACACACTCACACACACACAAACTCACACACACACACTCACACACACACACACACACACACACACACACACATGTGTGTGTGCATGTCCCTTCTTTACAATGCGTTCCCCATACACTTTTTCTAGGCTCTTGACAATTCTATGCATCAGGAACAACATATATAAGGCTATAAGGCACAGTTCATAGAGGACAGCCCACCTTCTTATCGTCATGACACCTTACTTCTAAGTTTGGATATGTCTCTGAGACTGGCTATTACGCTCTGTGAGGCTCATTGGAAGCTGGCCGGAAACAGCTGTTAGAGAAGTTCCAATACTCATTTCTCCAGCTGCAACTGCTAATTTTCGTCAACTCATTCTTTGCATTTGTGATTCCTAAAAAATAGGTCTTATGTGAATCTCCTGCCTCTCCTTCTCTATAAGCTTCTTTAATGAATGAGGCAGTTGTCTGAGGATGACACATGCCAGAGAAGCAGATGTCCAGATGTCCCCATGTCTGTCATTGTATAAGATGCTCTAAACATCTGAATAGGAAAGCAACTAAGAAGAGGTTCATTCAGTAGCCATCAAAGATATGATCTTAAAGGGAACAACGATAACATAACAAGCCAGATGACTGACATTTTACTGCAATATTTAGGAATTAAACCCAGGAGAAAATTTAAACTAATAAGGAAAACTTGTCCAGGAGTAACATTGTGTTTGGGGACAAATTTAAGAAGTTCAGATTTGAGAAAAGCCATCTTTTGTTAGTAGTTAATTCCAGGAAGATCACAGTATTGGGAGAATATTCTTTTTATTTATTTATTTCTTGGTTTGTGGAAACAGGGTTTCTCTGTGTAGTCCTGGTTGTCCTGGAACTCACTCTGTAAACGAGCTGGTCTGGAACTCAGAGAGATCTACCGACTTCTGCTTTCCACTGGCCAGCATTCTTGAAACTGGGTCTGTGTGGAGTTTTGGAAACAGCAAGTCCACATGAGAAAGATAAAGAGTTCTGTCTGAGTTGTCTTGCCATGTTGTGTGGGTCATTATAACTCACCACTTTCCCCAGAGTTTCAGTTTCCTCTATGGAGAGGAAATAAGGCAGATCGCATGCTATCTTAGACTTATCCTTGATATGTGTATACTTTGTATACAGAACTTGGTAAACAGAATTCCACTTGGAACTGAGTAGCAAACACACACACAACGGATGTGGGTCTTTTTCCTACAGACAGCCAAGGTGTGACAACAGACATTTCACAACACTCTTTGATGCAATGCTGTTGTTTGAGGGGGTAGGGGGTGACTGGGATCTGCCTGCAAGCCATTTCAGTCACTGGGACATGAGCTCACCATTTCCAGACAAGAAGCTTCTGAAACCATTTAGTTTGCCCTGACAGGGAGGTGTTAGAGAAGAGGCTGGCTGAGGAGCAGCTGCGGAGCTGACAGATGTTTCCCAATGGGAGCCGTCACTCCACCGTGTACAAAAAGTGCTTGCACCATCCTGTTGCAGGATGAAACTCATGCCCTGCATCCAACTGGCAAGCTCTAGCCCATGCAAACAAATGTTTAAAGATAGACTGCTCGTTTTATGGCTGGTAGATGTTGAAACAGGACTCATTGGCTTTCCATGAAGCCTAAAGGCACAGTCTGAAGTTTTAATCACAGATGAAGATATTTAAAGGGGCAAATGCAGACAACTCATATCTGACTATATGACCTAAGGATGTTGTATTTATTACATAAAAACTACAGTTGCAGACCTTTTTGTTCTTGAATTGGAATTCCTCAAAAATAGCAAAGAAACGCAAATCTTTTCTGCATTCCTTGCATGTATCATGAATACAGGTACAAAATGCAGCCATTATATACTAGTCAAAATTAATCCAAGCTTATGCAATCACAGAGAACAAGGAATCTTGGAAATAAATCCCTTGTGTAGTATCTATTCTATAGGAAGGAATCAGAAGTCATAGTTTTATAAACTTTTAGTGGAAGAAAAGGAAACACGGTATAATGTATCCTTTTTGTGTGTGTGTTTTAAGTGCTAAACTTCTGCACAAATATGAAGTCATCACTCTGTTCTAGGTTGTGGGACATCTGCCAACCGAACACGGTTCTAACATCTGAAAGATTAAAAACTATACAAGCAGAACTTCCTCCTCCTTTCCATTAAAAATACATGTATTTCTACAAAGAAACATATGCCTAAGCAAAACAAAAATGAGCACAGGTTAGTTCAGCTCTACATATCTCTGTCCCTTAGGAAAATAACAAATGTCTCATAGTCTTCTCACCCAATTTAGCAGAAACAATTGTGTTTGGTGTTGTTTTTGACAATTCTATCACTGCACATTTGTAAAAAAAAATCGAATATGAAATAAGCTGAAAGGGTCTGAGATCTGTGGTTCACTTTTGAAGTGTGAATCTCAGAAGGAAGCAGAGGAGCAATATGTCTAAATGTGTGCAGCATTCTTGTCTTTACTGTTTCTTCCTGTCAGAGATTTCTTTGGGTTCCAATAGAAGTGAGTGAGGGAACAGGGGACCTGCTGGGACTTGCAATGTGAGCCAGAGATGAACGAGATGGCATTTTTCTTATAAACAATTAAGGAATTTCCCAAACAAGCAACCCAACAAATCATGCAACCCATCCTTCTCTTCCAGTGTCCCCATTCTGGTTTCAGTAATTCATAATGTTAGAGACACATTTTCATATTACTTTCTTGGTAATGATAGTAGTAGCTCAGGATAGTAAACTGATGTAGCTTGGTTCTTGAATGTTCTCTGAAGGCCTTGTGATGGTATTTTGGTCCCTGACCTAGGAAGATTTTGGGAGGTGGGACCTTAAGAAGATTAATGGAGATTAACTCATTGGGGGAATTGGCCTTTGAAAGGGATATAGGTACCTACTCATTTCTGTCTTACTTTTGCTTATAGCTCACCTCAAGCTGACCTGAAGAAAGAAAATGGTGTGCTGTTGGATCTTGCCAATGGTGGTTCTGTGAAGAACATTAGGTTCATAGACTCTTGACTGTCATTCTCCTGCCTGGATGTGAAATCATAGTTCTGTCATAACTGGCAGATATGTGCGATTGATCTTGTCTCCACTGAGGAAATGAGGAGTATGCCTTTGGAACACAGGCATGGTTAGAAATGTACATAGAATTGGGTCTCTCATGTTGTTGTTAAGTTGAGTAGAGGACACTTTATTTCACAGAGTATTATAGCCCAGTCCCCCTCTTCTGTAGTCTCTTGGCTTGCTAACTCATAATTCTCCTCCTCCCCATCACAAAGGTAAAGTCTAATACTGAACATACTCACCTAGTACTTGGAAGCATCTTGTCCTACTGCCTATAACCTCCTGTGGATTTCTATGCATCCCACTTTATTGTCCCAGATCCTGACCATCACCCATAATGTTTCTGCTATTACTTTCATCTCTAGCCTGCTATTATTCTTTTTATGCCTTGAACTCACAACACTGCTACTGTCTCTGGAGTTTTATTGTTTCCTATACTGTATATTCTCTGATCTCATGTTAGCTACATCCATCGTAGGTTTTACCTCAACACTCTGACATCCTAGTGACTATTCCTGTCTATTTACCCCATACCCAATCACACTAGTTTTTCATTAACTTTGCATTATTTTGCTTACATGGCATCAGGTATTTATATTTGCTTATTCCTTGTCCTCTGTTGCTAGAATAAAATTATCTTGAGAGCAGGTCTATCTGTTCTCTCTATAGCCTTATCTCTATCACCCAGAACTTTCCTGATATAGTAGTTTCTCAATTAATTGTTGAGAAACTGTTCAACATAACTCTCATTAAATGAATGAATTTGGTATCAAGTCTTAGAGAGAGGTCGTCAACTGGAGAACACCAGTGGAGGTGGAGGGATCAGCTCATCTTCCTCAAATCCCACGTCTGCAAATCCCTTCAATTCCAGGCTACCATTCTTCCTATTAAGCACACATCAGGTCGAGTCCTCACTGCCTAACAGAGAAGTGTGACCTCTGCTTGAACGGAGAAGATTTGTGTTTAAAATAACTAGGGTCACAGCCTTCCCTGAACCTTCTTCCTTCCTGTAAGGCCTGAGGTTGTTCCCATAGCCATTCCCAGGGGATGTGCCGTGTATCTGAGGGTCCCTGGGAAGACAAGAGCTCAGATTCCTAAGAGCATGTGAGGAGCCCAGTCCCAGGGTCTGTCCTTCCTGACCAGAGGAAGTGTCTGCCTAGTGATATTTCAAGAAGAATGGGTCATGGGAGTTGTGTCACAGCCCGGTTCTGTCTGCTGCTGGCTGCTGGGACATTGCAATGAGAGACACTTTGGACAGCTCTCACTGTCAGTGTATGTTGGGTTTCTGCTGGAGTCCATTTGAGGTTCTAGCAGTGTTCTGGCCTCTTTAATACATGGATTCTCTCACTCGGTGGCTGTTTCACATCCTGGATCCACTTAAATCCCTATTAGGAAAGTATCCTGGCACCATTCATGAACAATGATGATTCGATGCCTGATCTCCAACAACTTAACCATGCAACAGCTATGACAAAAAGTGAAACAGAATGCTCACTGTGATGTAGAATGCCATATAGGCAGGAACCAGGGCCTAAAGGTTATAATCTTCTCTTATTCTTCTTCTCTTCTTCCTCCTTTTTTATTCTTTTCCTCCTTCTCCTTCCTTTCCTCCTTACTCTCCTCCCCCTCTCAACTCTCTCTCTCACCTCTCTCTCAGCAATTAAGTTTCAGAATTATCCTGTTCAGTGGTCTAGAAGTGTGGGTTGATTATCCATCAAGGTTGCTGCCATGCCTGCCATGGGAGAGAATATGTCCTGAGTTCAGCTAGACTCAAGAAATAACTCTCTCTGCAGGTCCCAAAGGGGATGATAATTCCTAGTCTAAAAGAAGAAGTAACACTTGGTTCCCACTTGGTGCTGCTGTTTTGAGAGAGTGCAGCCTTGCTGAAGGAAGTATATCACTGAGGAAGACTTTGAGAGGTCCTAGCCTCACTTCAATTCTAACTGGCTCTCTCTGTGTCCCGCATGTCACTGAAGAAGTAATCTTCCACATTCCTGCTTCTGCTGCTATGCCTACAGTGTCTGCCCTGTTTCTCTACCATGAGAGATCCTTACCCTTTCCAAACAATAAGTCAAAATAAATACTCTTTTGTAACTTACATTTTGTCAGGGTGTTTTAGCATAGCAAGAGTATAGTAACTAATACACACGCCCTTCCAATGAGCCTGCCAGAATGGGGAGTGGTAGTCACTCTGTTATTTATCTGAGAACCCGGATTTTGAAAGATACAGGCTTCTTGACATGCTTTTCTGTAGCAGAGAAAAAGTAGTTTGGCCAGCTCATAGCCTAGTTGCTAGAGAAAATAGTCTTCAGTGTCCATGCATGCCCGAGCTTTCCTTTTTTCCTTTAGTCTGTATTTCTGTTTCTGCTCTTAAGAATATTGGTTGAGTGAGCAAATCTAAGACCATTAAAAGATATCTGGGGCTCTAGACACAGTCTATTACAGAAGAATAAAGAGCTTCCTCTCATCTTTCCCTTCTTCTCTGAGCTTTTCCAGGTGAGAAAGCAGAGAGAGTCCCTTTCACCTTTGCCTCCCCACTGCCAGAGGGAGTGGTGGCTTAAGCTGCTGAACAGAGCAGTAACATTGCTCATTTGATTGAGCTCCTAAAGAGAAGGTTTAGACAACAAGGCATTTTAAAACCTTGCGAGCTTGAGATGCTGCCTCAAGCAATGGCAGCTGTAATATCCAGTGTAGCAGGGACACCACAGAGAAAGATGTTGATGTGAGCAAGTGCTGACAAGCTGGATTATCCAGATGGCCCCCCACCCCAGTCCCTGTATTTCTCTTAATGTGTACAAATTCTTTGCAGGGTTAAATTTCTAGCTGCTTCCTCAGAAGTGTGCCACAGTTTCTAGCCTTTCCGCCCTACACTGAGGAGTTTTAGGTACATAGAATGTAGCTGAAGGCTACAGACACTCACACAAGTCATTTTTAGTTCTAGAAAGTTGGAGACAGTTGCTTGAGTGCAATGATGTTTACTTCCCCCATAGTTATGGGTCACCGAGTTGTCTAGATGAAAAATAAAAACAGATTTGTTTTAAATTTGGTAATTTGATTGGGCCACCTGGAGCTTGGTGTTGTGTCTGAAACCACATGTCAGCTCAGTTGGGAAAGTTGTCCTCTTCATTCATTGATGAGGTGACCATGGATGGGTGGAAAGATAGGAAACAATGGTGCTTTAGAGTCTGTTAATTTCCATGCCTAGATTGCACTGATCACACTGGATTAAAGTCAAGAGTTACAAAAGTGCAGAAGACTGATCCATGCCATGAGGATGACAGAGAGCCCTGGAGAGGAAACCCCATCGGGTGTGACTAGGCAGTGGCAAGAATTCTCAGAAGTTAGTATTCTCTGATAACCACAATGAGTCAATATTAGAACGTGTAAATGGTACTTAAAAATGAACGGCATCAGCACTTAAGCTGTGGGTCTCAAACAGAGGCAATGTGTACCTTGGTACTCAAACACTTTTCAAGGTAAAGTGAGAGCACGGCCAGTCTGTAGATTTAACATATATAGTATATACAGTTATCTTCCTCCTGAGAATGTGTCAGCCCAAGCCAGTGTGGGCTACTGTGTTCCCCTCTCTCACCAGCCTTCTATAACTGACTTTTCCCCAAACCAAAACCTGCATGCACTGAACCATTTTATGGTTGGTTTTCATGAAGTATAAAATTATTCCCACTCAACATAAAAGCATTTAAGACTACATATCTTCAAAGAGGGAGTCCATTTAGGGAATGTAAGAGAGAATCCAGCTGATGCACAAACTTAAGAATTTTCTGAACCAGATTAAGACCAAACAGCGATGGTTGGTTCCCTCACCTCCGTCCCCTTTTATATCTTACCATTTATGCCTCCGATCTTGTCTTCATTATGTCTACACCTATCTGTCTGTCTATCTATCCTTTGGTCGTCCATCTAGAAGTTATGGCTGTATGTATGTATTTTTGCATGTATGTATGTGTATATGAATGTGTTGGTCTATTATCTATGTATACATTTATTAATCAGCTAGTTATTATCCCTATGTGTACTTCTATTTATATATTATCTATCTATCATTCATCTATCTATATCTAGCTATTGTTTCTTAGACTTACAATTCAAAATATGGTTGATATAAGTGAGTATTATTATCCAGGCACATTTTTGGTGTGGATATGTTTAGACATTTTACTTGGGTTTTCCCTTTCTGCATAAGCAATGATGGCTTTTTTCTGTCAGTCTAGAGGGTTGGACACCTGCCCCTTCTCAGGAATATAGCAGAAATGTGAATAGGATGGCTTAGACTTATTTGAAACATATTTACAGCAGAGAGACAATTTGAGTCTTTTAGAGCATATGGCAGTCATTTGTAGGAATGGACACCCTTGGTATTCAAAGACACCAAGAGAAGAAATTAATTGTAAAGATAATAAACATTGATCTCAATTAATTATAAATGCATTAGTTACTATATTTGCCTGGTTTAGGAAAAATAAACATCAGGCTTAGAGATGAATAAAGTTCTCCCTTTTCGTATCATCCAAGAGTCCCTGATCTTTATAAACACAAAGTCAAACAAGTTGCTGAATGGAGCCTACCAACTTCATTGCCATCATCTCTGACATTGACAATTGACTTGGCAGTGATGTTGATGGCTTGTTGTTTGACCATTGTTATACCCTCTTCAGCATAGGCAAGTTTTCACCATCACTATATATTTGGGATGATGTTTCCATCTTATAGATGCAGGACTCTGCATCAGACATATAGTGCATGGTAGGACATTGTGTAGCTATACATAATAAGCCATGTGCCCAAAGATAGCTAGAGACAGAAACTTTGAGCTCATTTTGACCTCTACTATAAAGCTGTTCTTTTTATTACTTTTTCATGGAATCAGATATTCTGTTTTTCTTTCCTAATGATATTTTTATTGAAAAGTGAAGTGATCATTTTTGAAAGAAAACAACAGAATTTTTGAATTTTCCTAGCCATCACATGGGCAGAAATAAAAACTGAAAAATTGAACTCCTTATAAGCTTTTACATAAAGAAAGCATTAGTAAGAAGGTGGGAATGAAAGAAGTTTCCAGGTGTTGACAGGGAGCTATAGGATTATTTGAGCCCATGGGAGGATTTAATATCGACAATACTTGGAACAGAGGGAAGCCACTTATATCTCTAGAGAAGTACTTTACTGAGACAGCCACAGGAGCAGCTGAGGCCATCTGTGGCTGAGAATCCACTGTCAGATGTTAGATTTTGCCTGGAAATTTGTTTCAGGTCATCCTTGGTGAAAAAGGACACCACACATGTAAAACAAAAACTGAAAAGAATCAAATACCCTGGCCAGCTGAGGTGACATTTGTGTGTGGTGACCTTGGATGTCTAGTGCAGATGTGTCCAGAAGTCCTGCTTGGACCTGTCTTCTCTGCTTCAGCAAAAAGATAATACTATAATTATTTGTCTCACTGCTATGACAAGCTACCCAACATTAGCAATTTAAGAAAGTATAGGTGTATTTTTAGCTCAAGGTTCTATAGGGCACATTCTGCCATGCAGGGGGTGGATGCTATGACCGTAGGAAGATTTGGCTGGTCCCACCTACCTACACTTGGGAAGCAGAAAAAATTAATGCTTTTACTTAGATCCCTTCTATCGTTTTATTCCTCTCAGGACCTCAGTGTGTGAAGTTTTGCCAATCACATTAGGGTCAGTCTGCCCATGTAAATGAATCCAATCTAGAAACTCACTCACAGACAGGCTCAAAACTTTGTTTCCATGGTTATGCTAGGTCCTGTCAAGATGCAAGTGAAACGAAGCATCATTGGTGGCTTCCTTCCACAGGTTCATAGAAGTCAGGGACCTGCTGCTCTCATGCAGAAGATGGAAGAAATGTGAGAAGGATGCTTCAATGATTACTCACATATTTGTAATAGGAAGCTTTTTCCAACCTTGTATAGCACATGGCAGGGATCTGTAGGAATGGATGATGAGACTTTGTGGTTTTGTTTTACTATCTGTGGGACAGGACAGTAGCAGTGATAAACCCTCCTTTATTCTTTGCAAAGCAGTTTTTGTGTTCCTTTTCCACCAATCCCTCACTCCCTGCTCCCACCCCCAGGTTTCTTTGTATATTCAGACATTTATAGTAAGTAGGGATTAGTTTCTGTTAGCCAAATGTAATTGACAGATGGGTTTAATTAACTGTGTTTTAAAGCACCATGAAGGTGATTTACCCTGAGTAGACTCAGACTTCCAATTGCTACTGCTGACAGCTGGCCCCTGCCTTTTTGGGGTCTTTTTTTTCCTTCTTTCTCATAGTATTTTTTATCTTTCCTTTTAAATATTATTGTAGCAAATGTACATTCCACTAGTTTTTAGCAGCCTAATAACTGTAAAAAGAATAGAAACCCACCAGAACCTCTTCCATAAACCTGGATCTAGGACTTACCTTTTGACAAATATTTTGTGGCAACTGCAACCATGGCTCAAATATCCATGAAAAGGTTGGGAGGTCATACAGTATCTTAGTGTTTCTCCTCCTGGTGGGCCCCAAGAGCTGGATCGGGTCAACCAGGAACATCTGAATGAATATCAAATTTTTTGTAACAATCATATTTTGTTGTAGGTTCAATTTGAAAAACATGGAGGTTAAAAGTTGCATGAGGGTAGAAAGCCAGCCAAAGGCAGGTTTTACACTTAAATCTAGGATTCTAGTTCAGAGGTCGTTTTGTGTGTGTGTGTGTGTGTGTGTGTGTGTGTGTGTGTGTGCATGCGTGCTTGAGTGTGTGACGGGGGAGGGCAGACACTTGATCCCCATTTCATAATTAGGTTGAGGAGACTTCTCCCAGGCTATGTGGACAGGTTACATGTATGTCGCATACCTGTGACATAAGTGCCATGCTTGTGCTTCCCAGGTTGCTAAGGAATGTGCCCAAAAGACACAAGTTATTTTGAACCACTGTCTGGATTTTGTTAGCCAGCATACGGGGAGGTATTTAAAGTTCTACTTGTTGATGGCTGTTTGAAAAGGAGAACAAACAGGATCCAATTGTGGGAACCAAATATATCAAGTCTTAAACATAGTAGGTGTTAATAATTTTTCACGTTGCTCAGTTTAGTAGATGTAATTAAATGTAAAAATCATAATGAAAAATTTATCCTTGTCAACTTCATTAAAAGAGCCAAAGGGAGAGAGAAAGCCATTGAGAGCTAGGTCTTGTGAGGAGGGAATCTCCCTTCTCAACTGTCATCACTGAGTTTGGAATATCTGAAGTGAGTGTGATAATGTGGTACATTTTGCTGAATATACACCTGATCCAATGAGTAAAAGACAAGCTGGGATGGGTGAAAGTAGGTAACCATGTGAGTAATGCATTTTTTTTTCTTCTCCTATTATAGCTGCGCTAGGTGGTAGGTGCATCTTGGATGACAGTGTGTGAGGGGTGATGAGATTTCGGGGTGTGAGTCTTGGTAGCACAGTATTTATGGCAACAGGACTTCAAGTCTATTTCTCCAGAAGTCTGTATATGACTTGCTGTTAGGTACTATGGTTTCGATATGTGCACCACACCGTCAGTTTGCACTGTCAGCCTGTCCTGACAGTTTGAATGGACTAACACTTCCATGTGTGTCTGTGAAGATGCTATCAGAGAGAGTTAAGTGAGCAGGGAAGGTTAATTCTCAACACGGGCCAGGTGCACAGATTGGGGAAAAGGAGAAAAGAAAATAGAGAAGTGTGAGCTTGAGGGTTCATCTCTCCACTCCACATGCCTCACCACAGGGGTGACATGGCATGCCCTTTCATGCTTCAGCTTTAATCTTTCCACCACCCTTCCTTCATTACAAGGGACTGGACCTTCCAGCTGTGAGCCAAAATCAACTTTCTTTTAAGTGGCTTTTGTCAAGTGTTTTTGTCTCCACAATGAGAAAAATGACTAATGATGGTGGCATAAGTCGTGGTATTTCTGAAACATTAATTTTCTCAGTCATTGGTCAAATGAGGTAGACATGCTAGGGTTGGCTTAGAAGAATATCACTGGGAGAGAGAGAGAAGACAGCTCAGGAAATAGACTGCTACCTTAGCTCTGAATTGGGGGCTGGTTTACCTAACCCCTCTCTCCAAAGAGATGTTGATGTCTTAACTCCAGATGTGACTGAAATAAGAGATGAGATATTTATGGAGAGGAAATTTCAGTGAAGTCAATAAACATATTAAACTGGTTGCCCTGGTGTCATAGTGGAAAAAGGGCAGGAGGTTAGGAGCATGCAAGCGTGGAGAAAAGCCCTATGGGGACAAAGCTCAGAGAAGTCCCATCAAAATCCAGAAACACCATCATCTGGATGGGTGGCTTCACTCCTGAGAATTACACCTCTGTTCCAAGCTGTGGGTTGCAGCGTGCATTAGCATCCTGTGGTGACTGACAGAAACAGTGACCCTGGGTCCTGCTATGCTCCTGATTCGCTGTGGGGTAGAATACAGTGGTGAAAAGGGGGTACCAGCATCACTGCAAAGCTCTGTGCTGAGAACAGTCTCTATGCTATCAGGCAGCTGGAATGAAAGACATGGCACTGGGCTTTCCTGTATAATGGTGTTGATGCAAGAATAGAAGAGGACAGGAAATGGCATGAAATCCTGGGAGACTGGGGGAGATACAACTACCAGCAGAGGAAGAAAATCCCAGTAGATACTAGGAACACATGGAAAGCTGGACTCTCTGATGCCAGCTAGTGCACTGTTATTCAGAGGGGATCCTCATCTTTTCAGTGCACACTGATTGTCTTGGCAGTGTCTCATACATTTCTGTAGTCCAGGGTTGCACGTTAGCAATGCCCTTCTGCTCCTTCCATTGTTGATATATATATATATATATATATATATATATATATATATATATATATATATATATATATATATATATATAATCTGAAGGTAGTGTTCTGAATCAGAGGTCTAGGGAGTGAGCAGGATTTAATAACAATAATAATTTTATTATATATTTGTATATAGTATATTTATAGGTATATTTGAATCTGTATATCTATATTTATATATAATAATATCTAATGAACTCCAAGAATCCATTATTGCCATCTTACTAATAGCATATAGGTATGTATAACTTAGCTTAAAAGACCTTATATGAAGTCTAAAGGTATGAATATGAAACTCCCACAGAGATACCTATGCCGAACCCTTCTGTCCTGGCTTGTGACTATTTTGGGAGATTGTAGAAAGTTCAACAGGCTTAGATGGTGGTGTGCTTTGTAAGAATACACCTGGTTCTCTATCCCATCCTTACCCATTGCTTCCCAGCAAGCATGAGGTGAGCATCCCAGACTCATGGACAAGCTACATGAAGAACTGCCAAACCTGAGACTAGAAATAATAAATCCAAAGCACAGGAATTGAACCCTCACCCTCAGAACTGTGCATTGAAATAGAGTCTTTCATTTAAGCCAGTCTTTCTGGCAATTCACCACAGAAGTTGAAAACTGATTGACAGATGCTTCCCCTCTGAGCAGTCTCATTAAAGAAATGACTTTTAATAACAAGAAGAGAAGCAGTCATAGAGTTGAGATGCTCTGCACTAAAACATCCAAGCTCTTGACTCTTTTCTCCAACCAACACCGCAGTATCAGAGACTCTTTCTTGTCTTCTCAGAGACTTGAATTTTCCCTCTTTCTATCAAGTACACTCTGATTAGATTTATGACTTCTCTCAGCTGCTGAGGTTGGGGTGTCTTCAGTGCCCTTGATCATAGCTTTGTCCTAAATACTGCTTCTGCCCTGAGCTGGCCATATGTATCTTGCCTCTCTTTTAGGTATGCTCTCTCAGACACTTCCCTTCGTGCTGTTCTGTTTCTCTGGGGAACAGGGGAGTTATATTTCATTTCCTTCTCTGACGCCTGCATATTACTTATTATTTAGATTTATAAGCCAAATCCGTTTGCAATAAAGTCACTCCAGGGCACACATACAAGGTTAAAAGCTTTAGGTCAAATACACAGCACTATAAAAATAAACAGCCGGAGCACACAGTAGAAATATTATTTAAGGCAAAGCAGTGACTTTAACATAGGAGCTCTTTCAGTCAAAGTCAAATGAAAAGATACAAAGATGAATGAGTTGCATGGTGCCTTCCAGTTGTTTAATTAAGGAACTGAAAAAAAAATAATAACCTACCTCTCAGAATTTTACTTCAGAACTTTAGTTGGGCCAAATGAGGCAGACAGCCAGCCCTCCACCAAATGTTCATTAATGTTTCTCAAAACATCAGTGTGAAAGAAAAGTCAGATATCCTAGGAAGCCAGTAGCCAGTGTTCTTCAATACTACCTCATCCAGGGCCTCTGGAGAAGCAGTATTGGAAATGCTGTGGTATTTGGAGACTGACCTTATGCAGGTCCACTGGAAAAGCAGCATTGGAGAGTAAGTTTGAACAATGAATTACTGAAATCTTTCTTGGCTATTCATTTAAGATATACTGTGCCTCCTGGTCTGCCTTTCGTCCCTCTACAAAATCTCAGAATTAGAGACTTGACTTCACTCTCTTTTATGTACCTGCTTCCCCTGCTAGGTCTGACATTTCCACAACACTGGCTTGTCTACACTGTGTCTAAACATACAGCTCCAGGTCCAACAGCCCTCCATAAATGTTTATTATATAATAGGACAAATGGGGACTGGACATGGGCCCGTTTCCAACCAATGATGCCTTCTACAGAGCTAAAATTATTAAGTAGGATGTTTGTGTTTCAACAGGCTGTGATGCTTTGAAAACAGGAACTCACTCAGGAGGATTTGAAGCAGCCCAAACTGTGGCTGTTTGCATTTGGGCTTAACCAAGTGTCAGGCTGAGCTCACAGAACTTTAAAGAGAAAATGCAGAGTAGGAGCTGAGAATATTCCAAGGCTACCCATGGAGATCCAGGTGCTCTCCACCCTCTCCTTATTCTGGGCCCCACAACTGACATCAGTCTGCGGTTCAGCTTTCCCTTCTTCCAGTGAATAATTTGTTAGTTCCAGGACATTCATTCAACAAGGGGTCATTCATGCACCCTGGCTGAGTGCAGAGACTAAGAAACTGAAGGCCAGGTTCCTGATTCTTGAAAGGAAAGTGGTGAACAGCATTCCTTTTGAAGCCCACTGCCTCAGCTTTTAGGTTCACACTTCTTGACAATGGCTTTGGATAAGTCCTGAATCTCCTCAGAGTCCCCATGTGCAAAACAAGGATCATCTTTGTCTTCCTCCCCTACCAGTGCAGTCGACATTAGTAGACTCAACAACTACAAGGCTCTGACCTTAAGTGGTAAATACAGTTTTGCTTTTCTGTTTATGTCTGCATCTGATTTTGTAGTGTTATTTTAGAAGGTTTATTTCCTCCTTATCCCTGGGTCTGTGACTGTGTGCATCAGAGATCAGGAAAGAGGCAGTCATATAGCTCCAACGTTCGAGCCTTAGGCAGTTGTGATCTGCCCAGTGCAGGATCTGGAAACCAAATTCTATCCCTTTACAAGACCAGAAAGTACTTTTAACTACTGAGCTATCTCTCTAGTCCCTCAAATAGTATTAGTTATGTGATTGTGATGGTGATGGGAAGGCAGTCCCAATTAAGTCACTATAAAAGTACCCCATTTTGGCAGACTCCTAAAGTTTACTAATAGGTAATTAATAAATAAAAGATGGCTCACAATTTTTGGTGTTAATGTTTCTATATTTTTTAAGACAATGAATAGCTGAGCTTCCTAGACCATCGTTACTATGAGAGATATGGGCCATTACCTAGGGCTTGTGATTCAAGCAAGGCTCTAGGCAGCAATTCATAGCTTCTTTCCTTCATGGTATTTTAGTATGTCTGATGACTATTCACTGTGGATCTTAAGAATTGGTTTATAGATGGTAAGGTCTCCATCCATTCCTTTATAGGACTCACTGCAGGACAAACATTCTTGCTACTTACTTGATGTCAGACTTTTGGACTCACATGCTTTGAGGAAACAACTTTTGTAGTACCTAATAACCTTCTACGTGAGCCCCATAGGAAGCTTATGAAGAAGCTGGAAAGGTGAGAACATGTAGGACGTGTATCCTAATTAGTAACTTATGGGGGATATCAACATCTGTAGTATCTTCCTATGGTACTCAAAGGGGAGGGAATATGCTATGCTTAGAGCAACTCCTGAGGTTATGGGACTGAGGTGTGAAAACAAGCTTCAAGTGTAGAGTCTGAAGTTCAATCTGTAAAAAATTTTGAGTAATATTCTGACAAAGGTAGAATGTTTGGAGACTACAAAATTCATGGTTTGGTTAAAGAAATATGACTTCATTAGTTCTTTTGTAGGGTGTATGCTGTTGGATGTTAAAATGAAGAGTTAGGTGGTATATAGTAGGAAGATCCCCAGAGGTTTCTAACAGCTGAGGAGAAGAAAGGCTGAAAGAGTTCACACTGGGAGAGCATTGCCTTATATGGATGGATACATGATGTACAATCCAACACTGGCCCAGACATTTCTCTTATTTCAAAGGAGAAAGATTTACTAGAGCACTAAAGGCATTCTATAACTGTTTAAGAGCTTAATATATCCAAGTATCTGGATGGCAGTTATAGATACGTCTGACACACCTAGCTTCATTTTATAATGAGAAACACGTGGGCAAATATGGTGCATTATAGCTGGAGTCTATGTCACAGGAAGTGTTCTCCAGGAGATCAGGAACTAGAGAGTCTATATAAGAGGAAGTTTACCAGACTGGCTTACAACACTGGGGGACAGGCAGAACAACAGCTGTCTGTATTCTAAAGAGTGTCCTCAGTCCTTAAAGCTCAGTGCTTCAGAAATCCCAAGCTAATGCAGAAAGCCTGGAAGATTCTTAGAGATTCGCTAGTCTTCAGTCTACATTGGTAGGCTGAGAGAACTTCTGTGAACGATAGTTGCAGGCAAGCAACATTGTTCTTTTCCTCAAAGTTATTTATATATTTGGGTTACCAGCTGGAAGGAACTGCCTGCTGCTGGGTCTTTTCCCCTCAGTTAATCTTTTCTGAGAATTCTCCCAATGAACACTTCCCCCAACATACACATTAGATGCATACCTCTTGATTCCAGGCCCTATTAGGCTGACAAAAAAAGATTAAGCATTATTAGGTTCTCAAAGCATCACTTTGGAATTGATTCTAAGACTTTTGTTTAATTCTTCTTTAGGATTAAACAGCTGTAATGCTCATTAGTCATGATTTAGTGAGGTTCAGTTGTCCTTGTGAGCCCTTGATCCTGTGCTTAACAATTTTTGTCATTAATATACTTTGATATCCCTAACATTAATGCAATATGTTCCACTACCACAGGAACAGAGTGAAGAAGATAAATACACTTATCTAAGATTCTCACACGATAGGGATGACTGAAAAAGAATAGTACAGATTATTTGGGTGTAAATTTTATGCCTCCAACGCGATTGTAACTGGCGGAAAGATGAAACCACCAAGAGTAGACTAGGCTTTCAGAAGTCAGCAAGGTTCATGTTTCTGGGTTAGCAACTGCTACTTCCATTTTCAGAAATCCATGGGATTCTATAGAGAATTTGTTTTAAGTGATTCAGGCCAGCTATTCATAAGTGCAGACTCTGCAGAGCTCAACTCAGACCTTTTATCTTGGGCTTGCCTTTTACACTTGTTCTCCTTTATTTCGGCACCTACCAGCAGACACTGGAGATTAGAGTACACAGAGTCTCTCTTCCAATAATTACCTACTCTGATTATCTTAAAAGACTTTCAGACTGCTAGGCATTTTTTTTTTCCTGAGGAGTGGTGGGAAGGATAATCATCCCCAACTTTACTAAGCGTTATCCTGTTAGAAATAATAAGACCCAAACAGCAGTCTTTATGCTGCTGATGGAACATTAATCATCCCAATAAATGAACTCAAAATGTGAAGCCTTTTGCCTGTCAACAGTTGTGTGGGCTGTAGAATCATTTGGTGGGTGAACCTGTAAGTGGATCAAATGTCTTTGTATGTCTTGTTGTAGAGAAAACATCTCATTCTTTTTCCGGTGGAAAAACCAATGTAAGTTTGAAATAAACAGTTTCCAGGTGCTTGTGAAAACTGTTACTTGTGGAAAGACATGACGGCAGGGCACATTTGAAAATGTGTGGCACTGGAAACCCTTGTTCCTTGCTATCTTTAAACCCTCAGCTTCTTCACCACTGAGGAGTCCCTGAAGAGAAGGAAGCATATCGACGCTGCTTAGTCCTTTTCAACCGAACATAACATAGAACTATAAGGCATAATGACCTCAGTTGAGGGATTATTTAGTTCAGATTGGCCTATGGCTGTGGGTAGGAAATACAGCTCACTGTGGGTGGCATCATTCCCTAGGCAGAGGATCCTGAAAGGTACAGGAGAAAGTAAACTGAAAAGAAGCAGGTAGCCTGGGTGTGCTCTTTTCTCTAGGCTCTGTATTCTAATGTAACAAGCCATCTTAAGCACTTACCTCCTTCCCTCCTTTCTAATGATGGAGTAGTAAGACAAATAAGTCCGTCTTTTCCTATGTTTAAACTAGATGGAATTATTACATTACCTATGTTTCATAAAAGATAGAACCTGAATGAAAGACAATTACCTCAAAGCCAGTACCATGGCACCCCTACACTCCCTGTCAGGCATTTCTCTATTTTCCTTCCCTTGTAAATTTTCATTTTGAAGTGACAGGGAATTGAAATGCCAGTAATATATGTTGGCAAATACCTCATGCTCAACTTCTTCTGCTGGCAGTGTCCTGAATAACTAAAGAACAATATAACAACCAGTAAGTTGGGAGACTAATTCATCGAATTTTATCAGGTCTCACCCATTTGACATAAGTGAATATGCACGCACACAAATGCATGGCTGTGCATGTAGGTCTATTGCATCATTTTGTCACATGTATATGCCTCTAAAAAATAGCACAAAAATCTTCTGCTACATCTTTATATATGCACTTCACTACACTCAACCCAACACTGCTCTTGTCTCTCACCTCTGATGTTCATTCATCTGTTTGCTTTCTCTCTACATATATAAAAGTCTAAATTCGTGGCTGGAGAAATGCTAGTGCATTTGCTGGAAACTCCCAGAACAGAACAGCACCACTCAGTAATGTGTGTGTGTGTGTGTGTGTGTGTGTGTGTGTGTGTGTGTGTGTGTGTGTGTGTATGATGACTCACAACCACCTGTAACTCTAGCTCGAGATAACTGCACCCATATGCACATATTCCCACACAAACACGCATACATGTCCATAGTTGTCTTAGTTAAGGCTTACTGCCGTGAATAAACACCATGATCAATGCAAGTCTTATAAAGGACAACATTTAATTGGGGCTGGCTTCCAGGTTCAGAGTTTCAGTCCATTATCATCAAGGCAGGAGTATGGCAGAAGCTGAAAGTTTTAAATTTTAATCTGGAGGTTGCTATGAGACTACTGCCTTCCAGGCAGCTAGGGTGAGAGTCTTAAACCCACAGCCACCGTGACATACCTACTTCAACAAGGCCACACTTCCTAATATTGCCATTCCCTGGACCAAGCATATACACAACTATCACAATAGGTAAAAATAAATCATTAAAACTTTAATCTAGCTCAATGAATAAAATGATCGCCTCTGTTCCCAAGGCTTTCCACTTTGGGAATTTCAGCTTGATTTCTTCTTTCATTAAAGAACAAATATGAGAATTGCATCAATGGTGACATGCCTTTCCTTCCATCTCTCCAAACTCACTGTTCTTTCCCATCGAACTGTTAATAGAGAAGTAGTATAAACATTTTCTATGTGTGTGCAGTTATTCCATGAGTAGAAGTTTCATTGGTTCTGGACAAATACTCAGAAGTACCATAAGTCTCAATGGTGAGTGTATTACATCATTCTTTAATTCCCAGGGTATTTCCAGGCTAGTTCTAGAATTTCAGATTACCATCAAAACTCTGCCCAGTGTCTTTGTACTGTCATCATTGCTGGTCGTATAGCTATTTTGGTGGCTGTAGAGTCACAAGTTGTGATTCTTAATTTGAATTTTTATGCTGGCTCAGGATATATATATATATATATATATATATATATATATATATATATATATATATATATACATATATATATATATATATATATATATATATATATATATATATATATAAATTGTTCATTTATCCATGTCATCTTACAATTACTCATGGTTTTTGCTTTTAAAGTAATTTCATTTTTTATTGTTGAAATTTAAGAGACTTAAAAATATTTATTTTATTTTGATATGCAGTATCATGGTGTTGGTCCAACTGCCTTGGGCCTTACTATGTGGGGAGAACTAAAATCAGAAATCCTCTTGTCTCTGCCTTCCTGGTACTGAGAATAAAGATACATGCTGCTATATCCAGCCAATAACTCATAATTTATTCTAGACCCAAGCCTTTACCCAACCATTTGATTTACAACATTTGCTTTTGTTACAATAAAAAAAGAAACACATAAAAGCCTCATCTCTGTCTCTGTTTCTCCTCCTCTTATCAAGAAAATGTTTTCCCTTCCTGGAAGGTAGTGTTCATATTTCAGACAGCATGGGGGGGGGTAGGTTCATATTTGAATTCTCAGACGTAAATCAATGTGCTTGACACAGAATCCAGTTTTCATCCACATTATCCCCCTTTCAAGAACACAAAATAAACACAGCCAAATTTGCTTTATAGTACAACTAAATATGAATACCCAGATAATTGTTGATGGTTTCTGTGACCTTTTGTATCTTTGGAACACTAACGTATCTCAAAACACTATGGAAGTTACACTAGCAGCTAAATAAGTGATCCTATTGGTAACTTGTCCATGTTTTATTGTTTCTAAACTCTCCTCAAAACAAAGTAAGCCATAAAAAAAAAATGAAGCTTCTTTATTGTATGGAGTGGTTTCTAGGTCTGAAGGGTCTGCCCAAAACAACTGGATGCAGTGCTTTTGATAGAATTTGAAAGCTGTTTTCTGGATTTTTCTTTTAGGTAGTCCTTTCTCGGGTAGAGAGAGAGAGAGAGTGATCCTGAGTATGTTGGATGAAGATTGGAAAATAGAAAATGGATGATGGGGTGTTGGGGGTATTGTTAGCACAGGAATTGAGATGATTTTGAGCAAAAGAGATTTTATTTCCTTAGACTATAAATAGAAAATCATATCTCTTTTTAAAATTTATGAAATAATTGAAACACAGAAAATAAAATGACAGATATTCATTTGCAGACATGGCCATCGTGAGGTCACACCTTGTAGAAAATAGGAGGCTTGCTGTGTCCCAGGTTGGAGCAACTCTATAGCCAAGAAATGGTAACTGTACAGATGGGCCTATCACTGTCCTGTGAGAACTCAGTCTTAATGTCCAGGTAGAGAGGAAGAGTGATGAAAGCCAGCAGTGCTTTCAGAACCAAAGAACTATGTCTCTTCTACCCCTCAGCTCTTTTTTGCCCCAGGTCCTCATATACACTATGTATTATCCCATAAATATAAATGGGCCTCTGTCATTAAACATTTTTTAATTTACTAATTATAAGATTGCATTAACATGAAGAAATAAAGTTAGAACAATATCTCCTGGCTCTTTTACATTTCCTATGTGCTGGGATAAACTCAGCTCTCTGTACTCATTACTTCATTCAGTCATGAGTTTTTGGTTTCAGTGCTTTGTAGTATCTGTGTGCTGTGCCTAACTATAGAATGGGAGAGTATGCCCATTTCTCTGGGGCTGTTTTCATCTCATAATTCACTGTTTAATTTCTTCTGAAGAGTATTCAGAGGATACCATTTTTAGGTATGCTTCACAATATTCTTTCTTTTCTTAAAGACATTTTATTTTAAATTACCTGTCCATGTGTGTGAGTTTGTACACATGAATAGAGATGCCTATGGCATCCAGAAGAGGATATCTAGAATCTCTGGAGTTAAAATCACAAGTGGTATGAGCCACCTGAAGTGTGTGATGGGAAGGGAATTTAGGTCCTTTGCAAGAGATGCAAGTAGTCTTTTAACTGTTAGGCCATCTGTCCAGCCTTTTTCATTTTTTTTTCTAGAAGGTACCTGTTAGGCCTTTTCATCCTCATGTTTCATGAATGATGCCTTTTATTTAGGCTATATTAGTGACATTTTTTTCTTTGTTCTAGAAGCAATGAGCAAGTACATTGCTCCACATACTGATGTCTTAGTCTGCTGAGTATCATCTGCATTTGATTTGCCCAGAGAGGTTTTCATTTCAAGGATACTTTTCCTTTCTAGATGTTCTGTTCTTCTCTGCCAATCTACCCCCATCCCTAACACCAATACACTTTTTTCCCCTCAATGTGTCAATCTTTTCTTGATTGGTCGATTGTTTTGTTTCATGGTTAACTGTTTGCCTTAGTCACTTGCTTTAATGACTAATTTCCATAGACCTCTGTGAATTCTTCAGTTTGTATTCATTCTCCTATGTTCAGAAAAGATTCTGCATGCGTTTTGTAATAATTAATTGTGACTTGCAATTATAAAGCTCTCTTTTTCTCATTCCTCTGACTCAGGGGTAAACCCTAGGGGGAATGTGTGTCTCTCAGGTCATGCCAATGCCTTTATTCCCTGATGTACTGCTGACTGGGAGATGGGCTGGGAAGACTAGAAGGGTCCCTGTCACACGTCTTTGGCTCATTTGGGTCTAAGGATTCATCTCCATGCTTCTTAGGCTTGCTGCCGTTTAATGGTCCATTGGTCTGAGGTCAGCTCAAGGTCATCTACATGTTGTGTTGAGACAGCCTAGCTTCTCATTTCAGGAAAGATTGTGTTCCTGCTCTTGTTCTTTCTTCTCTTCCTGATTCTCCTTTTCCTGTTCCTCCTCTTCCTGCTTCTCCTTCTTCTTCTTATTTCTTTTTCACATTCTTCTACTTCTATTCTTCATGTTGTTCTTCCTCCTTTTCTTCCTCTTCCTGTTTCTTCTTTTTTCTGCCTTTCCCTCTTCTCCTGCTTTTCCTTCTCTTACATTCCTCCTCTGGTTACTTCTGAAACTCCCACTCGTCCTCCTGCCCCTCCCCCCCCTTTTTACGTTATTGCCAACCACTATCTTGTCAGAATTTAAATTCAAATTTCTTCTGTTTTCCCGTTTTCTTGAATCAAGGCTTCAGTATATATGCCTGGATGGATGGAAATGCACTATGTAGACAAGAAGAGTCTTCAATTTTCAAAGAGCCTCCTGCCTCTGCCTCTCAGTATTAGAGCTACAGGCGTCTGCCTCCATGCCAATTAGAATCAGCAATCTTCAAGCAGGATGAAGTGACTTTATGTGATGCTTCAATATAATATGAAAATACAGTTTGAACATAAAGCTGTCAGAAGGGAAAAAATACACAGATGCCCCTCAAGTTGGTGACAAAATTACAACCCATCACCCCATTCCATGCTTACAAGTAAAGAAGGCAGCCGATAGAAATGATGTACTTGAGAGAATTTTTGTCTTCAGTGTAGTTATAGCAAAACCCGCAGGAGAATTTTAGATGAGTAAGTCACTGAGATGCGAAGCAGAATACCGAAGAGTTAGCCTGAGGCATAGATGTCATAGATGATTTATAAAAGATGCATACTAGCCCAAAGGCCCTGCAATTAGGTCAGGTTGGACTAGAGAAGGAAAATTTCTGGTTTGTTTTGTCCTTTTCATTAAATAGAACTCTTCTTCTATTTATCTGTCTGTCTATCTATCTATCTGTCTGTCTGTCTGTCTGTCTGTCTGTCTATCTATCTATCTATCTATCTATCTTCTGTTTATCAATTATTTTTAGAGAGATGCAGAGATACTATCTATATATATACATAATGCATTTGGCTATTTTCTGTCATCTATCTATCATTTATCAATCTATCTACCCATCATCTGTGTATTATGTGTATTTCCATCTGTCTGTCTATCACATATCTTTAGAGAGAAATACAGACAGAGGTACATCTACCTACATATTATCTATCTGCCTAATAATCTATCATCTATCTATCTATCTATCTATCTATCATCTATCTATCTATCTATCTATCTATCTATCTATCATCTATCAATCATCTATCTATCATATATGTGTATCAAATATCATCATTTATTTATATATACATTCATCCATATATTTAGGTATTTATTCCTTTGCCTATTTATCAACCATTTACATTCATTTGATTTGTGTGGCTGTTTGCATATTAGGGGACTCAAAAACCACACATACCTCTTGAAGCCCAGTGTTTTACAGGTGGAGAAACTGAACTTAGGGGAGGAAAAGGGAGAAGTGCATTCCTCTAGAACACACAGAAACCTTCCCCGTTGTCCTCTAATGCCTACCACTTCCCCAGCTATCTCCTATCACATCTGAGAATTCAACTGTCTTCAAATTTCTTTAACATTTTCTTTCCCATGATGAATGAGTTTCCCCTGGGAAGAGAAATGAACTTGTTTAAGGTCTTCTTTTTCTCCAGGGTTTTTGGTTTTAAATTTTAAATGTCATGATACTATTTAGTTGTGACATGAGAGACTCGGAAGATTTATGCTGAGCCAACAAGTCTACAGAGAACATGCTCCTGAGGAGGGCACCTACCTGACTGCTCTTCTTAGGCAGAAGGCAGAGAAGCATCCTAAGTTCACAGTTATACTCTCTGACCACCAACTGTGTGAACTGGTTGAGATATTTAAATGTTTTTTCCATTTTTAGGCTGCTCACAACCAAAGGGATAATAAACGAATCCTGCAAGGATGTCTTGCAGTTTATATCCTTCATGCTTAATGATGCTAAATAGTAGAAATGGATAAAGGGAATTACTGAAATTTGACATGATCTAGATCATTTAGGAATGCCTTTGAGGAATGAACTCTTTACTAATGAGGGATTATGTTCAAATCCTGCCTTGAAAACAAGGCCAAACAGCCTATTTATACTCCTCATCTACGGTCTGTGGTCTGAAACCACATTCATTTTTAAAGGCAAGTAAATTGGGAGGATACTGAAGATCAGGGTGTTTTGCTGCTAAGTGGTACTCACTGTACTTCTGTCCTGGAGTTTATAAATGCAGCCCCTCTCTCAGGAATACCTGCTATATGAATTAAAATTGTCTATTAAATAAAATTGTTTGAATTTTAACCCACCAGTGTCTAATTTGTAAAACATTTTTTTTCTTTTGCAAATAGCACATTCTCATAACCTTCCAGAGGTAGTTTCATTAGACACCTATGTAGGATTAGGCTAGACAGGTACCATATGACTGCATATTCTAGAACCTGAAGTAGCATACCACTAACTAAGATGTGTTGTGAACATAAGGCAGGTAGAGTACTTAATGAAGCTCACTGCAGGGCAAAACAAACAAACAACCAAAACCAAAACTAACCAAAGAAACAAACAAACAAAAAACCTGCCATGTTCTGTCTGAGAGCTTATCAATGAAAATATAAAATCAAATCACAACAAGTCTGGGGTGTATATAACCAGCTACACACGATTTTGTGAGATACCTTGCTCTCCTGGAATAAGCCAAGGTGTGGGAAGAATCATTTTGATTGAAAGGAAAATCCAGAATTCAACCTTTATTTAATGCACAAATAAAACTAGCATTGAGTCCATATTTTTTTTGTTACCTAGGCTAACAGTGATGAAACATGAATCCTAGGAAATTATAAAACAGAATCCAATGCTGGTGGGGAGAGTGTAAGCTTGTTAAACTCTGCTATAAAACAAGAGTGCAGGGCACTGATGCCAGAAAAATGTTCCGGGCACTGCACACAATGTACTTGTTTGTGAAACACTTAAAGAAACACTTAAAAAATATATTGAATAGATAAAGATATTTCTTTTAATGGGTGAGAGACAAACATTAAATTTTAGCTTTGAGAGACTTAGAGTTGAGTTCATTTTAAAGAGACATCCTTTTCTTTTTTTCCAGGATATTTAACAAATGGAAGCAATTTCAAAAATTTAATAATCATGAGAATATTATCAACCCATTCTCTAATTTTAAAGTATATTATGGCAATATGTGATCATGAAAATTGTTCACAAACACAGGAGCATGGAACTGGGAATACAGATAAAAGTTGTCTCTCCATAACAATCACAAATAAAGAGAACAAGGGCCAGAATGGTCTGTAAGCAAAAAAAGTCAGAGCAACAGTTTCAGAGACATTGAAGAGGTTTTGCTAATAGCCTTTCAGATATATTTTCATGGGAAGGCTAAAACAGAACACATTTTGAGCTAATCTGGACTGTATAGTACCATAGGTAAACATTCATAGGAATGTCCATATATTGTGAGTTTTTATGTTCCTGTCCAACACCAGACAAACAGAAAAGATACCGGGGCTCCCGTGGTTTGTTTGTGTATCCTCTTACTGTCCTAAATTGTTTATATGCATTATTTTTTAGGCAGCAGCTTATTTTTATTTTCCTAATTATGACAACTTTTCATGGATTCATCCACTTGGCCAGCATTATGCTTTTGAATGTCCCATGTGTAAGAATGGATGAACGAGAGAAGAGACAAAGGTAAAATCGCCATTTTAAAAGAGCTCAAGTCTATATATATATGTTTTATAACATGTGCGTGCTGATAAGTGCAAGATGTCCAGTAGAATGTTTAATAAAATACAGAGTTATTAAGAATGTGTGGCTGGTGTCATTAGTGATGGCTTGATGGAACAGTGAATGGGAGGAAGGACTGGGCTGAGTTAGGGACATCTGGTTCTTACTTTTGTCTTTCTTCTAACAGGCTGAGTAGGTGACTAACCTCTCCAGCATTAATTCTCTATTTGTATGTTCCTCCATTAATATTAAGCTCTCACAGATGTTGAAGCAAAACTGCTACATGTGAGGCATGGCACTTTATACCAAGATGACATGAATGAGTGTAGCGATCGCCTAACTCACCAGCAAGAAAGACGCGCCACAACAGCATCCTTCTACAGGCGTTTATTGTGGGTTTGATTGTAGTAGCGAAAGACCCCCAGCCCAGAAACCAGCCCTCCTTATATATGCTTAGGAGGACTGTGTCACCACCTGATTGGTGCATTCTGTGCACCCTAATTAGCATACTCAGAGTCACCATGAGTCAGCAAAACAGGCAGGTTGTGCATGTGCACTTAGGTTGTTTATCTCAAAACAGGCCATCCTCCCTTTGGGCTGAGCGCCATCTTGTAATGGCGAATGCGGTGGCTTCCCACAAATGAGGATGATGTGGAACTTAGTCTTCCATAGAGGAGACAAGAAAAAGTGAAAGAGAACATTTGAAAAGTCTTATGTGCCTCAGGAGAAGGAGTTAGTGAGCTTCAGTTTTCTCTCAACAGTGACAACCATGTCTAGTTACTGTGAGAATAAAACAAAATAGTGAACACAGTGGCTATTCCTGCAACAATAGAGTTAACACTTTAATAATCTAAATATATGTTATCTCATATCAAAGGGGGTGCAATGACCCTGTTTCCTCATATCTGCTAGTATTCTATTGACAATATGCTTTTATCCCTTCCAATGTGCAACTATGTTGTCATAATGCAAGTGACATGTTTTACTAAAAGAGTAAAAGTAACCTAGTTTTAACTATTGAGACAATAGCCCATAAAACAATAAGCTATCATGATCATTATCTGCATCTTTCTCTTTCCTCTCTTTCAAAAAATCATCATTGTCTTCTTCATCATCATCATCGTAATCATCATCATTCTGGGGATAAAACAGATCTCATGCACTCTAGTGAGCTCTGTATCTTTTTTTTACATCCTTTTCTATAGTGTTATAGTTTTGATAAGATTTCCAAAACACCAGTTTATAACTGTCACATGATAGTCTAAGCATAGTCTTCTCTAAAATATCCATCCTAAAAAAAGTCTGCTTTCAGATATTGGAAACAGAAGAGAACTTATACATCGGCTAGTATATTACCTTTGAATAAATAAAATTTTAATTTCACTGTAATTTAGAAAAATAACATCAACTTAGAAGAAAATGATTTTCATTATTCTGTCACTAACTATGAAGATCAAAACAAGGTTGCAGTACTATTTCTTCTATGCTAGCAGTATTCAGCTCACTAGCTTCAGTCATGGACTGGAATCCATGTTTTTGCCGTGGGAGACATGGTATCTTGACTGTAAAACATGGAATTCCATAGGACCTTGATTACAAACCTTTTATCCAAGGTCAGTTGTTTGGTATTCATAGAGAGCTTTTTTTGTGTGGCCATGGTTTTGTGAATTATTAAATAGATCATTAGGTTAGGAGTAAGATTGCTACTGTCATTGTTAAGTGCATAGTGCTAGACAGAAAATGGTAAATAAATACCAAATTTTATATAATTCTATAATGAACTCATTTTTTGTATATTTGGATATATGGTGGAGCTTAAGGTGTTTTTCACACACAGCAACCTCATCATATTCATTATATGAAGTACTAAATATAAGCTTCTTAGATGGTCGTAACATGATATGTGGGTACACTTGGGCCTTAGATTTCTTTCTTCATGATTACACTTTGCTGTCCTGTTTGAAAAAACATGTACATCTTCACAACATACTTTGGGGAATATTTACTTATCTATGTGTAATTATGTGTACCTGAGTACACATGCACATTGTGTATGAGGATTCCCACATAGCTAAGGGGTGGGACAGTAGGATTCTTTGGAACTTGAGTTCTGAGCTGAAGTTGTGTTCTCTGCTAGAATAGACAGCATTCTTTACTGATGTTGTATATTTACAGCTCTTAGGATATTTATGCTTTTTCAAGTTTCTGGAAGAGATAAATCGTGTTGTATGTTGACACTCAACCCCTACTAACCAGAGCATTTGGCATGTATCTTTCTATGTCTTTTCCAATGCTCAAGCTGTGCTTTCAGTATGTGCTCTTTTTTCCTGCATCCTTCAAATGCCAATATGCTTAATTTAATGCTGTTATTTAAACAGCTACCCAGTTTTCCATTATTGTCGTGACACACGGCTATTTCATAATATCTTGAAGTTTGGTTATATGCTGTGTTTTCAAACTTTTGTTATTTTGGACATTCCTAAGTTGATGACTTAGAAGTACAAGCTTCTGCTATGTTTCTAGTGATTTCCTTAGTAATAAACCCCACAAAAAGAGAGCTATAACTGTAACATGAATATTTTGTGGTACTTTGTGAATATTGACAAACTTTCAAAAGAAGAACCTGACCATAAACCCTTCTTCCTACCCAAGATGAACTTTATGTCTCAGTTTTATTAACATCGGGAGGTGAATGGAATGGCTGGAGGGCTTTTGGCCATGAGGAGAGGATTTACAGAGGTTTACACACAGAACATTTCAAAAGCTCCAGTCTAACAAAAATGTGATGACAAACTTGGAATGGCTTCAAAAGGAGTCCCATAGACAAGGATATTGGTAGTTTTTTATTCCTGAGCTCCTAGGGGTCAGGGTGATTTCAAAGACAAGAGGACATTTATAAAATGCCAAATTAACTCTATATGAGAAAAATAATTTTTTAATAGATTTGGACTTAACAGAAATGTGATTAATTAACAAATAGACAATGGGCAGATTATCATATCTTTGAAAATATCTAAAAGGAGAAGTTGAATGATACAAGCATGAAATGATTTCACATCATATAGACCTGTATCCTTCAGCTGACTTAAGTGTGCCCTTCAAAGCTTTATTTAGAATCAGACATTCAACTTCTACTAGATGCAAGCATATAGTAATATAATGTCAACCTTCTCTACTAACTAAAATTTTTTAAGAATTACTAAAACTACCAGAACATTAGTTTGATAACAATTTTTAGCTTTAGTTTTTCTCTTCCTATTTCAAGCTTCTATACTGTCTCTTATTGGGTATGTGAGGAGGTCAAGTGAAACAAGACAACTCAGTTTTGAGAACCTACAGATGCTATGTAGGATGCTGACCTATTCGTTATCTTTTTTTTTAACTGTGACAGAATATCCATGACAAACAAGTTATGATGAGGAAAAATTTATTTGGCTCACAATTTCAAAGGCTCCAATCCATAGTTGCTTGGCTTTTTTGCTATCAGTCTAGGGTACAATTGTAGCATCACAGCATCGAGGAATAGCAGCAGTCTGCTACCCTCTTTATAATCTAAATGAGAATAGATAGAGGAAGAGGCCAGGGCTCTATTATCTATGTCCTCCAAGGTGTTCCTCTGTTGCTTAACTACCTACATAAGGATTCTACTTCCAAATGTGCTACCACTTCCAATAGATCCATAGGAAGCGTGACTTTCACACACCAGCCTTTAGAGGATGCTTCACATTCCCAAATTACAATACTCAGGGGACAGAGATGAAAAGGTGAGAGAATTTGAGAATAGAGAAGGACAAAATGAATCCAATGACACAGAAACAGGTGTTTCCCATTTGAACAAAGCACGGCAAAATTCCTGACCTTGGGAATGAGCTCTGTGCCCATGCCCTTCTTGTGCCAGCATACCCTCTCCTTCCCACTCTCTGTCCTCATACTAAGCATATACTAGACGACTTTCATTTGACAATATGAGAACTTGGCCTCTTGGGGACAATGTGGGAGGGTCAATTTGCCTTGATGAACATACCATTGGAAGATAGGGATGGTCAGAAAACACTACATTCTTTGAAAAAAGTCAAGAATGTTTCGAGGTAGGGTGGAGACATTTCCATAAACTCCCATGGACAAAAATGAATACAAATTAGCAAAGGACAGTCTAAAAGGAATCTTAACTGAAAAGAACTATGCCTTTTGGGCAGCTGTGAGATTTAAATGCATATTGTAACTTATAAAAGGGCTGGATATTCTGTGCTTAAGTAGCAAGAAGTAGGTCAGTCTTGACCATTAGATAT